>NC_063445.1:26952964-27296772 GCF_020379485.1 Brassica napus | reverse complement strand
AATACTAGTCCGAATAACAGGCAGGACACAACGTTAGCTCTTCTGAGTTTCCATTGTCTTGGCGGGTTAGTCCCTTTATATAGGCTGACATGTTTATTTGAACTAGGCAAAGTGGGTGGCAAGTCGATGAAAGTTGAGGAGCCTTTGCGTCTAAACACATTTTCTTAGCACACAAGCAGCATCGTCGTAATACCTTAATAGTATGAGAGGAGAGATTTGTGAATAATACTTTAAAGAATGAAAAGAGAATGTTTGTATTTTAAGACCTTGTGTGTCTCCTATATATATACAGTCTATTTATTTCTCATATTAATGACCCACAATATTTTGCACAATAAATAATGAAATCGTTTAAAGAAAGATATTAAAAGTGTATTGTCAAAAAATGATTTGCATATGATATGATTTTAACTTGCGCAAGTAATCCATATTAGAAAGATAAGTTATTAAAAACAAACAACCTAATTAGAAACATTAAAATATTTTGTAAGCAATGTAATAAATATGATATCAACATGCGCAAGTTTACCGTTTGAATAATAAGGAAAGTTTTTAATATTTGTCTTAATTCTAAATCTTGCCCAAGGGTAAACTAAATCGATAATATTTAATGATTTCAACTTGCGCAAGTAATCCATATTGTGAATAAGTGATTTGCATATTTAATGATTTCAACTTGCGCAAGTAATCCATATTAGAAAGGTAAGTTATTAAAAACAAATTTTGTCAATAAGTTATTTGTATATTTAATGATTTCAACTTGCGTAAGTAATCCATATTAGAAAGGTAAGTTATTAACAAACAACCTAATTAGTAATGGTGGGCACTTTACCCGATATCCGAAGTGGCACCCGAACCCGATCCGAAAATACATGTCAAGTTTTTTATTTAAAAAATTAACAAAAAATTACATCCAATTTTTTTTAAAAAATAATTAAATTAATGTCTTTTTAGTTTTAAATTTTTATGTCCAAATCTATTAACCATTCAATCTATTAAAAATAAAAAATTAGTTAACTGAAAGTTATATTTTTAAAAATAAGAAACTTGAGAAATGAAAATTTTCATTTTTTTTTTCAAAATCTAAATATCCGAACCCGATCTGAAATAACCGAATCCGAACTAAAAATACCCGAACCCGACCCGAAGTACAGAAAACCCGAACGGGTTCTACACCTCTATACCAAAATACTCGAAAATCCAAAATACCCGACCCGAACCCGAACGGATACCCGAACGTCCACCCCTAATAATTATAAACATTAAAATATTTTCTAAGCAAATGTAATTAATATGATATCAACATGCGCAAGTTTACTGTTTGAATAATAAGGAAAGTTTTTAATATTTGTCTTAGTTCTAAATCTTGCCCAAGGCTAAACTAAATCGATAATTATTATCCCCTAGCTATATATGGGCTTAACGAAATCGACAATAGTTTTGGGCTTGTCTACATAAGCGATTGATTAAAATAAATGAAAAATAAAATTCAAAAAAATCGACCAATAGAATTATAACAATTTTTCTGAGAAGCTCTATATTAATGTCATGTCAGCAGAAATCACTAAAGTGACTTCTCTTTTAATGTATAGGAGGACTATAAAGTTATTATTTTTTAAATTATTTTCAATTAATATATAGAGGATATAGAAAAATATTTAAATTTTACTCCTTATAATCTTTCTTCCTTCACTCAGAGCCTCCAAATTTTGGATTTGTCTTTTAGACACCCACAATCCAACATTAAATAGAGAATTACAAAGATGTTAAAACTCTATTAGCAGACGTATTAGGACCCTACATTTTAGAATATTACATTCTAAACCAAATTTGATTTAGACTTTTGCTGGTTCAGAATCGGATGGCTAATGAACTAATCGCGGCCCATTTAATTAATATATGCTCAAAATAGCCCAAACCCGCCCCATTCAGCTTCGTCAGCGAGTCGTGGCGAGAATCAGAGCGAAGAGAACGACGACGACTTCGGCGAGTCCCATCTCTGAGAAACTGATCTCCGGCTAGAAACAGTCCTCGGCGACATCGTCTCCATATCAGAGCAGTAACCACGCTCCAACCTCGACCCAGTTTTTCTCAGACCACCGCTGCTCTTGTTCTTTCTCAACCTGAACTTAGGTGTCGGGAAACACCCGAGTCCGGCAAAAGCAAAGTCCGGTCTGGGATCGGACTCGGATCGAGTACGGTTTAACTGCCAACGCTCCGAGAAAGCACGCGGGGAAGAACGGAAAGAAGGTCCCGAAGAGTAGAAACTAGAGTGCGACGGTGGTGGCGGTTTGAGCTTTGATGGAGTAGAGAAGGAAGGAGCGAGAGGAGATAAAGAACGGCTCTTGGATTTGGAGATGAAAGAAGACGACGGCGGAGAAAGCGCCGGCGGGAGAAATGGTTGAGAGTGAGACAATGGTTTTAAACGGAGAGGAGAGAGATAATTGGGAGGTTGGAGTTGGAGAAGAGGCGTGTTTCCGGGTGGGGTCTTGGGTACACCGGGTCGGATCTCCCAGCTGAAAGGCACAGTTCCTGGTCTCTTGAAAGAATCATCAATGACAATAATGGGCATTTGGTTTCGTTTATGAGTTTAGTTTTGCATTAAGAATGTGATTAGTGTCCTTATATTTGAACAAAAAACAGAAGATTGGAGAGAGGAAGAGAGATGAGAGGAAGATGGAGGTTGGTGGCGGGAAAGATTTGAGAAGTTCATCTGCGTAATTTGACTTGTTTCAATTTGTCCCCACCATTACCACAACTTTTCAATTATACAATGGCCACCATATCTAATATTCATCAAACTCTGTTTACTAGAATCTATCTTGACAAAAATTGCATCTTTTAATCTCTAGACCAGGGAGAACTGAGGCTATTATGAAGAGTCTACCCAAAAAGGATTTAATTTTTAACTAAATACATCTGAAAACGGCTTATTTTATTCAGTTTTGTTATAACACAATGCCACTGATATATATATCCCCTGTATATTAAAAGAGAAGTCACTTTAGTGATTTCTGCTGACGTGACATTAATATAGAGCTTCTCAGAAAAATTGTTATAATTCTATTGGTCGATTTTTTTAAATTTTATTTTTCATTTATTTTAATCAATTTGTCGATTTCGTTAAGCCCATATATAACTAGGGAATAATAATTATCGATTTAGTTTAGCCTTGGGTACCCGTTCGGGTTCGGATTGGATATTTCGGATTTTTGGGTATTTCGGTATAGAGGTGTAGAACCCGTTCGAGTATTTCTGTACTTCGGGTCTGGTTGGGGTATTTTTAGTTCGGATTCGATTATTTCGGATCGGGTTCGGATATTTAGATTTTGAAAAAAAAATTCATTTCTCAAGTTTCTTATATTTCAAAATATAACTTTCAGTTAACTAATTTTTTATTTTTAATAGATTGAATGGTTAATAGATTTGGACATAACATTTTAAAACTAAAAAGACATTAATTTAGTTATTTTTTTTTTAATTTTGGATGTAACTTTTTGTTAATTTTGGAGTAGCAAATCATTTTTTCCCATAATTGTATGTATATCATATGAACTTAAAGTATGTGTAGTATCAATATAAATATTTTATATAAAATGAGAGATGTAAACTAAAAATATAAGGTTAATTATACATATGCTCGGTTATCTTCGGATATCCATTCGGGTTCGGGTATTATCCGTTTGGGTTCGGGTATCCAATCTCTCCTTATTCAATACCCGTTCGGGTATTTTGCTACTTCGATTCGGATTTCAGTTCGGGTTTTTCGGATCGGGTTCGGGTGCCACTTTGGATATCGAGTAAAGTGCCCACCCCTACTAATTAGGTTGTTTGTTTTTAATAACTTACCTTTCTAATATGAATTACTTGCGCACGTTGAAATCATTAAATATGCAAATAACTTATTGACAAAATTTGTTTTTAATAACTTACCTTTCTAATATGTATTACTTGCGCAAGTTGAAATCATTAAATATGCAAATCACTTATTCACAATATGGATTATTTGCGCAAGTTGAAATCACTAAATTTTATCGACTTAGTTTACCCTTGGGCAAGATTTAGAATTAAGACAAATATTAAAAACTTTCCTTATTATTCAAACGGTAAACTTACGCATGTTGATATCATATTTATTACATTGCTTACAAAATATTTTAATGTTTCTAATTAGGTTGTTTGTTTTTAATAACTTACCTTTTTAATATGAATTACTTGCACAAGTTAAAATCATATCATATGCAAATCATTTTTTGACAATATACATTTAATATATTTCTTTAAACAATTTCATTATTTATTGTGAAAAATATTGTGCGTCATTAATATGAAAAATAAATCGACTGTATATATATAGGAAACATCCAAAGTCTTAAAATACAAACATTTTCTTTTCATTCTTTAAAGTATTATTCACAAATCTCTCCTCTCATAATATTAAAGTATTACGACGATCCCGCTTGTGTGCTAAGAAAAATGTGTTTAGACGCAAAGGCTCCTCATCTTTAGAACCTTGAACTAAACTCTTTGTGTCTTGTCTCCAAAATGTATGTCTGGTCTATTTTTTTCATGTGTTGAATACTGGTAACGACAATATGGTCTTCCTTTTTTTATATGTAGACCAGGTCGTGCGAGTGATAGTGATCTAGAAGACCTTGAACATACTGAGAAGCTTCGTCAAGTTAAAGCAGTTCTTGAAGAGGTTCTTTAATACTTTCTCTTTTTTGGTTGAATATAGTCCGGGGAAAGTATTACATTGTATCATTTAGTAAAACTATTTTATATCATTATGCATTTTTTATTTAATTCATGAGGTCATTTTCTCACAGCAGAGAACCTTTTGGAATGGCGTAGTGATACAAGCCTGAGCTATCAAAGGCTGTATGTTCCAAAGCAAGAGAGAAGGAGCCGATCTAACACAAGGGTGATCCGGATGGACTGATCTAATCAACCAAGAGGATCCGAACTGGAACTGTTTGATGGATTGAAGTGCACCACACGAGAGATGGAAGGCTCGTGATACAACACAAGGTTCCTCTAGGCCATGGAGGTACTGGTCTCACAAGGCAAAGAGAAGGAGGCGAGTTCTAGCTTGAGAGCTCTAGGGTTTTCTTTAAAAGAAAAGTTTATGTTTATTCAAAGTCTCCCCAAAAGTGGGTCTGCGAAAACATATAAATAGAACCAAGGGAACAGGCTCCACTTTGGTCACGAAAATACAAATAAGGAAACAAACTATAGTGTAAAACATGAAATAAGGTCATGAGTCTTCTTAGCCTTGGATCGAACTTAGCACTTGGTATAAGTGTGAAGCAAGTTGTGGCCTCGTTAAAAACCTCCTCTGGAAAACCCATTTGGGACAAAACCAAGAGTAAGGGAAAAAGAGCACACACAAAGAGCTTAGCCTAGTTGCTAGATTCGTCCAAGAGACTTGCTAGGCAAGTTGATCTTCCATGGTAATGATCATCAGGTTGGTGTGGCCTTGCTCCGAGATGAATGGCCACATAACCTCACTTGATGCTTGTTTCTCCTTAGCTGATCTTCCATGGTAATGATCATCAGGTTGGTGTGGCCTTGCTCCGAGATGAATGGCCACATAACCTCACTTGATGCTTGTTTCTCCTTAGCTGGTTCTTCACCCTTTAGTTCATCTTTCTTCAAGCTTGATTCACCAGCTAGTTTAACCTGTCCAAGATCAGAAGCAAGTATCATGCTTTCATTAAATTTATGTTGAAGTATCTTAGCTCTTTGTCTAGTGATAGCTCCCTTGAATACGGTTGGTACTGGCACTTCTTGAACTGTCTCTGATTTGGTTATGTTGCTGATCATGTCCTGGATATCAGGTTCAGTTAGGTCTGGTTCCGGCTCTGGTTGAATGTCCTCATCATTCCCTCCCTCTTCAAAAGGTTTTGACCTCAAAACTGGTTCATCTGCAAAACAAGGAGATAGATCAGTAACATTGAAAGTAGAAGACACATTCAACTCACCTGGCAGATCAAGACGGTAGGCATTGTTGTTGATCCTCTCAACAACTTGAAATGGGTCGTCTCCTCTTGGCTTCAGTTTGGAACTTCTCTGGTTAGGAAACCTTTCTTGCCGCATGTGTAACCAAACCCACTCTCCTGGTTCAAATACAATTTCCTTGCGGCCCTTGTTGGCATGTTTAGTGTACTGCTCAGTCCTCTTCTCCAAATTCTCTTGAACCTTCTGATGGAGTTCCTTGACGTAGGCAGCTTTTGCTTCCCCGGTAAGACTGACAACTTCAGCTGGAGGTAAAGGTTTAAGATCCAAAGGGGTTTTTGGGTTGAACCCATAGGCTGCCTCAAAGGGGGACATCTTGGTGGCTGAATGCTGAGCTCTGTTGTATGCAAATTCGATGAATGGGATACAATCAACCCAATTCTTCATGTTCTTCCCAATGGTTGCCCTAAGCAGCGTAGAGAGCGTCCTGTTGACAACTTCAGTTTGCCCATCAGTTTGGGGATGACAAGTAGTAGAGAATAGCAGCTTTGTACCCAACTTCTTCCATAGTGTTCTCCAAAAGTGGCTGAGGAACTTGGTGTCTCGGTCAGATACAATAGTCCTTGGCACCCCATGTAAGCGCACCACCTCCTTAAAGAACAGATCAGCTGTTTTGGACGCATCATTCACCTTGGCACAAGGTATGAAGTGTGCCATTTTGGAGAATCTGTCCACGACAACAAAGATTGAATCCTTGTGATGAATCTTTGGTAATCCTAGAACAAAATCCATGGAGATGTCTACCCAAGGAGCTGTAGGAATCGGCAGTGGCATGTAAAGGCCATGAGGCTGGACTCGAGACTTAGCCTTCTTGCAAGTTACACATCTTGCGCAATGAGATTCTACTGATTTCTTAAGATGCGGCCAATAGAAATGTTCCCTGACCACAGCGAGTGTCTTATCTACTCCAAAGTGACCCATGAGCCCTCCTCCGTGAGCCTCTCTAGTGATTAGATCTCTCAAGGAGCATTGAGGAATGCACAATCTCCTGCCCTTGAAAAGAAATCCCTCATGCAAGTAGAACTTTCCTTGTGGTCCTTTGGTGCAACTTGAGTAGATAGCAGCAAGATCCGGATCTTCTCCGTACAAACTTTTGATGAACTCAAATCCCAACACCTTTGCTTCCATGGTTGCAATCAAAGCATATCTCCTGGAGAGTGCATCTGCTACAATGTTCTCCTTGCCCTTCTTATACTTGATAATGTAGGGAAATGTCTCAATAAATTCTAACCAGCGCGCATGTCGCCTCTTGAGATTGGTTTGCCCTCTTAGATGTTTAAGGGT
Source organism: Brassica napus (assembly GCF_020379485.1). Classification (NCBI taxonomy): domain Eukaryota; kingdom Viridiplantae; phylum Streptophyta; class Magnoliopsida; order Brassicales; family Brassicaceae; genus Brassica; species Brassica napus. The sequence continues at coordinate 27,289,470 of NC_063445.1, read as the reverse complement.
TTCATGGTCAGTGTGTACCACAAATTCTTTAGACAGCAGGTAGTGCTGCCATGTCTCCAAAGCTCTCACCAAGGCATACAGCTCTTTATCATAGGTCGGATAATTGAGAGCTGCTCCACCAAGCTTCTCACTGAAGTAAGCCACGGGTTTTCCTTCTTGAATAAGAACTGCCCCTATCCCAATCCCTGATGCATCACATTCTACTTCAAAGGTCTTGTTGAAGTCGGGTAAGACCAGTACTGGTGCATGGGTCAGGCGATACTTCAAGGTCTGAAAGGCTTCCTGTTGAGCTTTTTCCCAAATGAACCCAATACTCTTCTTCACCACAGCAGTAAGGGGTGCAGCTATGCTACTGAAATCCTTGACAAACCGCCTGTAGAAGCTAGCTAGACCATGGAAACTTCTGACTTGGCTGATGTTTGTTGGAGTTGGCCACTCTTGAATGGCCTTAACCTTCTCTTCATCAACCTGTAAGCCCTGTGAACTCACAACAAAACCTAGGAAGACAAGTTTATCAGTGCAGAATGTGCACTTCTTGAGGTTTGCATAAAGCCCTTCTTGTCGAAGTGTCTCTAGTACTTGCTCAAGATGTGTCACATGATCAAGTAAACTAGTACTGTAAATTAAAATGTCATCAAAATAAACCACAACAAACTTACTGATGTATGGTCTAAGAATGTGGTTCATGAGACGCATGAAGGTACTAGGAGCATTGCTAAGTCCAAATGGCATCACCATCCATTCATATAGACCTTGCTTTGTTTTAAAAGCTGTCTTCCACTCATCTCCCTCTTTCATTCTTACCTGATGGTACCCACTCTTAAGGTCAATCTTGGAGAAGATGGTGGCTCCGCTTAGCTCATCTAACATGTCATCAAGCCGTGGAATGGGGTGTCTGTACTTGATGGTAATGTTGTTGATGGCTCGGCAGTCTACACACATTCTCCATGTCCCGTCCTTCTTTGGTACAAGTAAGACAGGTACAGCGCAAGGACTGAGGCTCTCCCTCACGTATCCTTTGTCCAATAGGTCCTGAACTTGTCTCTCCAACTCCTTAGTCTCTTCCGGGTTCACCCTATAAGCCGGTTTGTTTGGCAGAGCAGCTCCTGGCACAAAATCTATCTGGTGCTCAATGCCTCGGAGTGGGGGTAAACCGTTTGGAATCTCCTCTGGAAACACATCTTTGAACATGTCAAGAAGCTTAGTAATCTCTGGATGAAGAATTAACTCATCAGAACCTGCACTCAAAAGCTCCTTAAAGATCATTAGTAGCATTGTGTGTTTGGTAGCAGCAGCCTTTCTTACGCAGCTAGGACGGATAAGAAAGTTTGATTTAACAGACTTTTCCTTTTCCTTAACCATTTGCAAATGAATTTCATGAACTTGTGCTGGGGTGAGAGGTGCTAAGCTTATCTTACGCTTATCATGCATGAATGTATACATATTAGTTCTACCATCATGCTTAGTTTCTCTATCCCACTGCCATGGTCTTCCTAACAATACATGTCCAGCTTGCATAGGGACTACATCACAAACTACTTCATCTTGATACTTACCAATGCTAAATGGAATGGTCACTTGTTCTTTAATTTTAAGCTCAACCTTATCATCTAACCACCTTAGCCTATATGGATGCGGATGCTTTGTCTTTTCTAGACCAAGTTTCTCTACCATGTAAGCACTAGCAGCATTAGTACAAGACCCACCATCTATGATAAGGTTACATACCTTGCCTTTTATGGTGCAACGGCTATGGAATATGTTTTCTCTTTGGATTGTCTCGGCGGGTTGTACTAGGACGCTAAGCACACGTCTGATCATCAAGCTCTCTCCCACATCAGCATATTCAACCTCTCCATACTCTTCTTGAATCTCAGGTACTTCTCCTTCATCACGAGACTCATAGCCATCATCAGTGAGCAGCATAACCCTCTGGTTTGGGCATTCTCTTGCCATGTGTCCTCGGCCTCTACATTTAAAACAGGTGATGTCTCTGGCACGTTGGGGGTTGGTAGTTTTGGCTGGCTCGGTTTTGTTGTCCTTCGTGGGTTCGGTGGTGCGAGGCTTAGGCCGGCTGTCTCCTTCAACCCCTTTTCCTTTGTCCACCGACTTGTTGTAGTTGCTATTGCTTGAATTCCAAGAAACTTGAGACTTGCCCTTGGAGCTCTTCTTCTTGATGTGTTGTTCAGCTTGGATAGCTAGATGGAACATGTCCTTCATGTCAGCATAAACATGTCTCTCCACCTTGCAGCTTAACCTCTCCTGTAAACCGTCAAGGAACTGAGCCATGGTAGCTTCCTCATCTTCATTAAGGTCCAAGCGGTTTCTTAGTTTCTCAAACTCTTCATAGTACTCTTCCACTGACTTGCTGCCTTGCTTGAGTGCCCGTAACTTCCTTTGCAAGTCTCTGTGAAAGTGTTGAGGCACAAACCGTTGCTTCATCGCATCTTTCATGTCTAACCAAGAGTCTAGTTGCCTCAGGCCGTTCCTTCTCCTATCGGAGCACAATCTATCCCACCAGGAAAGTGCATTGTCCGTGAGCTGAGCTACTGCCAAAGCAACTCTTTTAGGACCAGGGTGGTTATAGTAGGCAAAAATGTGATCCATCCTTTTCTCCCAGTCAAGGTAAGCTTCTGGATCAACCTTTCCAGCATAGCCGGGAGCATTCATCTTGATGTGCTCTGGCCCTTGGTTATAGTTTTGCTGGCGTGGAGCTCTCTGTGGCGGTAAGAAGTCTCCTTCTTCAAACCCTTGGTTGCGGTTTTGCCTGCGTGGGGCTCTTGGCCGGGGTAAGAAGTCCTCATCCTCTTCATCTTCTACGCCATAGTCATCTTGTTCCTCAGTTCTCCTTTGATTCTGGTTTTGGGGATAGAAAGGTCCGGGGTCATCTTCTGGTTGTTGATGAGTATTGCTAGCCTCCGGAATGTCATTGAAGTGTATTCCGGTTCTTCTTGGAGCTGTGCCCGTTGGCATTGTATTGGCCTGAGCTGTTCCAAAGTCAACTCGTCTCTGTGGCCTAATGACTGGCCTATGCTCAATCCGGTCCATCCTGCCTCCAAGTTCTTGTCTCATGTTCTTCATCTCTTCTTGCAGATCACGGAGAGCCTGCATCAAAGCTGCTTGAGTTTCATCTCCCATGGCGGCTGTTCTTCTTTGGCGTTACCTAACGAGAAAGAAACTTAGAACTTAGGTCGTGGTTGAAAGAAAGCAAAAAAAATGGAAAGATGCAATTTGATTCTTAATTAATTTTTTTTTTTTTTTAATCTTAAGAAATTAATATAACAAAAATAGAAAAGAAGAGTTGCAAGAAAAGCTTTTGGAAAGATTTTGAAAGTGGAATATAAAAAAAATGGCAAGTTCGGATATGCACTTAATACTAACACCTTTTATGATTTTTTTTTTGAATGAAAGAAGCGATCTAGAAACAACTAAGCTTGACAAGAATAAGAACAGGATGAACAAAACTCTTTTTATGGTTTTTTTTTTTTTATGAATGCAAAAAGAAATGAAACTAGTAACGAATGCAGATGAGAAAGATAAGGATAGATGCAACCTGATGCTGAAGGAACTTCAGCTCTGATACCAGAAATGATACAAGCCTGAGCTATCAAAGGCTGTATGTTCCAAAGCAAGAGAGAAGGAGCCGATCTAACACAAGGGTGATCCGGATGGACTGATCTAATCAACCAAGAGGATCCGAACTGGAACTGTTTGATGGATTGAAGTGCACCACACGAGAGATGGAAGGCTCGTGATACAACACAAGGTTCCTCTAGGCCATGGAGGTACTGGTCTCACAAGGCAAAGAGAAGGAGGCGAGTTCTAGCTTGAGAGCTCTAGGGTTTTCTTTAAAAGAAAAGTTTATGTTTATTCAAAAGTCTCCCCAAAAGTGGGTCTGCGAAAACATATAAATAGAACCAAGGGAACAGGCTCCACTTTGGTCACGAAAATACAAATAAGGAAACAAACTATAGTGTAAAACATGAAATAAGGTCATGAGTCTTCTTAGCCTTGGATCGAACTTAGCACTTGGTATAAGTGTGAAGCAAGTTGTGGCCTCGTTAAAAACCTTCTCTGGAAAACCCATTTGGGACAAAACCAAGAGTAAGGGAAAAAGAGCACACACAAAGAGCTTAGCCTAGTTGCTAGATTCGTCCAAGAGACTTGCTAGGCAAGTTGATCTTCCATGGTAATGATCATCAGGTTGGTGTGGCCTTGCTCCGAGATGAATGGCCACATAACCTCACTTGATGCTTGTTTCTCCTTAGCTGGTTCTTCACCCTTTAGTTCATCTTTCTTCAAGCTTGATTCACCAGCTAGTTTAACCTGTTCAAGATCAGAAGCAAGTATCATGCTTTCATTAAATTTATGTTGAAGTATCTTAGCTCTTTGTCTAGTGATAGCTCCCTTGAATACGGTTGGTACTGGCACTTCTTGAACTGTCTCTGATTTGGTTATGTTGCTGATCATGTCCTGGATATCAGGTTCAGTTAGGTCTGGTTCCGGCTCTGGTTGAATGTCCTCATCACGTAGGGAGGAAATTTCTCAGGGATATACAGGAAGGTTCAACTGAAGCCGCTGAAGTGGGATGGTGAAGGCGAAGAAGAAAGACCTGTAGAGGCCCTTATGATTCTTAAATACGGTGGTGTTCTAACTCACGCTGGTAGAAAACAGGTGTTTACATACTCTACCATTTAATTTGTCATTGTTATATATATATATATATATATATATATGTGTGTTTTCCAAATATGGAAGAATTGTTTAACTTATTGATGTTTTCTTCATCTGCATGCAGGCAGAAGAGCTTGGTAGATATAATTTTTTGTAGGTTTCTAATTGAATTTGCTTTCTTTATCGAGAAATGTACTTCATAATTTAATTTATGGATAATATTTCGATTTTTATTATATTTTCTTTTAATATGTCTACATAAATGTTTGTTTATTATTTATGGAAAAATAATATTATTCACCTAAAATAAAGAAATACGACATATATACAATACAATTCTAATTAATGATAATATAATATCTGTTACTTCTAAAACTATACACTCTTTATTCCATTTTTTGAATGAAAGTATCTTCGTAAACACACAAAATATTTTGTGACGTTGCAATTATACATACACACAATATATGCCTCTTCATACTGACGTTACTGTGTTCCCTCTTGTGAGGTGCGGGCCGGGAGGGAACACAGGGTGCGGACCGGTCATGTTCTTATGCCCGCATAGGGTGCGGGCCGATCACCTAGTAATCTATTATATAATAGGAGAGTTTCTCTTCCCCTAATGCGACACGTCAGCAATATGTGGGTCTCACTTTTAAAAAGTGTGAAAAATGTCAAATATATAGCTCGAACCCATGTTATTGAGATATAAACACCCACAATTATACCACTGCACCAAAGGTTACTCTTTGTACATTGATGGCTGAAACTAATATATATTATGAAGGCCAAAAACTAATATAACATTGTGGACCCCACCTCTCTTTTTTTTTAAATTGAAGGGTAACAAATGGACTTCAACAAAAAGTGAGCTTTGGGCTTATTGATTTTCTGTTTATTAGGCTTTGTATCTGCCCAAAGTGGTGATACGAACAAAGCTAAAAAGATTAGGGAAGCTGCCATCTTCACCATCTCCTTCGTCGGTTGTGATTCCCCTTCCGGCAATCAGCTATTATGGTCGATCTTTAAGGCTCTACGCACGTTTTGCGCCTACCAAACGCTTAGCTTCTCCTCTAACGCCTTCAGAGCTCTCATATATATAGAATCCCTCGAGGTAAAAGCTCCATATTGTCTCAAACTTTTCTTTCTCAGTTTTCTGATCGCTTTACTTTCTCACATCCGTCGCGAAAATGACTTATCTAGCTGCTCCAGCCGCCATTGCCACCGTTCCCTACTCCACCTTCAACTCTCTCCGCCTTGGAAGGTCCACTCAGTCCATTGTTGGTCGGCTCATCCGATTCTAGGATTCCAGGAACATTAACAAGAATGGAGAGTTTATGGGCATCACCATTCTCCTCCTTGATGAACTGGTGATGATTGTTTCTAACTTATTTTTTATCACTTTAACTCTGCTTTGCTTATTCTTTGTTCATATATGAAACGTATCTTCATGTTTTTGTTTTGGTTTTGTCTATGGGTTTTTTATGAACAACTAATGATTTTTCTCTGTTTTTCTTACATGATTCTGTGATCCATGGTTTCATCCCTGCAATCTCCAAACAAAATAGGAAAACTGAATGAATTATGTTTTTAGCAACCGTATCTAAAAGAAATAAAAGACATCTTACTTAACAAATTAAAACCTTTTCTTTTGACAACGGAATGATGCGGACGAAGCCTAACTGATGTAAGTAAACTCCTCTTCAATAACGCATCACACTATTATCGCTCCCCAATCTCACAAACTTAAGCTCTAATCAGGCCAGGGATCCCACAGGTGATGTTGTCCTGACAACGGAGAAAAAAAAAGAAAAATAACCTAACGTTTTTTTTTCTTTTCAGTTTTTAAGTTCAAATCAGGTTTTTGACATAGAGTCCCAAACATTTTAAACCCACAATTACTTTTTCATAATGTAAAAACGTCAACCTTCGTTTATGTTTTGTTAAACTATTTCACACAGGGGGCATATCTCCTTAGAAAGGGAGCCACTCGCCACGATGCTTCCAGTTTCACCATTCTTGAAACTCTTATGAACCACAAAGCCAATATAAGAGCTCTGTTTCAATCCAACGGGTGGATTTTGTCACAGACCACCGCTAAGCCTGAAGAGGGAAGAGAAGTGGAGTGCTGCGTTTTGGAAGATGGTTACTTGGAGTTTACAAGATGAAGATGGAACCCGTGACGAGGAAGACGAGGAGAAGTGTTACTTGGAATATCCTAACGTTGAGGATGTAGACAATGTGTGATCTTAGCGATGAAGATTAGTGTAGCTTTAATATATGCTACTACGGTCCTTGAGCTCCCTAACAAGTACTGTAAACAATGTGTATTTTGAAAAAATAAAATAATTTTGTAATACAAGTAGTTTGAAACTTTGAGTATTTATTTAAACAACGGATATATACAGAGTTGATAACTTGATATGGACCCCCAAATAAGTTGGTGCTGCGCTGTCATAATATCTGTCTTTTTAATTTCATATACCTGACGCAAGCTTCTTCATCTTTTTCCCTTTCCCTTTCCGTTGTTCCACGCTCTTTGTTTCATGTTTAGGCATTTTTCACATTCTCTATATTTTACCTTAATTATACTTTTTGAATTTTCTATCTGTTTTGGGAGATGTCTCTAACTTGAGTTAATCGTTAAAAGCTAGGATCAATTTTGTTGTCTTATTTCCGATAAATTTTATTCTTTAATTTGTACAAATCTTAAACAACACCAACATCCCGTAAATCATACCGTCCCACCGATATCCAAAGTAACCAGTCCCGCGCTTGCGCGGAGTCTCGGCACCTAGTACTAATAGTAATAGGTCGACAGACTTAAAGGGCTACAAAGATTTCAAATATAAATTATTTAAGTGCTCTAAAATAGAGTTACAGCACGCGTTCTTTCGTGGTCTAGACAGTGAAAAATGAAACCAAACAAAACAATTCAACCTTTGAAATGAAATCAATGACCCTTTTTCCCTACGTGAGACGCAAAAGGGTATAACCACTTAACTTTTGTCTTGCCTGCAAAAGATTACAGTTTTGTCTTAGAAACTGTACAAAGGCATTATGATGACATTTGTCAAAAAGTCTAACCAAATTTCAAACGACCACCATGGAATCAAGAAACGGAGCTTCATTATCGGAATTGTTGAAATAAAACACATTTGTATTGTTTGCACACATCTCACCACGACCCAAGCCCACGGCAAAATCTGAGGAGCTTACATTTGTTTTAGTTGGCGTTCTGTATTCGCCTATTGGGCTTAAGAGGCTTTCTTTTTCACTCCTGTTGGGCTTTTACATGTGACCAAATTCATCACACCTTCGAAACACTGCGTATCGTCTGTCTTCTAGTCTTTCGTCACTCGACGTTCTCTGTCGCCGACAGGTTTATAATCCTCCGGCGAGAAAAACCATTGTTCTACAAAACAACTGTTCCGAAAAGGTAAAGCCTACCATTGTCTGATAACATATAGATTATCTGTTTTCTGTATATATTGACTTTTGTTTTCATTTATGTACATCAACTGTTCGACGAAATGCCTCAATGATACATTTCCTTCTATGGGCTTACAGCTTTGCTGCTGTGTTCTGGATTCTACTCAATATGGCGATCATAGTTCTCAACAATCAATCAAGATTTGTATCTGCAAAGCTATATAGTACAAGTGGACAAGTCATTGACGTTGCGGAAGTAACAAAGAAAATATCCAAAGTAATGATGTCTTCTCCCCAACCGATTCTCGAATCAGCATTAGACCAAACCGGCTTAAGGGTCTCACCAGAAGTAGCAGAAGACATCCTCAACAGGTTCAGGAACGCTGGTCTGTTAGCATACAGATTCTTCCAGTGGTCCGAAAAGCAACGCCACTACGAACACAGCGTCCGTGCCTACCACATGATGATCGAATCCACGGCCAAGATAAAGCAGTACAAGCTCATGTGGGATCTCATCAACTCGATGAGGAAGAAGAAGATGTTAAACGTGGAGACTTTCTGTATAGTGATGAGGAAGTACGCGAGGGCGCAGAAGGTGGACGAGGCGGTTTACGCGTTTAACGTGATGGAGAAGTATGATTTGGCGCAGAATCTTGCTGCTTTTAATGGTTTGTTGAGTGCTTTGTGTAAGTCCAAGAACGTGAGGAAAGCTCAGGAGATCTTCGAGACGATGAGAGAGAGGTTTGTGCCTGACTCCAAAACTTATAGTATATTGCTTGGTGGATGGGGGAAAGAACCAAACTTGCCTAAGGCGAGAGAGGTGTTCAGGGAGATGATTGATGCTGGTTGCGAGCCTGATGTAGTGACTTACAGTACAATGGTTGATATATTGTGTAAAGCTGGAAGAGTCGATGAAGCTCTTGGGGTTGTGAGGAGTATGGATTCAAGGATCTGCAAGCCGACGAGTTTCATCTATAGTGTGCTTGTGCATACTTACGGAACAGAGAACCGTCTTGAAGAGGCTGTGGAGACGTTTCTAGAGATGGAGAGAAGTGGTGTAGAAGCAGATGTAGCGGTTTTTAACTCGTTGATAGGCGCGTTTTGCAAGGCGAATAAGATTAAGAATGTGTATAGGGTTTTGAAAGAGATGAAGAGTAAAGGTGTGACGCCTAACTCCAAGACATGTAACATCATTCTACGCCATCTGATAGAATGCGGTGAGAAAGACGAAGCGTTTGATGTGTTTAGGAAGATGATCAGAGTGTGTGAGCCAGATGCAGACACATACACGATGATGATAAAGATGTTTTGTGAGAAGAAAGAGATGGAGACTGCTAATAAAGTGTGGAGGCGCATGAGGAAAAAGGGTGTTTTTCCGAGTATGCATACTTTTGCTGTTCTTATTAATGGGTTGTGCGAGGAGGGTGATACTCAAAGGGCTTGTGTTTTGTTGGAGGAGATGATTGAGATGGGGATTAGACCATCGGGTGTGACGTTTGGGAGATTAAGACAGCTGCTTTTGAAAGAGAGTAGAGATGATGTGGTCAAGTTTCTTAATGAGAAGATGAATCTTTTGGTCAATGAGCCTTTGTGTGATTGACAAGTACATCTCACAGCAGCTGGTTCTAAGTGTTTTTGGACATGTTTGGTTTTTGTCTGATTGGCTTAGGATTCATTTCAATTGTTGTAAAGTTGTAATTGAAGTTGAAACCAGCAGATTGTTACGGTTCAGATTGTAAACTGGTTTTTGTCCTTTGGTTCATTATCAGAAACTGGTATTGGTCCATTGAATTAGGCATGCGGTTTTACCGAACCAAGATGTTCGGTTTTCTGGTCAGTTTGGTTAGGAGGTTTGGTTCAGTTCGGCAAGTTAAAAGAGTTTTTGGTTCGGTTTGGTAATTGCTTAGTTTGATTTTTTTTAAAACAAAATGGGTCGACGAGCTATTTCCCCACGAAAAGTACGACATAGCACCAGATGCCTCTCGAAGTATCGGCTCATTCTATATAATCCCCGAGAAAAAAGTTCACCTCTTATTTCTCCGTGGAACTTTGAATGAATACTTATATCCCCATGTACTTTTAGTTCGAAATCTGTAGACCCATCAAATTAGATTTATCGGTTAACTTGACTTAGGAGGTGTTATTGGTTTATATATTTTGATTGATTTAGAAATCCATATAGTATTTATAAATCCAAGTAACATATGCAAATCCGGAGGTTTTCCCTCGGATTTGAGTCTTTGTATTTTTAACTAAAAAATCCAAACAAATCCATTCAAATTCATTATAAAATCAAATATATTAGTAAATCCGTACAATTGAATAACACTTGATTTGATACAGAATTTATGAATCATTAAACCAATAACACATGATTTTAATACAGATTTGAAAATCATAGAACCAATAACACTAGATTTAGTTCGTATTTTTAAATCCATTAAAATAACCCCTACTTAATTAAAACCAAAAGCTTACTAAAATCGGCAATAGACCAATGTTTGACCCGATTAAGATCCGAAAACTTCAATCAAACCAGTATTAAAATCCCAGACCCGTTTAAGATCTTGTTCATCATCACTTACGGAGTACTGTTCATCATCACTTTCGTTTGGAAGCCAACCAAATATCAATTGTCATTGTGTATGAAGAGTTTATATCCAATAAATTTTGAAGCTTTCTTTAGAAACAGAGCACCCATTTTCACCAACATAACCAAAAGGTCTTAAACTACACGTCAAATTATGAGAAACTTTCTTCAGAAACAGAGCACTCATTTCTATGCGAAGTACTGTTCATCATCACTTTCGTTTGAAAATAACCTATTCTTGTTACAGTTCAACGTCAATTTCTAGTACTGTTCATCATCTTCTTCAATCATGAGTTTTATTTTAACAAAATATTTCTTTCTAATGGAGAAATTATGAGTAATCGCCATTGGCACCTTCTTCAACCCTTTCTCTTTCTCATCATCACTTTCTGGAAACTCATAATAACGAACAGAAGACTCATGGACGAAGTCTCGTGCCAATTGCTCTATTTCATTCTGATCATCTCCTCTGCTTCTTGGTCATAAGTATCATCACCATCTGCGTTTAATTCAAACGCCATTGAACTTCCCTTCTTCTTCAATCTTCTGTTTCAAGCTTCAGTTTAATCCTCTCTCCTCACAATTGTTTTTTAGGGTTTATATGTCAGATTTGGGATTTTCCAGACAGGGTCAACAGATCGGGTCAGTCATGGGTATATGGTTAGTCCTGAACCAGGTTTCGGTTCTGTTTAAGAGTTATATGGTTTGGTCTTGCGATTAACGATTTGAGTTTCATGGGAAAATAGGTCGAGAACTTTTCTCTCGAGGATATAGAATGAGTCAATATTTTGGGAGACATCTATGTCATAGTTTTCGTTGAGAAATAGTTTGTCTCCCCAAATAAAATATATTTTTTAACTAAAATTTTGAACCGAACTAACTAAAATAACTATTTTTAAATTTTTTACCAATTTAAACTGAAATTTAACCGAACTCAAGTTGGATATAAATTTTTGAAATCAAACTAGCAAAAAATTGAATCAAGCCAAACTTTTTTGGTTCAATTCGCTGAGTTTTTCAGCCAATTCAAGCTAACCGAATTTGAAAAGTCCGAACTAACCGACCCGAAGAATTCCAACATACCGAACCTGCGTGCCTAGATCGATTCATCATAAACTGGTTGGTTGTTCAGTCTTTCAGACAATAACGTTTCTACTTTGTTTCTAAGGCCGTGTGAACCTTCTTGATGAGCCAGAGTATTCAGGTTTTGGGTTATGCAAACCGGTTTTAATATTAAAAGTTTAGCATGGACACGTTAGCAAATAAAGAGTGATTAAAAGTTAAAACTATAGAATATAATCAACCCAAAGTTGTTAAAACGTAAAAAATGGGTGAAAGAAATTAAGATTTATATAAGATAGTTTGACTTTTGATAATACAGTTAATTAGTTTACAATAAATTGCACTTGAAGTTGGCTCCTCTGCGTCGATGGAAAGCCAAAAATATATCGTAGACCATGACGTGTAATATCTTTCTATGTACATTGATTCTGTTATCCATGCAATTTGATTTACATGCAATGTCGGTAACGGTTAAGAGAAGTGAAAGATTAAAGACTTAATAAGTTAATATGGTCAATTAGTTACTCCAAAATACATGGAAGCAAACCGACCACGTCTCACTGTTTACTTTGCGGACTAAGTACATTTAGTTAATGTGTCTTCATTTTCTCCGGAAGTAAATATATTCGTGATGAAAGTTTTATTAATATGAATTAACACCATAGAGTCAAGCAGCAAAACAAGAAGATAATGTTTTTTCTTTTGTTAATTTATATATAGTTTATATAAGTAGTAATACGCCCACTAGGTTTTAGTCCATAGATTCGATTGCTGCAACATAAAAGAGACATAGATTACTCAGCCCCATGTGATTCACTCAATCGTCCTTCAAGACTAAATAATCCAATATTTTCTTACTTTTTATTACATACTCAATTTAACTAAAACACAAGAATTAAAAAGTATTGTTAAAAATATATATTCAAACAATTTAACCAATAGTAAATAAAGTTATAATAAATTTTGTCACACCATTTTCGGTAAAGTCAAATTAACATTTATTACATATATTAAAAAATTCTTAGATAACTTACATTCTAAAAGGAGAGGAGAATATAGGTTTCTTCAAAAATAAATTAAATAGTAGTTATATAGTTTTCAGTATTATTTTTATGTTTATTTTTGTTGTCAGTATTATTATTACTCGTTGATCCTACTAAACCAGTGGCACGGGGGAATGCATTTGGATGATAAAGTATCTACAGTTTTATTTTACTTAAAGAAAATGAACGATTATTAACCAATAATTTAATAACACAAACACCACTTCCAAGTTCCAAGTGTAGTCCCATGTGATCATGGACGGCTTTGCTTTTTAACAATTTGGAAAGAAAGGTCCTTTTTATTGTGGATTTAGTTTATGCTTGCTTTGATTGTTTGGTATATGTATATATATATATAATTACTATATTTATTAGGGTTTATAATGGCGCAATGACTGTATGCATGTGAAATAGCATATCAACTAATACATAGCCATGAAATGATGCATAAATAAATAATGTCAATATATACTACTAGCAAACACAACACAGATATTCATATAACAAAATCACTATCATAACTACTAGCAAAATCAAATAATTATGAGATGGAAATGTATTAATAACAACTAAACTAATAGCAAACATATAACAGCGATCCATATAACAAAACACTGTCATAACTACTAACAAAAACAAATAATTATGAGATGGAAATGCATTAATAATGTCAATAATACTAGCAAACATACAACAGAGAGATCCATATAGCAACTCACTATCATAACTACTAGCAAAATCAAATAATTAAGACCTAATTCTAACTCTATATCACAAGCTATGATAATTTACGATCTATCATGCATGCAGAAGAAGAAAACATTTATGCACACACATGCACCGACAAGTACAACTCCGGGAGTACATCAGTACATCAAAAACAAACATAGATAAATAATCTGTTAAACAGTCAACCACTTCAACTTTTCAGACATGATCTATTTTCTAATTTCTACCGACTTTGACCGAAACTTAAAATTTGCAACAAAATTAGATTATTTGATCATCATTAGTTGCAATATTTATCTCAATATCTTTTTCTTTTTTTTTTTTTTGCAAAATATTGATCTCAATATCTATTTTGATAATACTAAAAGATCATTCAAAATTGAATATTATATATATATATATATATATATATATATATGAATTTGTTACAGTGTTTTTATTCAGACAGACAAAGGCATTGAGATTTGGCCTTAAAGACAAAATGAAGCATCACCTGCTCATGTGCACTGCAGAGATGGCTGTGCTGTAAAGACCATTATTTCAGCTAATAACTTTCCTCTATCATTTTTTGTGTTTATCTTCTACTATGACGACAAAAAGAAAATTATCTTCCACTATTATATTTAGTAGCTTTACAAAAAAATGTATATGTTTTTTACATTGATATCAGTATGGGAATAAATCCTTCATGTTCCTAATTTGTCCACGCATACCATGGAAACAAAAGTCTATTTAATTATTTTTTAGATATAATTCGCAAACCTATTATTACTTTCCACGTTCATAACTAATAAGTTAAGAAGATGCTTCAATTATATAAAACGGAGATCTATGTCTCTTTTTTTTTTTTGCTAAATAATGTCTCTTTCTCTTTATGTTAAGTAATCATGTATGATTTGATTTATCCCATTATAATTTTAAAGTGAAGGCGTATGATTAAGGACTAACCTTAAAATAACCTCTACTATTTTTAATTTGTTAAGTGCATACTTCATGATGTTGAACTTTCGCTTATTTTTTATCTGACATCCTAAACAACATGTTTACTGTGTGGTCCTGAACTCCTGATCACTATTGAGATTATCATTTTTATAAACTTTTTAAAAAATCATTTTATAAACTAAGATAGTTTAGTTTAATTCACAGGAGTTTAGTTTGATTCACAGTTTATTTTAACTGGCTTTCATCACAATTTTTTTATTCCAAAATAAAATATCTACATTTAATCTACTCACTAAATCCATGACATAATATGTTTTTCCGGTATGAATGTTAAGAAATGATGGTCATAGTTAGACATAATAAGTCTATGACATAATAGAGATGATTGGTTAAGATTTATCTCCATAGTTTAGTTTTATTTACTTTTAAATCACTAAACTTTAATAATTATGTTGTAGTTTTTTTTTTTTGCTACATCTTCTTTTATAGGCTGTAGAATCTGTAAAATGAAAAAAATTATCTATAATATAAAATAAATTTGATAATCATAATAAAAACATTTATAAATATTTTAATTTAATTTTGGTGTTTTTAAATTATTGAAATATTTTAAATAATAATAAATTTTGATAATTTATAAAAAGTATTAATATAAACTATTTTAATTGATAAAAGTAATTATTTTATATATACAATAAAAATAATTATTTTATATATACATCACATATTTCACATATTTTATTTTAAAATATTTACAACCTATAGCTTATAGCTACAACAAATTTAACTACAACAAAAGTTTTTGCAAAAAAAAAAAAATCTACAGCAACAACATTAGAACTACAACCGATTTATCTACGACTAAACTTTTACTGAAAGCCATAGTCGAACCAAAGATCACCAATATTGTTGATTCACAAAATAGAAGAATATCTCTATCTATGCAGTCATCTATATTCGGATTGAAGAGCAATGAAACAAAACATCTTGAACCGGTAAATTACATTAGCGCATTTGCATTAAAAAATATTATAGATCTATGTTGTTGATTTAAGATACCCGTTCAATAAATCTAATAGTATCCGTTAAAACTAGACGGGATTAGTACTTTATAAAAATTAAAAACAACAAAGTTAAAAATGCTTCGGTTGTAATGTCGTAATTAAAAATTACAAAATGATTTTGGTAAAATATTATGATGACATTAGTGTTATTTTAGTGAATATTTTACAATACATGTATTTGGTAATTTTGTAAATGGATGTGTTGGTATTTGAAATCCACTTTTATTCTTTGAACAATGAAATAGTTTTTTAGCAAAATAAAATAAAATGAATTAGTCTTATTCGGTCAAAAAATGAAATAGTCTGATTCAGTTTTTGAAGGAATTAAAATGATATTTTCATTGAGATTGCCATGCAAATAGTAAATAGTCTTCATAAGTAGGTACGTGTACGTATGAATAACATATCGGTCAAAGCCTGACGAGATCATAAATGTCCAAATATTACGCAAATGTAACTCTTTTTACCATTTTTAATGCATAAAAACTAAAAGTCAAGTAGATTAGGTGGACTAAACTGAAACTGATACTACATAACAATCAAATCTCCTAAACACATCGGTTTCAGTGCATATAATTTATTTTAACCTTTCTTAAACATGAATGTAATATTCAAAGGTATAGTTAGGCTCTTTAGCATATCAATAATTAAATAAAACAAATAATACAATCATAACGTAAAAATGAACAGTTGACAATTTAAATCTAATTTCTTTAGAGAGAAAAACAAAAAACAAAACGAGAAAAAATCTGGGAGTAGTATAAATACATGTCTAAGCTTTCCATAATCCTCACAACTAAATCTAATTAAGAAAAAAACAGAGTCTGTCTTTGACTTTCCAAAAACAGAGCCTTTTTTTTTGCCTTAACACACATCAATGGCGATTCCTGTGATTGATTTCTCCAAGATCAATGGCGAAGAAAGGGAGAAAACACTCTCTGAAATCGCTAAAGCTTGCGAAGAATGGGGGTTTTTCCAGGTTCGAACTTTGTAATAACAAAAAACAAAAACAGAGCTTTATCTCTCTGTTCTTATGAGCTTATGTCTCTTTCTTTTCTCTGTGCAGCTGGTGAACCATGGGATCCCATTGGAGCTTCTTAACAAGGTGAAGAAGCTGGCCTCAGATTGCTACAAAACAGAGAGAGAAGAAGCGTTCAAGACCTCAACTCCCGTGAAGCTACTCAACGAGTTGCTTGAGAAAAACTCTGGAGAGAAGCTCGAGAACGTTGACTGGGAAGATGTCTTCACTCTATTAGACCACAACCAAAACGAATGGCCATCCAACACTTCTGGCCTCAAGTAAACAAAACAACTTATCTCTCATGTCTCAAATTCGATTCAAAGGTTGTAACTTTATGTGCTCTGTTTCTGAAAAAAACAGAGAGACGATGGTAGAATACAGAGAAGAAG
This sequence comes from Brassica napus, assembly GCF_020379485.1. NCBI lineage: Eukaryota > Viridiplantae > Streptophyta > Magnoliopsida > Brassicales > Brassicaceae > Brassica > Brassica napus. Next base: position 27,272,524 of record NC_063445.1, on the reverse strand, counting down.
TGAGGAAACTAGCGAGCAAGATGATGGAAGTGATGGACGAGAACTTGGGTTTGCCTAAAGGTTACATAAAGAAAGCTTTTAACGAAGGCATGGAAGACGGAGAAGAGACGGCTTTCTTTGGAACCAAAGTTAGCCATTACCCACCTTGTCCTCATCCAGAGCTTGTCAATGGCCTTAGGTCTCATACCGATGCAGGAGGTGTCGTTTTGTTGTTCCAAGACGATGAGTACGATGGCCTTCAAGTGTTGAAAGATGGAGAGTGGATCGATGTTCAGCCGATGCCTAATGCTATTGTTATCAACACTGGTGATCAGATTGAAGTTCTTAGCAACGGAAGGTAACATCTATTAGCTTTTTAATTAGACCGGTTTGGTTTATTTGAAGTTAAACCGGAATAACGAACATTGATTTTGGGTTTAGTATTTGAACTGAAATGGGATTTGGGCTTTGGTAGGTACAAGAGTGCATGGCACAGGGTGTTGGCGAGGGAGGAAGGAAACAGGAGGTCCATTGCTTCCTTCTACAATCCGTCGTACAAGGCGGCCATTGGGCCAGCGGCGGAGGAAGGAAGTGAGAAGAAGTATCCAAAGTTTGTGTTTGGAGATTATATGGATGTCTATGCAAACCAGAAGTTCATGCCTAAGGAGCCTCGTTTTCTTGCTGTGAAGACTCTCTAAATGTTGTTAATTGAATCACTCTTTTATTCAACGTCATGATGTATTTTCACTTTTAAGTTATTAAATGCCAAGTTTAATAATTGATAATTTGGCATCCTATGTTTTCTGGCTTTGTATTCTTTTTTTCATGTGATGTATGAATCTTTGTTGTCACTTGTGTTCTTAGTAACTGTCTGTCTTACATATGATTTGTGCGACTTTGATGCAACCAACCGGATGATTGCTTTTGCGACATTTACAAATACATGGTGACCACCTGCCCAGGACCAGCTTAACATTGTTATAAGGCAAAAAAGTTTTTTTATCCTCTACGAAAGTTATATTCACATAATGTTTAAAATATTTTTAAAATTTAATCATTAATATTTTGTGTATTTTGTGATGAAAATAAAACTATATACATATCAAATATTTTTGGGCCCTTTTCTATTTTATTTATTATATTTATAATTTTTTATATAAAAATATAGATTTATAAAACAATTGGACCCCTTAACTATTAATATACGAGGAACACGGGATTGGTGCCGAGGCGGTCGCACTGCTTATACCTCACTATCAGCTCTTTTTTTATGTTAAGCTGCTGCGTGTTCTGACTTTAACGATTAGCATCTGCCTTCCTGAAAGATCTTTCTCGTAGCCAACAACCTGCAAATTTTCTTTGTCAAGTGGTAGAATCACAAGTTTTTAGGCTGTATACGCAGGTATAAGATGCAACAAGTTCCCCCACCACAGAGACTACCTTCGTAGAGTAACAAACTCAATGTTGAAAGGAAGATACATTTTACAAGAACATGGTTAAACTACTAGCAGAATTAAGATATAAACTGGAACATGAGAGTTACCCGCTCAAGCAAGCAAAGATTAAGAGTCAGCTATTTGGAATCAAGTTTAGGTGCAGTTTTTTTTTTTTTTTTTTTTTTAAATTCAGAACTGGGATTTAGAAACCTGACTATTATCCAGACTTGTAAAGATTTAACTATGGAAAACTCCAAAGGTATTATTTTCAGAGTAAGAGTTATATAACCTGCGATTCGGTCTGCGTCTCACTAAAGTTTCCGTAAGTATCTCCTGGCGGATTACGAGTACCCTGAAAACACACATCAGAGAGTTAAATAAGGTAAACATGAATTCTTATATGAGCAGCGTTTAAATTTGAGACACCATTAATTTCACTACACACCCTCCATATTCGTTCTGCCATGCCACGGTATTATACAGAAACATCAGATATACATGCGGATTTGCAATTAATGAATATAAGTCTGGCTACCTGTTTATCCACTTTACTTGTTTGCTCCAACAGATCCTCAGTAGTATCAGCCACATCAGGAACTTCACGACCACTTGCTACTACGTCATTTCCACAACCAATGGCATCTCCTGACGAGCAAAGTAACTTGGTTGGAAACGCATCACTTTCTTCACCATCTCTCAAAAGTTTTGCCTTCTTACTACCACGGAAAAACCTGTTCCCTTCCAGTTTCAACGAGTTTGTTGTCCACCTCACCTTTACGGCAGCTATTGTCCCTTGAGGCCATTGGCACAGACTATGTATGAAACTGACTTGTCAAGCCAAACCCTGCATCTCGGTCTTGTGTAGTCAATTCCTTTGGATGAAAGTTATCTGGAGAAACAACTTTGATTCGTTACATTCAAAGATCACATGTCACTGAAACTGTTTGAAAGACATAAGTCTCACCTGACTAACGCATTCATAAACCCAGTCAGCTGTCAAGAGTAATCTATCCTTGTCTTCATAATGGGAGACACATACCGGTCAAGACCTCTCGGAAGTGTAACAAAAGTGGTTGTGCATTGGTAGTAGTATATATATATATATAACCATAGTCATCCCGCGAAGAGCTGCCACCACCGCCACCGTGAAGGCGAAAACCCCTTCCCTTCTCTTGGTTGAAAAGTATTTGATCATACATAACCTCCCCCGCCTTTTCCTCCGGTAGACGCCATTCCAAGAGCGACTCTTGAGTCAAGATATATAAGCGACTTTTCTTGGTTGAAAAGTATTTGTCTCGACTCATCTTAGCTTTTCTTCCCCATAGCTGCATCCATCCGTTCCTTTGGCCCTTCCCTTTCTCTCTCTCTCGCGGTCATAATTAAACAACTTGGTCTACGTTTTCAGATCGAGCTCTCAACTCCTACTCTTTTCTTTCCTTCTCCTATTGCACCTTTGACCGCGCACATCGAAAAATCCTCTCTCTATCCTTCTACTCAGCTACATACAGAGCCTCATCTTAACGTTTATCGAGAGGGATAGATAGTCGTAACCTTTCGGATTTTTCCAGTTTAAAATACATGGAGGGATCTTCCACTCTCGCTGCTGATCTTTAACGGTACTGAACAACACGAATCTCAGGGAAAACACCACCGTCTCCAAAGTCCTCAGGGTATCAACCTTGCCCGCTTTAGGTAAGCAGGTACTGACTGATTCACGGAGGATTTCTCGGATTCGGATTCAGTGAAACGGTTTTTGAACCATGGAGCGTTGGAATGGTCGTAAAACGTCTGTGCTGTTGTTGGTTTGGCTGGAGGTAAAAAGGGATTTAAGAGACGGACGCCATAATGAATTATAAGACAAAATCAATCGGTGACAGATTGAGAAAGTAATTAAAGGGTGAGGTCTTTGGTTCGAATAACACCAAGCGCATCAATACGGGGGAGTCAATAAGAGTTCACATGTGAAGGTTAGAATTGGTGTCCTGCAGGACTGTGAGCGGTCCACGGGACAGGTTGTCTGTCACATAAACATTAAAACCTATATTTCTCTTGCACTCTCTATCTTTCTCTCTTCTGATAACGCTTGGATGGCTTATTAGATTCGACCTCCAATCTATTTACAACTGACCAGAAAAGGAGCGTCTTTTCCTTCTTCTTTTTTTTTTTGTTTAGCACAAGATTCTTATTTTTTGTTTAAAGTCGGGACCCATTACCAATACGTACGTGATTTTGAGCGATTTTGAGAGAGAGATTATAAAGCTCGTTTTTTCCGTTTATGTACAATGCATATGTGTTTATAGAAAAGCAAAGAAGTTGGAAAAACGAATTACCATGTTTAATATGACAAATAAAGGCGAAACAGAACTTAAAACACATGAAAAAGTCTTCTGTCGGGAGAGAGAAAGGAAAAAACCAAACTCTGCTTCTTCTCACACGTGACCCGCAAGATCCGTTTCTTTGCCCTGTGCTGGGAGCACATTTGCACGGGGTCCATTACAATTTTTAAAAAATTTACCCCAAATTAGGGTCCAAATTTTTTTTAAATTGTTTTTTTCTTAAGGAAAAGGAGCCCAAATTTTGTTTCTTCTCTTTGAAAATGCCCCAATTTTTTTTTTTCAACACATGACCCCATTTACAACTGAGACGGACTTCCTCCGCTTAATTAAGAACCAACTCTTAAGGTAATTGTTATTTTTCATTTATTTTAATTACAATTAAACCTTAAAACCCTCCTTAAGAACCAGGATTAATCATGGTTTTAGAACATGATTAATGCGGGTCTTTTAGGGTGGGTTTTTTACGGCGGGTCTTTTAGGGTGGCTTTTTTAACGTAATATAAAATACGGTCTCTTAGTTTTTAATTAAAAAAACTAAGAGACATCTCTTATACTCAAATTACTCCTTTCAAGTGTGCAAAACGATACTGGTAATGTTGTATCTTGTTTTTACCAAAAAAAAATGTTATATGTTTTTATTTGTTAGTGTCCATCGTAGATGAAGAAGTAGGTAATTAAAAGAAAACCATGCATGTCTGTTTCTAACTTTGTTAGCAGATGAGAACAATCAATGGGCTAGGACCAGTTTTGGCCTACAAGAATAAGAGGTTGGACGTTAATTCTGAATGAGACCCAATTGGGGCCCCCCTGAATCTTTCAACTTTCACAAATTTGACGACACAATTTCAGTTCAGTTACTTCAGTACATCATCTCCTCTGTCCTTACTCGCTTGTGACCACTACACTATATATGGTGTAAATTCGTGCATAACACATGTGCATTCGTGATTGCATACAGCTTTCCCACGTAACTTCTTGGAATAATATATGTCCGTCATAAACTCTTAACATAACTAGAATTGTACTTCTATGGTGGTACTAACGATTCTTGAAAACTAAACTTGATTTGGATCAAACATCATTGGTTAATCATGTGTTGATCCAAAACTTAGCCCAAATTCTAGAAAAATCATCCACCTCATTAAAATAAAAAATCTAGATATTCTTATAGAATTATCTAGAAAATTAGGATAAAATTATCTAGATAATTACAATAAAAAATCTTAGATATTATGGTAGAATTCTCTAGATTTAGGATTAAAATATTTGAGATATTTTATATAATGGAGGCTATAAATACCTCCACTCCCCTTTCATTTAGTATCACCAAGAAAAAAACCAAGCTTGTAAGAAGTAATAAAATCTTCTTCTAAGTTATATTATCTTTTTTCTTCAAAAAACTTCTTTCTCTTCAAACACTTAAACACTTTCTCCATCTTTATAAAGTTTTTCATTCCAACAAAGTGGTATCAGAGCTACAAGTTCCTTTTGAAGATGGCAAACAATGGTGTTCCCTTCCAAGTTCCATTGCTCACTAAGAGCAACTATGACAATTGGAGTCTTAGGCTGATGGCTATCCTAGGAGCACATGATGTGTGGGAGATAGTCGAGAAAGGCTTCAATGAACCGGAGAATGATGGTGGTCTATCTCAAACTCAAAAGATGGTTTGAGAGATTCAAGGAAGAGAGACAAGAAGGCTCTCTGTCTAATCTATCAAGGATTAGATGAAGATACATTTGAGAAGGTTGCTGGAGCAAAGACATCCAAAGAAGCATGGGAGAAGCTTCAGACATCTTACAAGGGAGCGGAACAAGTTAAGAAGGTACGTCTTCAAACTCTAAGAGGAGAATTTGAAGCATTACAAATGAAGGAAGGAGAACTCATCTCAGATTACTTCTCAAGAGTCTTGACGGTTACTAATAACCTAAAAAGAAATGGTGAGAAGTTAGATGAGGTGAGAATCATGGAGAAAGTTCTTAGATCATTGGATTCAAAATTCGAGCATATCGTCACCGTGATTGAAGAGACAAAAGACTTGGAGACTATGACAATGGAGCAACTTCTTGGATCACTACAAGCTTATGAAGAAAAGAAGAAGAAGAAAGAAGATATTGTGGAAAAAGTTCTCAAGATGAGAATTGATCACAAGAAAGAAAGTGGCCGAAATCATCCGAGACGTGGTGGTGGTCATTTTCGAGGACGAGGTCGTGGTGTAAATGGACGAGGTTGGAGACCATATGAAGACAACTTCAACCAAAGAGGAGAGAATTCATCAAGAGGTCGTGGAAGAGGAAACCCAAAATCAAGGTACGATAAATCAAGCATCAAATGCTATAGTTGTGGGAAATTTGGACATTATGCTTCTGAGTGCAAAACTCCAAACAACAATAGAGTTGAAGAGAAGTCCAACTATGTTGAAGAAAGGAGTAAAGAAGAAGATATGCTATTGATGGCTTACAAGAAAGATGAACCAAATGAGGTTCACAAGTGGTACCTTGATAGTGGTGCAAGCAACCACATGTGTGGAAATAAAAGCATGTTCGTGGAGCTTGATGAATCGGTGAAAACTGATGTGGCTTTAGGAGATGAATCGAAGATGGAAGTGAAAGGTAAAGGAAATATTCTCATCCGCTTGAAGAATGGAGATCATCAATTCATTTCCAACGTTTACTACATTCCAAGCATGAAGACCAACATCTTGAGCCTAGGACAACTCTTAGAGAAAGGTTATGACATTCGACTAAAAGATAATAGCCTTTCTTTAAGAGATAATGCAAATAATCTCATCACAAAGGTGCCAATGTCAAGCAATAGAATGTTTGTCCTAAACATTCAAAATGACATTGCACGATGTCTCAAGATGTGCTACAAGGAGGAATCTTGGCTTTGGCATCTTCGATTTGGGCATCTCAACTTTGGAGGCTTAGAGCTACTTTCCAAGAAAGAAATGGTGAAAGGATTACCTTGCATCAATCATCCAAATCAAGTGTGTGAAGGTTGCTTACTTGGAAAGCAATTCAAGATGAGTTTTCCAAAGGAGTCGGAGACAAGAGCAAGAAAGCCACTAGAACTCATACATACAGATGTATGTGGCCCAATCAAACCAAGTTCACTTGGTAAGAGTAACTACTTCCTTCTCTTTATTGATGACTTTTCAAGAAAAACATGGGTTTACTTTTTGAAACAAAAATCAGAAGTGTTTGAAAATTTCAAAAAGTTCAAAGCCCATGTTGAGAAGGAAAGTGGTCTTAAGATCAAGTCCATGAGATCAGATCGAGGAGGAGAATTCATGTCCAAGGAGTTTCTGAAGTATTGTGAAGATAATGGCATTCGAAGACAGTTGACGGTGCCAAGAACCCCTCAACAAAATGGAGTAGCGGAAAGAAAGAATAGGACAATACTTGAGATGGCAAGAAGCATGCTCAAGAGTAAGAAGCTACCAAAGGAGTTTGTGGGCAGAAGCAGTTGCTTGTGCGGTTTATATATCAAACCGTTCTCCAACAAAGAGTGTTTTAGAAAAGACACCACAAGAAGCTTGGAGCGGAAGGAAGCCTGGAGTCTCACACCTAAGAGTCTTTGGAAGCATTGCTCACGCTCATGTTCCAGACGAGAAGCGGAGCAAACTAGATGATAAAAGTGAGAAGTACATCTTCATTGGGTATGACGCTAACTCCAAAGGCTACAAGCTCTACAATCCTGAAACAAAGAAGACAATCATTAGTCGGAATGTCATCTTTGATGAAGAAGGAGAATGGGATTGGAGATCAAATAATGAAGACTACAACTTCTTTCCATCCTTTGAAGAAGAGAATGTGGAGCAACCGAGAGAAGAGCCAGCTACACCACCAACTTCACCAACAACAAGTTCTCAAGGAGATGAAAGCTCAAGTGAAAGGACTCCACGTTTTAGAAGTCTACAAGACATCTACGAGGTAACCGAAAATCAAGACAATCTTACTCTATTTTGTCTATTTGCGGATTGCGAGCCTATGAACTTTGAAGAAGCCCAAGAAAAGAAGTCATGGAGAAGTGCAATGGATGAGGAAATCAAGTCGATTCAAAAGAATGATACATGGGAGTTAGCTTCACTTCCAAATGGACACAAGGCAATTGGTGTGAAGTGGGTGTACAAGGCAAAGAAGAACTCTAAAGGAGAAGTTGAAAGGTACAAGGCAAGATTGGTGGCAAAAGGCTATAGTCAAAGAGCCGGGATCGACTATGATGAGGTATTTGCTCCAGTTGCTCGCTTAGAAACGGTTAGACTAATCATTTCATTGGCAGCCCAAAAGAGTTGGAGGATACATCAAATGGATGTCAAATCAGCCTTCTTAAATGGAGACCTTGAGGAAGAAGTCTACATTGAGCAACCACAAGGCTACATAGTTAAAGGAGAAGAAGACAAAGTCTTAAGGCTGAAGAAGGCGCTTTATGGATTAAAGCAAGCACCAAGAGCATGGAACACTCGGATTGATAAGTACTTCAAGGAGAAAGGCTTCATCAAGTGTCCATATGAGCATGCACTTTATATCAAAACTCAAAACAATGATATATTGATTGCATGCTTATATGTTGATGACTTGATATTCACTGGCAACAATCCGATTATGTTTGAAGATTTCAAGATGGAGATGACAAAGGAGTTCGAGATGACCGACATTGGATTGATGTCATACTACCTTGGCATTGAAGTAAAGCAAGAAGAAAATGGAATCTTCATTACTCAAGAAGGCTATGCTAAAGAGATGCTTAAGAAGTTCAAGATGATTGACTCAAATCCAGTTTGCACGCCAATGGAATGTGGAGTCAAGTTATCAAAGGAAGAAGAAGGAGAGAGTGTGGATCCAACACTCTTTAAGAGTTGGTTGGAAGCTTACGATATCTAACGTGCTCAAGGCCCGACATCCTACACGCAGTTGGAGTTGTGAGTCGATACATGGAGCATCCAACAACAACTCATTTCAAGGCATCTAAGAGGATCCTACGCTATATCAAAGGTACAATCAACTTTGGCTTGTACTACTCTATCTCTGAAGATTATAGGCTTATTGGATATAGCGATAGCGATTGGGGTGGAGATGTAGATGACCGGAAAAGCACAAGTGGCTTCGTGTTTTTCATTGGAGAAACCGCTTTCACATGGATGTCAAAGAAGCAACCAATTGTCACTCTTTCTACTTGTGAAGCGGAGTATGTGGCAGCTACTTCATGTGTTTGCCATGCTATTTGGTTACGAAACTTGCTAAAGGAGTTGAACCTACCACAAGAGGAGCCAACAAAGATCTTTGTGGATAACAGGTCGGCAATAGCATTGGCGAAGAATCCAGTCTTCCATGATCGGAGTAAGCACATCGATACTCGTTATCACTACATAAGAGAATGTGTTACCAAGATGGATGTGCAACTGGAGTATATGAAGACAAATGATCAAGTAGCTGATATCTTCACCAAGCCACTCAAGCGAGAAGACTTCATCAAGATGAGGAGCTTACTCGGAGTAACCAAATCAAGTTTAAGAGGGGGTGTTGAAAACTAAACTTGATTTGGATCAAACATCATTGGGTTAATCATGTGTTGATCCAAAACTTAGCCCAAATTCTAGAAAAATCATCCACCTCCTTAAAATAAAAATCTAGATATTCTTATAGAGTTATCTAGAAAATTAGGATAAAATTATCTAGATAATTATAATAAAAAATCTTAGATATTATGGTAGAATTCTCTAGATTTAGGATTAAAATATTTGAGATATTTTATATAATGGAGGCTATAAATACCTCCACTCCCCTTTCATTTTGTATCACCAAGAAAAAAACCAAGCTTGTAAGAAGTAATAAAATCCTCTTCTAAGTTATATACTCTTTCTTCTTCACAAAACTTCTTTCTCTTCAAACACTTAAACACTTTCTCCATCTTTATAAAGTTTTTCATTCCAACAACGATATTATTAATTTTTTTTGGCACAAGCGTTAATACTGAGATGAAATAGTTGTTTTACTAAATCTATCATACTAAATACTAATGAACTAGATTTAGATCCGCGCAACGGCGCAAGTGTTTGTTTTCGCTTATATATATATATATGTTTTACATCATTAGTTGTATATATTTTTAACGGCGGTCATATATTTAAATTTATATATAACTATTTAACATAAAATAATTTTATATTTTACATATCATAATAAATCAATTATTTCAAAACGTCACATGTATTTGTCGCTTCTTATTATATATTTATATTATTAGATTTGCATTTGATTATTAAAATAATTAATATATTCATAAAACATCATATTTAAATTTTATTTTTTATTTAATTTATGCTAAATTTGACCCGTACTTTAAAGTGTGGATTAAACGATATTAAGTACTCTAACTTTTAACGTGAGAGCTCGAATGCAAAAAAATATTTTGCAAATAATAGTATATATTTTTAACTAATTTATATATTTTATTCATTAAGGTTAACAACTACATTAACCGGTCTAACTTTTAACGTGAGAGCTCGAATGCAAAAAATCACTTCGCAAATAATAGTATAGATAGATTTAGTTAAAAAATATTTTTATGTATAATAACACAATATATGTTTATGAATTATCTTTTTATTTTAAATTATAATTTATATTTTCGATAATTCCTATCTTACAATACTAAAAGCTAAATATACTCACCATTTAGCCTGTTCACGTAAGACTATTAATTCTAGCCGACGATAGAGCTTCATCTCTCCACATCACCACCGCAATTGGACATTGTTTTCCCACGTCAGCATCTTTGTTGGCCCACTTTTTTTTTCCGACACTTCAACATTCAACCACGCCGTCTCCGTTTATCTTAATCTGCAAACCTAATTATTTCTCCTTTCATCTTCTTCTCCACTCCGCAAGCTCTGCACCCAACCTCTAAACCCTCTCTGTCCCACCTCTTCCCGATGCCGTCTCGGAATCCACTGCTCTGTTTCAGCCGGCAACCACAAAATGATCCGTGGAGGATGTCCCTGACATATTATGGGTCTGCGAGATAGATTCAGTCGAGGACACTACTTCTCTTCAAAGATGGTTCTCCGATTCAGGCTTCACGCTGCAGAAAATGGCTATCGACATAGTCAATATCGGAGAGAAGACTCGTCGCGTCTGAGAACCTTAGAAAAGGAGAGAAGCTTCTCTTTGTTCCTCCTTCTCTCGGCATCAGTGCTGATTCTGTAAGTTCAAAAGCGTTGAATTTGTCTAGACTTGCAATAAAATCATGAGCTTTAGATTCCTTTCATGGGTTTAGGTGAGGACCAATGGTGAAGTCATGAAACGTTATGATGTTTCGGATTGGGCTTTACAATGTAACATATCTCTTCTGCTTCATATTTGAAATGGTATTTCCCTGGTCAACATCCCCACCTTCGTTCCCTAACCAAAATAATAATAATAATTTTAGTTTGTTCCTATGAGTTAAGAAATCTCCAAATTTGATCTAAATCGATTTCACACAACCCAATATAAAGAATTAAGAAAAGCAAAGATAGTCGATTGATCTTACTTGGGGCATGACTTGATCATCAGTTCATCAAGACGATCTTGAGATGGGGTTTTCTCGACGATGATTCTTTGATTGATCTGTCATTTACTACTACGGTACTACCTCTTTATCTTCTAATCAAATATTTTGTATTTTCTTTTGTCAATCAGAGAGCATCTAACCTTATAGATATGATGGGTATTTCACATATATTTGGTGACATGCATGTTATCGTACACTAACTTGTTTGATGATACCATTTGCTTCCAGCTTAGGAGGTCCATTCGGAGAAGCTTTCCCCTGTATCGATGGGATAAAAAAAGAAGGTATGTGTCTCAATAGAAGATCTAAACAAATTCATTTCCAATTCTGATGTGCAGGTAACATTCATGGTTCCAACTATGTTTAAAATGCGTTTGAGCGTTAGTGATTCTCGCTACGCCATCTAACCGTCAACCCCACTAAGTTTTCGTTTCATTTCAGTTGTCTATTTCCATAAGTTTTCTTTATTTGAACTTTGGTTGTCTCTTTGATTTGCTGTAAACTATTTTTACTGGTGTAATAATTAATAAAGGGAGTGTTGACGTCTCTTTACTTATTTACCAATGTCCCTAACTTTATAAATCAATAAAGTTTAACGTCAACAATGCATAAACGTCATGTAAACAGTAATTTTTGATACTTTTCTATCAGACAGGACACCATTTTAACATGAAAAAAGAACACTAGAGAGGACACTGGAGGAAGCGTAGAACCCCTAAAAGTATAGAAACGTCACTGGAGGAAGAGCTGCAGAGCAATGTCTCTGTGGCAAGTTCTTCACCCACAGCAGGATGAGTATTCAAGGAGCACAACTATTTGGGGCCCTCGGGCCTTGCTGAAGATGACAAAGCTGCTATTAGTCTCAAGGCTACGGAGCTGACACTTGGCCTTCCTGTATCAAGATCTCCAGTTTATACTGAGAAAATCTGGATGTTTCCTGAAGCAGTAGCTAACAAAATAATATAGGATCTTTTATTTTTTTTATTTCTTTCATCAGTTGAAGGGTAAATTTTGGATTTTTATGTTTTTCTTTAGGGCACAGATTGTTGGTTGGCCTCAAGTGAGATCTTTCAGGAAGAACACAATGGCAACCACTTGTAAGAACAGTGATGAATTTGATGGGTAGCCAGGTTCTGCGGCCCTCTTTATTAAAGTCAGCATGGATGGTGCTCCTTATCTAAAGAAAGTTGACCTGAGGAGCTACACTAACTACATGGAGTTTTCTTCAGCCTTGGAGAAAATGTTCACCACTTTTACTCTTGGTGATATGTTTCTGTGATTGCGATAATGATGCGTTGTTAGAGTTCTCATGGTAGATCGATGAGTGCAATGGATTCTTTGGTGTTTAGGTCAATGTGGATCTAACAGAGCTACATGGAAGGATAAGCTCTGTGAGACCAAACTCAAGGATATTCTGTATGGAAAAGACTATGTACTCACTTATGAAGACAAGGATGGAGATTGGATGCGTGCTGGAGATGTTCCATTGGAGTAAGTTTTATTTCTTATTTTTGAAAATTTCATAGAGGCTTTTATGCTCTTGGAATAAAAATGTAGCATGCATTAGTAAGATATTAACTGGGATTTGATTATTCTAATCTACAGGATGTTTATTGATGTCTGCAAGAAGCTGAAGATAATGAAAGGCTGTAATGCCATTGGATTAGGTAAGTTTTTTTTTCACTTGGTTCCCAACTCAAATCTGCAGTACCTTTCTGAATATTATTTTTGAGATCAGCTAGAACTGGGATAAAGATGGGCTGGTAGCTGTTTGATGATGATCACTTGCTTCCTTTTGTGAGTAAGCACAACAAGTTAAAATAATGTGCTCAAAAGCGCCAAAAAACAGTCTCGAGCCTTTAGGAGTTTGGTCTGGTGTATGATTCTGAATTTCCTATTGTATAATCGATGTTGTAATGTTTGCAGCTGCAGCTCCGAGAGCAATGGAGAAATCGAAGATGAGAGCTTAAAGACATGACAAAAAATGATTCATAAGCTTTCTAATTAATACAGAATATGTGCGATTGAGATTATCCCTTTTGGTGGTGTTTTTAAATTTCAAAACATCTTTAGCTTTCTGAGATTTTTTTTTTTGTTTTAAATAAAACTACGTATGTAAGAATTGACTACGCTTTCGCGGAACCACTAAACTGGTCGATGTTTCCACTTTCCACAAATTAGTATGCTCTCTCTATTTTTTACTTTGCAATATTTTCCTTTTTTTCCTGTTTTTGGTTAATTTTTTTTCAGCAACTATAGAACAATTTCTCAGATTTAATATTAACTTTCCTATTCAGTTTACCAAACTGCACAACGTATAGAAGATTCATGTTTGCAAAGATTCATGTTTCCATTATATTAATTATTGATTAGAAAAAGTAAAAGCTGTTGTAATTAGAGAGTTTAGAGACTGAATATTTCTGTGCGTTATTATTAATGATCAAGGAGGTTCCTTTATATAAGGATTACAAGATGAAGATAAATGAAAAGTATCTAAAACCTAAACTCACTAGGATTACGAAAACTATTAATACATAATAATGAAAAGATTACATCTACTAGGAAAAGGAAATGGTTTCCTTTTCTCCAAGCTTTGTGGCCGTCTCTCTCTCTCCTCTCTCTAGGGCTTCGGCCGTCTCTCCATCTTCTAGGTATTGGGCCGGTCTTGGACCGGGCCTGGTTAATGGCAATCCACTCCATGATTTATAACACTCCCCCTTGGATGCCATAACCATACAAGATTTGTAGTACGCTTCATGTTGCCTCATTAAAACCCTATCAGGAAAACCCAGTGGGACAAAACCATAATGAAGGAAAAAGAGTACAACACACACTATTTCCCCTGATGTGAACCTCACTGTAGGTTTCTACATTCTATGCATCTCGTGCGTGATCTTTCCTGTGTAGGAAGGAAGTAATCTGCCAAGTTCATTACTAAGCCGTATCTAGACCACTTTGACCTCTTAGGTCGTTTCTCATGTCTCTTGACATCGAGTGTCCCGGTAAAGTATGTGTGCTAAATAATGTGAACCATATTGTTCTCGGGGATCACTATTGGGTCTTTGCAAATCGTGTTTGCATGTGTCCATAGTCTAGACGTGATCGTCTACTGTTAACTCTTTACTTTGATCGGACAAAATAAGTACTTATGGACAATGTACTAGACATGGTTATCATGAACCTATGTCTCGATCTGGCCGTCTGGGTCATAGACCTCGTCTATACATGTCCACTACTTGTCTCATGAGTGTTCATGACCAATGATCATTGATGTGAGTTTATAATCTCTTATTATGGCTCTGCGGCCGAAACACTCTTATTGATGTGGACATCGATTTCTTTGCCTTAGGTAATGTCGTATTCATTATTCTTTGCATTCCTATCTTAATATATGATGATGGCGTCTCATGACCTCAGTTGCTGTGGATCATATCACACGCTAAGTATATATTATTAGGTCATGGATTTCGGCTCTCACAAGCTTATGGACTACAATACATTTGTATCCGGTTGATCTTTTGTCTCTACTAGCCCGTGATCAAGAAGAAGGGCTAGACGCCTTTTAGTCATAAAAGCCGGACGCGTCTAGTAGAAGAGCCAAACGTTCTTTGCTGAAGAGCCAGACGCCCAGAGTCGGACATCTTTAGTTTGAAGGGCCGGGGCCGGACGCTTTTGGTCGGACACCCACATAGATTTATTCTATGCCTACTAACCTCTTTTAGGTTTAGTATAATCACAAGGAATTTCAAATATATGGACTGTATTGGATTGTCTTTTATACAACTCCAAGATCAATGATCATGCGTGATCAATTTCTTTTACATACTATATGCAGCTGCTTTATGTTTCAGTCCATGGATCAGCTTAGGAACGAAGCTGTTTTTTTCATCTTATCCAGTGATCCATATGCTGCTTACTACATCATTTGTATCCAATATCTTTCTTATGATCAGACCATTTTCAATTTCGAAAATCTGTAGCAGCATCCACCACATAGGAGTTTATCTCCTTATAATCTGTTCCTTTGATCTCTGTGAGTACCTTGTGTAACAAGCTATAATCTAATGCTGTTAAGTAGGAAGACATGAACACTCTTAGACCTCGTGATCATGTGCCTTCTCTCACGGTTTTCTTTATCTCACAAGATCCATCTATTTCACTGGTTTATCAGATGGCGTTTCTGTATATGTATATGGCCAATACGCCCATCTCTCTTTTAAATACTTTGAACCTCCACGTTTTTCTAATCTCTATGATCTTTTATGATTGTATGAGTACTCTTTCGTGGGTTCATGATCCTCGTTCATCTTTTTATGTTCAAGTGCTATAACTTTATGTATCTTTATACAAATGTGTGTGTGTGTCGACACTTTCATGTGGTTCCATTATGTTCCAGACATGATCTATAGATTTGAGATCTTATTATCCAGGCCCTTTATTACCTAGTAGCTTGGCGTCCCAAGACTACATGGTTTGGTACCTTAGATGTGTAGCTGCGCAGCCTTTTCTCAATGTCTGGTATGGTTTCTCTCTTATAATCTCGGATCTGTATTCTATGAACCATTCTTTTCTATCCGAGATTCCTTTATCTTATGGAACACTTGGTCTATCTTGTATAGACTCTATAGCAACTTGATTATGTCTCTTCTAGGACATTCATTTGGTGCTAAGCTGGTTAGTCATTTCTCGGGTCAGTGTCTGGCATTTCGATTAGCTTCTCAATTAGCTAGCTTTATATAATCTTTCTTTGGACGTCTTAAATTATAATCTCTAGTCCGAGGATCTTTGCCAAGACAATGATGGTTAAAACCATTCTTTATCCAGCTTATAATCTTTCTCCTTTAATATTCGGATTCATTTGTTTCATGCAATCCGTACCTGGCCACTATTTGATCACCCATGTTTTGGCTCTCGGTCCTTTTGATTTCGTGGAGAAAGTCCTATTCTTATATATTTCCAATCCTCTTCTGAGGTTCCATCTTTAGACGGCACATGTATGTATGTGGTGGTTTATTCAAAATCTCTTAAGATGGTGTATGTCTAGTTTTATGACCCGTATTCAATCTGAGATGAGAATATCTATACTCACTTATATGGCCTGATGCATATTATCATTCTATACATGTAGATTCATAATGTCTCCAAGCTTATAGACTTTAGAATCTTAGTCTTATAGATAATGGTTTACATGGCCGAACCTTTTATAGGTAATGGCTTGTGTGCGGCCAAGTCTGCACTATGCGTATACAAGTTGTGGCCAAGCCGTGTATAGGTGATGGCCGTGTATAGGTGATGGTCTTTGCAGCCGACCATAACATGGTCTCTTCGGCCGAGTAATGGCCTCTTCGGTTTGGCCATTTGTATCATGGCCTCTACGGCCGAGGAATGGTCCTTTATGGCCGAGTAATGGCCGAGCCATATAACATGGTCTTAGACCATAGTGGTACACGGACTTGTAGTATTGATCATGGGTTTATCCTCTCTCCCCCTCATGACCATACTATAAGGTTGTGGTGCTTGGGACAATTAAGCCTAATGAGTTTCCCTTTGTTTACATGTTTCACAACGTGAGATCTTTTACGGGATAACTCTGTACCTTTTCAATCTTTGCATCAAGTTTAGACTTTAGGATGGCTAATCCTATCGTGCCATATAGTGTAAAATTTCGTGGTGTTATCTCAGTATAGTCACCACTTCTCTTGCCTCTTATCATACTGATCTTATAGCATAGTTTTAAATCAGTAGAGATCATAGGTATAGTCTCGACCACTTATAAGGTCTTAGGCGTTTTATTTTTCTTAAAATCTAAAGGAACTTGTTTCCTTCCTTACCCATTGTTTCTACCTGGAAACCATACATTATAACTTCAATGGGTCACATGTTCTTTTGGGTGTGTATAATGCCTTTTAAGGCAACGGCTTAGCCATAGTTTCTTTACTATGCTTACTATACCCATTCATGATTTCTTACTTGGTTTTATGCCCTTTAGGCTAACTCTTTAAAACATTCATATGTTCAAGTAAGATCAGACAAGATAAGGAATTCAAAATCAATTCTATTATATATATAAAATCGTGAAACATCAAATAGGTTTAAAAGCAAATCACAAAATCATAGACTTAAAATAAAATTATCATGTCGAGATCTTTCTTTAGTCAATGTATAAGCCGGCCTCACAATCTATATTTTCCCAGGCGGCTTTCTTGGATTCTTCCTTATCATTTCTAGCCTCATTGGCTTCAGGAAGTCTCATCTCACTATCTCATTGCTCAATGTATCTTTTTTGAAGTTTCTCAAATCGACTAATAGTATTTTTAAGTTTCTGCTCTCTTTGCTTGATTGCAAATAGGTATGACAATAGGTCATTATAGGTTGTGAAACCCTTAGCCTTATGTGATAACAGTACATCCTTTGGATGGAATGTGGAGTATGTTTTATATAATAAATCATCATCTGTTACCACTTCACCACATAGTTCAAGACTATGGGCGATTTTCATTAGAGCAGAATTATATTCTTCCACGGATTCAAAATCTTGGAACCTGAGAAGCTTCCATTCATTCATGGTCTTTCGCCAAAATATCATTGAGTATCTGGATTCTAGTCTTGTCCAAAGTTCACAAGGATCCTCTATATTTTCATACTGATTTCTCAGTTCCTCAGTGAGATGGTAGTGCATAATTGTTATGGCTCTATGCTTTTCACTTTCAATTGCATTATTGCCTTCAATGATACATCTCCTGAGTCCTCTAGACTTCATGGCAATTGAAGTGTTCATTTCCCATTCTTGATAATTATCTCCAGAGAGATTTAGAGCAGCATAATCCGAAGGCTCAAATCTCGACATCTGAAATCATTTAATCAATTTATGATTTAGAACTCTTGCAACCAATTCAAATAATCAATGCATATGATTTCATAAGTCTATCTATGATACTTAGGCCATACGGCTTTGCATTTGTGATGCTTATACCTCACGGCCATTATAAGATACAACGATCTTAAAGATCGGATCATAATGCAATTCGGTTTATAAAACCATCCGGATACTAGGCCACACGGTCACTTTGATATTCACTAAGCCACACGGCTTTTAATCAATCAAGGGTACAAGGCCGCAAGTATGAACAATGTATTAGGCCACACGACCATATACAAAACGGGATCTAGATGCATTCAATCCTATTTCTTAGTTGCATATCTATTAGGTTTTAGAATTAAATAATCTAGCAACCTAACTCTCATTCAATATGTAAATTCTTTAAATCAATCTTTCAAGCTTTAAGTAATGAGAGATTTAAGGTTTCAAGGCCTTTAGAAATATCAATCAAGATTAAGGGTTTCAAGGCCTTAAGGATTTCGAATTTTGAGATTAGGGTTTTAGTTTAAACAGGATTCATATTCAAGTTTTAAAACAATCCTAATCATAGCTCTAGGCGATCAATCAAATACTCAAGTTTCAAATCAAAATTAAAAACCAAATTTCCAAAATTAGGGTTTTAGGGGATTTCAAAAACTTTGATCTTTGATCAAGGGGATTTGATTTGAGATTCAAAAACCTTTAAGGTTCTGATTTTAATTGATCAATGGATCAATCTCGTTTTTAGGTTTAGATCGAACTTATAGAGCTTCAATTTACTCATAGGGGATTGATCTATTTAACCTATGGCTTTTAGTTTTAGAGATTATCTTTTAGGGTTTCAATCTTTACAAAACAACCAAATTCGATTCTTGTTTTCAGATTTCGAATTACCTTTATTTTGTAGGGATGAACCGGACCACCAAAGTCATATGAACCTCTAGTTGCACACGGACGCGAGCTGGCTCTTTATCAGGTCGCAAGCTGGGATGGGACGCGAGCTGTCTGGAACGGTCTTGCGTCTGGTCACGGATGTGTGCTGAGGTAGTCAGACGCGATCGGGACGCGTCTTCTTCTTATCTAGTTCGCGAGCTGCTGCCTTTGCAGGCGGCTGATCTGAATTGCGAGCTGGCTGTGATGCGGACGTGGGCTGGCTCTGTTGTGAACATGAAACTGCGAATGTCTAGGATCAGGAACGCTTAAGGGATTTAGCTGATCAGGTGTTTGCAAGCCGGAACGGAAGCAAGAACAAGTTAGGGTTCTTCGGGATTAGATCTTTGCACCAACTCCTCTCAGCTCATGAAATAAAAACAAGGAGTATTAGATTACATGAACACCATAATCAGAACAAGATATCATCAAACAACTACGGTATGATAAACTTATCTTTCACAGGATTTGAATTTGGCTAGAAAATCTTGTTGGTTCGGATTAGGGTTCCAAAAGACCAAGATGGTGCCGCGTATTGTTTCTGCGAGTGTGGACGCGTCTGAGATCGGATCGACGAACAGTTTGCACTGATGGATTCATCTCGTCAAGAGCTTCAAGATGATATGTGGCTCGTCGTCTGGTTCCTCAGAGTTTGAGAGATAGATCGATTTTAAGTTGCGACTGATTTAGGGTTTATGTGTGACGGATTTTGGGTTAGGTTTTGTCTCAGGGTTTTGGAGTCATTTGTGCTGATAACGTATTGTAATTAGAGAGTTTAGAGACTGAATATTTTTGTGCGTTATTATTAATGATCAAGGGGGTTCCTTTATATAAGGATTACAAGATGAAGATAAATGTAAAGTATCTAAAACCTACACTCACTAGGATTAGGAAAACTACTAATACATAATAATGGAAAGATTACATATACTATGAAAAGGAAAGGGTTTCCTTTTCTCCAAGCTTTGTGGCCGTCTCTCTCTCTCCTCTCTCTAGAGCTTCGGCGTCTCTCCATCTTTTAGGTATTGGACCGGTTTTGGACCGAACCTGGTTAATGGCAATCCACTCCATAATTTATAACAAAAGCCATAAATTATCCAATGTTAATTATTAATAAAACAACTTTAAAGGTTTAATCAATAATATGAGCTTATATTCACAACCTCACATTTCACTCTATGCTTCTATGCACTACAACCACACATCATATGGTTTTCCCTTCATCGACAATACATGAAAATTTTTATGTTCTATTATAAACTACTACAACTATACTAAACAAAATACTTGACTCCATCTCTTATAACATTTTAAACTACAACAACACATATTCTGAAATGAGATTTATCTAACTATTCTTCAAATGAATAATTAGCTAAAATCATATGATGTGTACATATAATAGATGCACAAAGTTAAGTTCTTTTTTTGTTCAAAAGCTAAGTTCATTAATTCAAAGAGTTATAGCGAAAAATCTCAATTATCATTAATTGTTTACTACTTTAGACATTTTACGATTTTTTAGAAATGATGCAAAGAATTTTTAAATATGAAAATAATAATGAAAAATTATAACAGATATTAACCACTCTAACTTTTAACGTGGGAGCTCGAATGCAAAAAATCACTTTTCAAAGGGTATAAACGATATTAAACACTTTAACTTTTAACGTGAGAGCTCGAATGCAAAAAATCACTTCGCAAATAATAGTATAAATTTAGTTAAAAGATATTTTTGTATAATAACACAATATATGTTTATGAATTATCTTTTTATTTAAATTATATTTTTTTGATTTTCGATAATTCTTACTATTATAAATTTTAATCACTTGTATTATAAAAAAAATCATTTTTATTTTTAACTAATTTATATATTTTATTTTTTAATGGTATAAACGATATTAACCACTCTAACTTTTAACTTAAAAGCTCGAATGCAAATAGAGTATTAAATAAATCGTTAGTGAATAGATATTCAACGAAACTATTTTCAAATTCATTTTATAGTCCTATTTTATTGTTTTCAGTAGGACAAATATGGGATTAAAGAAATTATAACTAGATGTAAAATTAGAAGAGAAGGCTACAAAGACAAAGGCTAGAGCCAAGCTTTGACTACCAAAAAGAAAGTCTTAAGAGAAACTAAGCCTGAGTAGTTACGGTGGAGCCTGTGTTTGTGTCTGCTGCTTAGGAGCCAGAACAAGATGTTTCTCTGTGGATAGGTGAGATTCTTCTACATTCTTTTCTGTTTTTCTTCCGCCTGCCTTTGCTTCCGTTGAGCTTGAGGCTCCCTTTCGTTTCTCATGTTGCTGCTTTGACTTGTCGCGGGACAAGTCCACTGTAATTTGGACTACGGACGTGGTGGTTGCGCTTGGGACAGTACCTGTTGTTTTATCTCCACTACTTGAAACCTTGTCGGGATAAGCAGCAGTACCCTCTGATTTTGGTACAACTTGTGTCTGTTTCCTCTTCGTTATCTTCCCTTGATCCTTCAATTAAAAAAAGGAGCTGATGAGTGAGTGACCACACTCAGAGAGATTACCGAGATCATGGAAACAAACAAACAAACAAGCAATTTCTTAGATACCATCTCCTTCCCAAGATCTCCATTCGATGCTCTCCGCCTTTCCTTTGCTCGGCAAATAGCACGCTTGATCCCATGATTGTCCATTAACCTCTTTGGCCAGAGTTCAGCTAACTGGAGAGCAAAAAATATATACAAAAGAAAATCATTTACAAGTTTAGAAGAATGAACTTGGAAAGCAAAAGATAAGGAGCTTACATTTGCATAAAGCTTTCTGATCTGTGGACCTGCATCTTCATCCAATCCCTAGTATTACCAAAAAAAAAACAGAGCACAAACTATGTTCACACTTCAAATGTTGGATCTAATCAGTTGAAAAACATTGCCAAAAATGGAATTACATCAACGAAGATGTCATATAGGTCACACAATTTGTCCTCCAGCGCCGCATCCATGACAAATCTCTTCTTTGTAGGTGGCTTTTCAACATCCTGAAAATCGTCTGATGTTCCAGCTTCTTGATTAGTTGCCTGTGAAACAATTTCATGAAAGGACAAACGTTACAAAGAACTGATAGACCGACCCTATAACAGAATACCAGAGACAAAAGAAAACAAGTGCTTAGGCCAACCATTCTTAGACAGAACTCTGAGTATTATGCATTCATTTTATTGACAATGGGATGTCTAAAATCCAGCAACAGAGGCAAGAACTTAAGTGTAGATGTAAGACATTGTATAAGAAACCCATTTGAAAATAAGATCAGTGAAACTAGTAAGAGTAAGAGAGAGAGAGAACCTGTGATTCCATCAATGGAACTTGTGTTTTTAACATCTCACTAACTTCATTCTTGATAAGTTGAAATCTAGTATCTTTTTCTCGATTTGCAGTGTCTTCGGAATCAATCATGATTTTCAAGTTCCTCTGTAACAATAAGCGTTGCTAAACCATCAGAACTTAAAACTTATAACTACTCTTAATCTCTTATACATGGAATAACAAGTCTCTGTATACATGGGACAGAGGTGATTTATTACCTTCAGCGATCTAACTTGTATTAGGTGCCCAACAATGCTCATGAGACGATTGATTAACTCTCCTGATACACTCCCTTGGTTCGCCTGCTTCAATAAAAGACTTTTTTATACACCTGAAAGATTACTTTTAAAAAAGAAGAAACATAAGAGTTTTGATCACCGCAAGCCTAGCAACTTTGGCAAGCTTCAATTTCACGTTGCTTGGCAATCTTCTCTTCACTGCTTGGGATGAGGTATCAGCATCTTGGTTCTCAGTGGCAGCAGGAGGCCTTGCTATAATAAATTGGACATTTCAGTTTGCTTAATGGTATTAAACTTGCCATGCATGAAGAACACAAGTGCTTGAACGGTTGAAACTCACATTCAGCAACCACCTTCTCCAATTCTTTGAAGGCTTTCTCAAGTGTGGAGGAGGTCTTAGGCCTGACAGTATTAGAACCCCCTCTTTTCTGAATAGAGAAAAGGTTGGTTACAGCAGGATTAATATAAAAAAAAAATAACAGTTGTGAAATATGAAAGAAAACCAATGTTCTTAAAATCCGATTTATACGATTCAAAAGCTAATTCTAACCAAATTGAAATCGTTTAAACCAATATAGTTTGGTTTAAAACTGTTAAATCAAGCAAAAATTTAGTACAAATTTATCAATTTTCTTTTGTTTGTGTATCTAAATTTTATAATTCATCAAATAATTTTATTAGTAAATTCAAAAACTAAAATAGCTTATATAAATAAAATATACATAAAATAAATTAATAATTCGCTAAGGCGAATAGTCTCGATAGTACTCTGTAGAGCGCCTAGCGAGTTTTTGAACATTGAGAAAAGCTAAAGTCTTGTTTATACTTAAGATAGCTGGAAAATTACTTACTGTTATTTGAACAGATTGTTTGCTTACCGTTGCGTTGCCCAGGTCATGAGTGCCGTTGTTTTCATTCCCACGGGCTACTGTTGATTTAGCCAAACCATTTGGCTGTGAATCAGATTGTTGATGAGTACCTTTGTTGCTGCACTTCAGAAGAAGAGCGCCAGAAGATTCAGCTGCCTTTGACTTTGGACTTGTGGAGTTCCTTGGCTGAAGATTCGCTTTATCACTATGCTTCACATTTTCCAAAACTGAATCCTGCACTGTCTTTGAATCATTGGACTTTTTCTTCGGAGAGGGCCTAGAGGCAGCTGCTTGATCCTGGATTTTCACATTCATATAATCAATCTTCTGAACTGGAAATCTTTAAGGATTCGAAAATGTTATTTGGAAACAATGGTACTACCTTCGCCCCAGCCGTCTTAGCAATCTTGGCTTGTTTTCTGGATGCATCAGCAACATCTCCGCAAGGTTTTGCTGACTCTTTCCTTTGCCTTTTCTTTGGTTTTTGGTTCGGTATTGCTGTAGTTGTTGACGGTTCACTGATGTAAAAAGGAATCACAACTTATATAAACTGGTAAATGGTAGATTCCATTGCCTATTTGCAACAACATATCACCAAATGGAGTGTGACAAGAAACTTACATCAGCTCTAACTTTCCGCTATTGACAAAAAATCCATCATGTTTAATTTCCGCATCATCAACTTCAAAATACTCATCCTACAATGCAAAACAAAAACATGATGTCTCAGCTATCAAGATACACTTTGATCGCATCAGAGATACTTATACTAACCAATTCAACGTCATCAATGAATGAATCTTCAGTGTCATACTCATCATCGTCAGGAGCACCATCTAACTCTTCCCCATCACTACTATCTCTCCCCTGAAATTCATTTACTGAAGTAAGCATACAATATTCAGAAAATTGTTCCTGAGTAAGCAATCAAACATTCATCTAACTCGTATGGCTGACCAGTAGACAAAATGGTAAGAAGATATTAAGGACTCATATACCATGTAGAGCCTCTCGATCTTCTCTATAACAGCGTTGAAACGATTAGAATGAGGTTGGTCAGCCGTTTCACCTTCCGCTGGTGGACCCTGCATTATTACATATATATATATATATATATATATCAATAAAGCACTATAAACTGATTCGATCCAAATCGTATGCACATAAAAAAAAATAACTTAAAAGAAAGACACAAACATCTCCTATTTCCTTCAGATGAAGAGAGCCATCACCATATATATTCTTTTGCATATCATAATCTTCACTCATATGGAATATGGCTACAAATCTGAACCAAATTCTTTTCTAGATCAAATATAACTGATATTGTCGAACTGTACTCAGCAATGCAACCGTAATCACATGTCGAACCGCAATTCAAAAACTAGACGGAAAATTCAGTATAGACTGCAGTATTTTTCTTAATTTTCAAGAGTTTGCTTTGCTTATTGAACCCCTAGAAGCAAACTCAATGCCAAGGAGCACTGCCAGCACAATTCCTCATATCCACACAAAAAAAAAAAAAAAAAAATTTCCACGAACCAATAACAAAAGAATGATCCGACAATCAGTTGCGGTTCTGTCTGGATAAAACAGAATGTCCCAATTCAGCTACCATGAGGAGACAAGACAAAGCTTTGGTCGAACAGAGACAACGAAATTAAAATCTCGGACAGATGCATATGATTAATATACGAATATAACAGCTAAAAAAAAAAAAAAACTCACGGGTGCAATGCGAGACTCGAGATTAGGGTTAGCATTAGGAGGCGGGTCAAGGCCCGAATCAGACGAACCAATCCCCTTGCTATTGCTAGCTTCCTTCATAAGCTTCTTCCAAGAAACGTACGTCGTCTCCCCTTGTCTTAGCTCCACCTTCAGTAATTTCCGATCACCGGCGGTTAATAGCTTCGGCGAGGAGGGCTTCGATGATTCGCCGGGAGTAGAAGCGTCGTCTGTTGTGGTGGGGTTTGGTTCATCCATTTGGTGAATTTGGGTCGGGTTGGAAACGCGGATCGGAGTCAGAGGAGAAGATTTTAAGGAAGGGAGATTGAAAGGAATTTGAGACGAGAGAGAGAGATTGGAACTGAGAGGAGGAACGTTGCGCGGGATAGCCCAGCAACAACGCTTTGCTTTATTTTATTTGTTCCTCGTTTATTTATTATTTTTATTTTGGTTTTTATTTTTTGAATGAAAATACACAGTAGTGTGTTGAAGAGGACATTATGGTAAAGTGGCTCTGATTTGTGGCTCGTGAGTTCGAACCTTCCTAAATCCAAATCGGATGAGAAGTGTGGACCAATAGGCCTTGAGAGCATGGTTAGATACCCTAATAGGTTCTAATGAATAAATTATTAGTTAATTTTGTGATTTGACAAGTTTAAACTAGGGGTGTTCAATCCGGATATCGGTTCGGTTTCGGTTCGGTTTTTTCGGTTTTTCGGTATTTCGGTGAGTAAAATATAACTACCATTCTAAATCCATATTTACTTCGGTTCGGTTCGGTTTATATACCGTCGGTTTTCGGTTTATTCGGTTTTATACCAAAAAAACATAATTCTTTATTTTGGGATCATATTATATGAATTTTAGAGTCTTGTTGTCAACACATTCATTTATTAAAAAAATATTATAAGTTTAAATAAAAGAACAAAAATAAAAAATGTTTCTATCATCTAATAAAATAATCAAATCTATAATTAAAATCAAATCTCAAAATTTTGATAATAAAAATAAAAAACAAAAAATAAAACAGAAACACAAAGCACAGAAAATAAGTTATTATATTCTTTCATATTTAGCGTTCATCAAAGTCATGTTTCTTCTATTAAACACGAAACTCTATTCGTCTATAGATAATAAAAAAATTGTGAAGAATTTCCACTAATTGTTATCATCAAATTTATAATCTCTATTTCAATGTAGTCAATGCTAAATTAAAGCAAAAAGATCAAAAGAAGACTAAGAAAATAAGAAGCATGTTTGCGATGAATTGTTATTTAATTATAGTTCAAGTGTTTTACAAATCAGGACTATTTTATTACTGTAAAAAATATGGTAATAGTTATTAGCAAAAAAATTAACTTATGATTTTCATATGTTGTTATAAAATATATACATATTTACATGTTTCTATTTTTTGATCGGTTTTATTCGGTTTATTCGGTTTTATCGGTTATATACCGAACCATATCCAAATCCTACGGTTTTTTAAAAATCATATCCATTCGGTTTGTATGGTATATACCAAATCCAAACCATATTATCTATTTCGGTTCGGTTCGGTTCGGTACGGTTCGGTTTTGCCATATTGAACAGCCCTAGTTTAAACCCTTGTTTGTCTAATTAATTTTTTCATCTTTCAATGGGAGAACTTCATTGAGGTTCTTAATTTTTTTTTTTAAAATTGAATGATTTGAAAGAAAATGATACATAAAAATTTAAATAAAAATGACATAAAAACTCATAAAATCACAAACACACAGAGTTACAAACTGCAAACACAATACGACATCAAACTGAAACATAACATTAAACGATAAAACATACACAAACTTAAGCCACAATATTTAGCAAATGCGTCTCTACGCTACCAAGTGACAAGAGCGTTACTTTCAGGAACATCACTTGCAAAAACCAACCAAACATTGAACTCCTAAGACTCAAAAAGCTGAGAGAGGACATGAGACAAAAGAATGACTAGCTTACCCGGTGAAGGAAAGGAAAAGAAAGAGAACAACCTTGAGTTTGTTCCTAACGAGTAATCTGTTCCATTATTAAGAAGAGAAACACGTTCAAAAGTGATGTTAAGAGTGACGTGGAATCAGCAAAAGAAGTAACATTTACAATACGACATCAAACTGAAACATATCATTAAACCATAAAACAGACACAAACTTAAACATTCACAAACTCAGACCTTAAACTAAAACAGAACATTAAACTGAAACATATCACATACACAAACTCAAACAGATGTTCCTCCTCTGTCCACGCCACTAGAGTCACACAAGTAACACATTCACGCATATGCACCTCCATACTTTCACTCTCTTGGTCTGATGAAATGATCAAGAACTGTAAGAACAGATGATTCAGAACATCAACTACAATCTTAAAGACAAAGAAGGGGCTATGTACGTTTAGAAAGTGACATTCAATATTGAATTGAACTAAACTCTACTAAGATATAAACCTTACACATGTATAATATAACGTAAGACTTTACAAGATCAAACACGATTGAATCAGAACATCAACTACAATCTCAATGTTCATATACCAATCAATACAAGATGAAAGCTCATATTGCAATCTGGAACACAACAACACAACTGAATCTAAACGCCCCAAAGATAGAACCACATTTACAGATTCAAAAGGATAAAATGCAAAGAAAGCACAAATCTAAGACGAGGAGAAGATCGATCACCTGAGTGGAGAGAGGAGACACAAAGAGAGCTTCATACCATCAAATCTGGAAGTGAAACTATCAGAGATCACAAATCATACTATCAAATCGAGAAGTCAAAGTGTCAGAGAGATACCTTCACAAAGTTTGATCTTTGTCTCCAAACCTTGATGTCATCGTTCATGACACCAAACTTATCAGATTGGATACGTAGAGCTTGGTTCCTGTTTCGATTCCGGAAGAAGAACGGGTTCTTACTAACCTCAAAGCTGATGAATTTCTTGATGTAATCGTAGTAAGCATTGGTGTCGTCGTAAGGAGAGTTCCCTGTATCCCTCTTCTCATCGTCCTTCTTCGCTCGCTTTGAGTTCGTCTCCTTTTATAAAGGAACAGAGAAGAAAGCAAATGTCGAAATATTCTGTATATTACGTTGAATGTGATTACATGTATATATACAAGACATGAGATATCTTATCTCAACTAACTTCCTAAGTAATCGTAACAGAACAAGAGTTACGGAGAACTAAGTTATCTCAACAATCAAATCATATTCCCTAAAGTATCGGAATATATTCCAACACCCCCCTCAAGTTGGAGCATACAAGTCTTGAATGCCCAACTTGTTTTGAAAACATTGAAACTCATATCTTCCCAGTGCCTTCGTGAACACGTCAGCCAACTGCGCCTTTGTAGTAACATGAGAAGTGGCAATAATTCCAGCAATTATTGCATCCCGTATGAAATGACAATCTAGTTCTATATGTTTTGTTCTTTCATGGAAAACAGGATTGTTACCAATGTGAAGTGCAGCTTTGCTGTCGTAATATAGCCTCATCGGTTGTTCGTGCTTGACCCCAAGCGCCATTAGTATCCTCTTGAGCCATATCAGTTCTTTTGTAAGATAAGCCATCGCCCTGTATTCAGCTTCCGCAGACGACAGGCTGACCGTATGTTGCTTCTTCGTCTTCCAAGATATTGGTGAGCTGCCTAGTTGAACAAAGTAGCCTGTGATTGATCTTCTTGTTACTGGGCAACTAGCCCAATCAGAGTCTGACCATCCGTTATTTGGAAGTTGTCATCTGCGCGCAGAAGGAGTCCTTGCCCCGGTGTGCCTTTCAGATATCGAACCACTCTAAGAGCAGCCTGCCAATGATCAGCGCGTGGAGCTTGCATAAACTGAACTAAGATATGGACCGAGTAAGCCAAATCAGGTCAGTTACACCAAGATAGATCAATCTCCCTACTAGACGCCGATACATCTCCGGATGCTCAAGTAGTGGAGAGTCGGAGATAGCCAATTTATGATTTTGCTCCATTGGAAATGTAGCCGGCTTAGAGTTCGTCAAACCCGTGTCTTGAATGATCTCAAGTGCATACTTTCTTTGACTCAAATACATACCAGTCGTGCTTCTAGCCACCTCAATGCCCAAAAAATACCTCAAAAGACCTAAGTCTTTCATCTTGAAACATGAGGACAAGTATGTTTTGAAGAACTCTACTGCAGCAGGTTGATTACCTGTTATTATCAAGTCATCCACGTAGATGAGAATCTGAATTTGAGTGGAGCCCTTCCTATATGTGAACAACGAGTAATCTGAGAGACATTGTTCAAAACCATAAGCTTTGAGAGATGTAGACAACTTTTCAAACCAGCATCTCGGGGCCTGGCGTAGTCCATACAACGATTTGCGCAGACGACACACCTTCGTCGAGTCCATCGACTGAAACCCTGGAGGGAGTCTCATATACACCTCTTCATGAAGATCACCATGCAAAAAATCATTATGTACATCCATTTGATGTACATTCCAACCTCTTTTCGTAGCCACATCCAAAAAGAGTCTAACTGTACCCATTTTGGCGACTGCAGCAAAAGTCTCTTTGTAATCAACTCCCTCGACCTGTTTATTCTCGAGAGCTACCAAACATGCTTTGAAGCGTTCGATCGTTCCATCAGCCCTATACTTCACATTGTAGATCCATTTACACCCAATTGCGGTCTTTCCCGGTGGTAGATCAACAACATCCCAAGTTCGGCTTCCTTCTAACGCGGTAATCTCTGTTCCCATAGCATTTCTGAACCGTTCATCCTCAACAGCTTTCTTGTAAGATTCCAGAGGAGTAATCTTACCAGTCGAGACCTGATATGCTGTATGTCGCGCTGAGAATCGTCCGTAGCTGACATAGTTCGAGATCGGATACATCAGTTCCTTCCCATTCAATGAATTTCCTAGTAGCCGAGTCTGGGCCGAGTTTGTAACGAAGTTTTTCAGCGTTACCGGTGGTTGTCGTCTCCGTTGGCCACGACCAAGCTCCGGTTCCAGAATTGTCGCAACAGCTGGCTCGCTTGTTCCTATCGCCGGTTGCGATGTCGAAGAAGAACCTGATTCCATAGCTGGTTGGGCCGTAGTTGGTAGTATTGGAATAGTGGGCCTAGCGGGCTGAGCAGGAGAAACTTCTCGGCCCAAAGTTTCATTAAGTTGGGTGTTTGTATTTTGCGGGTCGTCTTCTTCATACATATCAGCACCAGTAATGGATTCCCATAGGATGGGAGCTGCCGTGGCTGTAACTTCATCCCTCTTCAAATCCTTATAAGGAAATTTGTCCTCATAGAAAACGACATCTCTGGAGACCCAGAATTCTTGTTTTTCCAAATCAAATAACCTCCAACCCTTTTTGTCGTAAGGATAACCCATAAACACACAACGTCTTCCTCGAGGTGCGAATTTATCCCCCTTTGTTTCCTGATTATGCGCATAACGCAGACTGCCGAAGACTTTGAGGTGATCGTATGTTGGTGGTGTTCCATGAATCTTTTCGTAAGGTGTAAGTCCTCCTAGAATCGGAGTTGGGGTCCGATTGATCAAGTATCCTGCGGCAAGAATGCACTCGCCCCAGAATTCAATTGGTAGATGCGCCTGGAACCGAAGAGCGCGAGCTATGTTAAGGATATGGCGATGATTTCGCTCGACTCTGCCATTTTGTTGTGGAGTGCCGACGCAAGACGTCTCGTGTACAATGCCTAGTTGCAAGAAATGTTATTTTAAGCATAAGAATTCAGTGCCATTGCCGCTTCTGACGGTTCAAACGTTTGTGTGATGTTGTGTCTGAACCATCGACATAAATTTTTTCAAGTGTTTTGGTGCTTCAGTCTTGTCTTTGAGAAGAAAAATCCACACCCCACGAGAATAGTCATCAACCAGAGTCAAAAAATATCTAGCACCAGTAAACGATTCTGTTATGTAAGGACCCCAAAGATCTGTGTGTATCATATCAAAAACCTTCAATGTTTTATTGATACTAACTGGAAAACATGATCTTGTTTGCTTTGCACGGAGACAAACATCACACGCCTTATTGAGAAAAACAGAACTAACTGAACTAGAAACATCAGGAAGTGAGAAAACAACTTTAGCAGCAGGATGTCCCATCCTCTTATGCCACAACTTATAAGATTCTTCATCGTCTGTTATTGCTGCAGCCGCACTCTCCATGCTGCGTAAGCGGAATGCTCCAAGCTCCCTCTTAGCCGCTCCAGTCACCATCCTCGTAATGCGGTCCTGGATAATCAAGAAATGATCAGCCAACTGTACAACACATCTATTCTCATCCATAAGCTG
Source organism: Brassica napus (assembly GCF_020379485.1). Lineage (NCBI taxonomy): Eukaryota > Viridiplantae > Streptophyta > Magnoliopsida > Brassicales > Brassicaceae > Brassica > Brassica napus. The sequence continues at coordinate 27,240,944 of NC_063445.1, read as the reverse complement.
ACCAACAGATATCAAGTCCGAAGGCATTCCTTCAACATAAAAAACAGAGTTCAACACCAGACCCTGTCCAATTCTGATTTTCCCTTCTTTTACTGAAACCCTCTCTCTACCAGCAACCAAAACTATCAGTACCGGTTCCATATCTTTAATGTCATTGAGAATATCAAGCTTGCCCGTCAAATGATGGCTTGCTCCAGTATCCAAAATCCAGGAAGGAGTAGAAGACATACCAGTTAAAGTTTCAGTCGTGTTGGCTTGACTCTTCCCCGCATTTGCGTTGAGGATGTTCATGATTGACTTCCATTGTATGTCACTTAGACCAGTGACACCATCACGGTCTTTGTCAGTGACCACTTAGTTTGCCTGCTCCACTTGGTGGCGCCCTGGTAAGAATGCCACATTAGCAGATACTGTCGCACCACGCCCTCTTCCATAGCCAGTAGAGGAAGAACCACGACCTCTCCCTTGTCTAAACTGTGCGCGTGGCCTATCTCCCCACCACTCTGGGTAGCCAATGACAGCAAAACAACTCTCCGAAGAGTGGCCGGTGCGGTTACAGTGTTTGCAGAATGCCGACTTTTTGGAATCATCAGGACGTCCTCGACCTTTGGTTTGAAATGCAAAAGCCGTCACAGGAGCCGTTGAAGTATCTTCCTCCAATTTGTGTGCGGCACTCAAGTCTTCTTCTTGTCGCACCACATTGTACACTTCTTCCATCGGCTGGAGTGGTGTGCGTGAGACTAGAGAAGATCGCACCGTTCGAAAGTAGTCATCATCAAGACCATACAAGAACTGGTGAACCTTATCTTCTTCACGATCTTTCTCTTGGAGCGTTCCAAGATCACAAGTACAGTTTCCACACTTGCAAACATGTAGTGGACGGTAGCTTGCCATGCTGTCCCAAATGCGATTGAGTTTCCCAAAGTATGCCTCTATCGCCAAACCCCTTTGTTTGCAACAGGCCAGCTCCGCCTTGATCTGTTGAATGCAAGGTCCACTGAGCACCGAGAACCTCCGTTTCAGATGATCCCACAGATCCTTAGCGACATCTCTGTGAGAAATGTTTGATCGCAGTGCTGGTTCAATTGTCATTTTGATCCAAGACACAAGTAGTGCTTGAATCGTCCACCAATCCTCCAAGTCGGGAGAACCGTCATCAGGTCGTTTGATAGATCCATCAATGAATCCAAACTTCTTGCGAGAACTGAGAGCCGTCCTCATCTCGCAAGCCCACTCATCATAGTTCGTACCCTTCAGTAAAGGATGCGAAATCACAGCCCCGGGATTGTCCGCGGAGTGCAAGTCATATGGCGTTCCTTCTCACTTCCGTTGTTGTCGTGTTCGCGTCAGTCGCCATCGTCGTTGTTTTGTTTCAGAGATCGAAAGAAAAAAAAATCAAAAGAAAAGATGTTCAGGCTCTGATACCATATAAAGGAACAGAGAAGAAAGCAAATGTCGAAATATTCTGTATATTACTTTGAATGTGATTACATGTATATATACAAGACATGAGATATCTTATCTCAACTAACTTCCTAAGTAATCGTAACAGAACAAGAGTTACGGAGAACTAAGTTATTTCAACAATCAAATCATATTCCCTAAAGTATCGGAATATATTCCAACACCTTTGAAGTCCCTTATTGGACTCTGCGGCGAGGATTGATTTTTCGGTATTAGATTCGGAATCGGAATGATCCAGAACCTGAATCGGAGGCTGAGGTGGTTTTACCAGGCGATTGTAACTGTGGAGGAAGGAGGGTTGGGCTGGTCGTTTTCTTCTTCCTCTCATGAAGAATCATTAACTTCTTCTCCAGCGGAAGAGCAACAGCTAGAAACGACGACGACCAGATTTCTGATAAAGAAAAAAAAAGCATCGACAAAGAGAGAGACGACTAATACCAAGGAGGCACGTTAGGGGTTTTTACCGATTCCAAAAGCCCTATATTTGACAGCGGTTCTCTTGTTTTATTATTTTTTTATTTATTTTTTTTGTTTTTTTAGAACCCTTACTAAAATCCCTCCAATGGAGGTGCTCTGACAGCCCAAAACAATTTAGGAGTTTCTACAATTGGTTTTTTTTTTAGTTAAATACAATTTTTTTTCTGTGTAAATTGTATCAAGTAAGATCAATAACTAAATTCTTTTTTTTTTTAAAAAAGACAACAAATTAACATTGTTTTACTTGAGTAACTTAAATATGATGAGAAAACATAATTTAATTATAACAAAAATAAGTCAAATACTAATATTTTTTTTTAATATGTTTGGAAATTCTAAAAATCATTTTCATGAACCAAGAAAATTACATAAAATGATTTACTAACAATTGTGAGATCCTAACAATTTTCTAGATTCACTCAAAATCATATATATATATATATATATATATATATATATATGATGTTAAGGTCTGTGAAAACTCAATTCCTTCAAAAAATTTACTTATCTTTTTCAGTCGATGTGCATTTTGCAATGTATCTTACCTTATATATTGATTTTGTAATGCAACTACTAGAGCGGCAGAACAATGCATTCATGTTTAAAGCATCGTGTTCGTTATACATAAGAGGTTGCATATGTATAATGATTTCTTCTACGAAAGAAAAGCAAATAATTGTTCTCCAAAACATACACGATATAGCTCTGATGGTTACATCACATTAATATTAGACAAAGAGAATATTAGTATGGCCTATGTATGGAATGGGTGGTGCATTAATTATCAGCATAACAAATTTCGATTTGCTAATTTGTATTTCCATCACGTTATATTTATACACATGTTGACAAATATGTTTAAATGTCTCGAAGATGAAGATATATACTCACAATAGTAGTAAACGATAAGAGTCAAGAGTAAGACCCACAATATTGTGATATACCGAGGCATGAGCATTAACGAGGTTACAACGATGAGTACACCCAACACATACTCGGATTTTGGATAAATGCTCCGTGACTCATCTTCTTTCTTGGTGGAGGGAAAAAAAATTATTTACTCATCTCCATTTTTTATAATTTAATAAAAAAACTTGTATATAAAAATTCCGAGTAATGATTGCGAATGCGTGGGGTTTGTATACAATACCAGTGGGTGTGATTGGTAATATTGAGAGTAAATAAAAGTAGAGTAATTGAGAGGAAAAGAAAAAGTAAGAATTAGAGCAAATGAGAGAAAAAAAAGAAAATGTGATTGGTAGTAAATTAGAGTAAATGAGAGTAAATGAAAGTAAATGAATAATAATAAAAATCTAACAGTTATTAACTTATAAAAAATATAAAAAAATAAATATTTTATTAAAATATAATATATAAAATAATTATAAACATATTACAATAAATATATAAATGAAAATTATCTTCACAATACATAAATATATATTAAAATTACGGCATATTTAACGATGACGTCGAGGTCTACGTTGATTTGCAGCCCATATTTGTTCAGCAATCTGATTACAAACTATTTGCATATACGTCCCAGCTTCGGATTTTTCTTCACCTCTCAAAGTATTATTTTCAATCATGTTCATCATTCTCAATATCTTGTGCTTCTTCACCATCATTTTCGATATCAAAATCAGAATCTTCAAAATTATGTTGACGAATAAAATTATGCAAGCCCATCGTAGCGAATATTACACTTATTTGTGTGGCGATATCGTAACTAGGAAATTCATTAAGAACCCTCCATTTCTTTTTCCATATTCCAAATGTCCGTTCGATAACATAACGTACCGATGCATGACACCTATTATACATTTCTTTGCTGGTTCTAGGTGGTTGACCATTATTGAATTCTTGGAGATGATATCTTGTGCTCTCTCCAAATTCTTTTCGAAATGGAGCTAAATATCCACGCCTATTAGCATATCCAGAATCAACTAGATAGTATTTATTTTCCGGAGGTACAGGAAACATCGGATCGTCTCGTATTGCGGTCGCCAACACTCGGGCATCATGTGCAGATCCCCCCATTCCAACATAACAATATGTGAAAAGCATGTCATAATCACATATGCCCAAAACATTAAGGCTAGCAATTCCTTTTCTATTTATAATAGAAGACCTTCTCGAACTGGTGAGACCATAACTGGTATATGCGTTCCATCAAGAGCACCAACAAATCCATGAAAATAAGTTCCATATTTTGCATCCCTCTGAAAACGGTTGGAGATGGCTGTAAGTTCTAGGGATGTTCGTGGTCGTACATAATCTACAGCCATTCGATCCATTGCTTGAAGAACATCATGAAACTTTCGCCAAATTGTCTCTTGTGAACGTCCAAACCTTAGTGCAATATCACATTGGGTATCGTTTTGTGCACAAAGGATGAGAAATATTGCAACACTCTCATTAAGACCTATGTGGCTCGAGGTTTCTAACCCATAATTCTCATGAAGTATTCCACACAACCGTGTGAAAGCCTCTGGACTCATCCTAATAAGTGTTTGACATGAAATATCATTATCGTAAATTTGACCTCGTATAATAAGCCATCCTTTTCCCTGATCCGACCTCGTAGGTCGCTTACAAAAATATCTTGAATAATATTGCAACATAGGAGATATGCTTGTGTTCATAGCCTCTTCTTCTTCTAGTAAGATCAACTCCGCAATCTCTTCATCATTAAGATTCACGACTCGACTTGAACGTAACTCAACAATTCGAAATTCCTGATAATTCATGTAGAAAGTAGAGTTAGAAATTGAAAAAAAACATTTATTCACCAATAAGTGTACATAAGGAAGATAAAATTTATTAATTTACCACCAACACTAATTTTGTTCATCATTGCCCCAGTTTTTATTAAAAAAGTTAAACATTTCTGGAAAATTTCCAGAACTTGATCCTGGAAATCTATGAGGGTTTATGTCATGTGACCCTGAGTCAAAACTTCCAAAGTTATGAGAAGTCTGGGAGTTAAATCCTCTTGCTGCTTGACTAAGTAAAGTGTTTCCCATGCCATCATAGTCATCTTCATTGATGTCACCTAAGGAAAATCCCTGATCTCCAACTGATTCTCCACCATTAGAGCCTCCTCCCACAGACCCTCCACCACCTGATTCACCACCAAAATATCCACGAGAACCATAGGCATAACCATCCGATCTTACATGACCACTTCCACTTGTGCTGCTCGCCAATCATAGATTAACAAGCTCACAAGGATTTCCATATCTATCAACTCCGTATAACCTCTCCAAGTGCCGAATTTTATTCTCCTTGCTTTTAATTTCATAAATCCATCACGAATATCTTCATCATTCATCAACAACTTGTTTGCTTCCCACCAAAATGTATTCATTGGCTCGATAGGCAAAGATTCGAGTACGGCAAGTGTATCACCATATGTTGGTTTTGTATTATAACGTGAGCGCACAACATATAGTAATTGCCCACGAGATTCTTCCATCTGTTGAAATCTTCCATTAGTCTGAGCCTCAAAGTTGGATCTTCTTGTATGAGCACGCCTTGTTGATGATGTACTACGAACACCTGAAGATGAATTTCTAGCCGCGTATGGAGAATGTCGACTTACTTCTCTTGCAGAACGAACAGGTGACCGTGAAAGTCTTGGTGCCTCTTCATCAGATGCACTTAAATTAAGATTGACAGAAGGATATGAGGTTCGGCTATATTCATCTGTTCCACCTAGATGAATATCATCATTGGTTGCTTCGTCTTTTTCTGTGTGCTGGAAATGAGCCAAGCATGTATGGTGAATAATGATCATCTTGTTCCACGTCATGTTCACCATATTCGATCAAGTAAATATTTGAAGGGAAGAGGATTGTTTTGCAAGACAGTTATATATTTGCGATTGCTTGGAGCAACTTCCTGAAAATTGACATAGTAGATTATATAATTAGTATATATATATTGAGCTACATATAGTTACAAATGATAATGTTTTATATGAAAATAGAAAAAATTAAATTATAAAATTACCACGCATCGATCCTCCCACCATGATGTTAACATATCCAAGAGAAATCTGCTATGGACCCACTTATTTTATCTCTTATATTGTGTTAAAATATTTTTTTTTATCTATATAAAGACGTGCTATATGATTCTTTTGCTCAAAGCTATATTGTGTATATATTTTTTATCTATACAATTAGAAGAAAAGAGAAATGGAGAGGAAGAGATAATTCGAATGGAGTGATAAACTGTAATTTTTCTAGAATTGGATATAGTTGATCATTGTTACCTAGAGTCCAAAATAATTTGAGTTTCTACCAGACCTACTTACTGTGTGTCTGACTGTAAGGTATTGTTGGAGTAAAAGTTAGTGGGTGAAAAAAATATATCGTTGGTTCCAATTATACTCCAAATTATCATAAAGTAACATATTTTACTCAAAATTATTATTGCTGGATGTGCTTTTCAATTAGAGCAATAGGGTTTGATTGGTAAATAATAAAGCAAAAGAAAGGGATAAAAAAATTGAAAGAGGAGAAAATAAAAAAGTGAAAATGGAAGTAAAACTTTTATTTTCACGAATATAGAGAAAATATTAGTCTACGTTCTCTCTTTTTAACGTTAACTAGCATTTGAACCGTGTTTCCACGCGGATGTAATTTTTGATATAAATTATATAAAACATATATTTAATAATATAGATATATAACGTTTACCATATTACATATTTTGTATATAACATGTCTACATATAACATTTTTATTGTATTTTGATCATCAATATATTATTTTTGTCTATTAATCTTCTAAATTAGTATGGTTGTTTGTCTAAATAACCATAATTTACACTTTTCCTAATGTAAGAAAATGTCTTTTTCTTGAAGTGTTTGTTCTACAAGAAATTAATCATAAGGCAAATTGAGAATTATATATATATATATATATATATATATATAATATAGTAATATTAAAAAGAAAAAGATGGATCCGTTGAAATCTTTTTTTTGGAAAAGATTGGACCTAAAATTTATGCTAATGTTAAATCAAATGGTCTGCTTAGGTTCATTCTGATTTTGTTACGAGTTAAAAAATGTAGGCTGGTCTAGTTTAAGTCGCAGGTTTAGTACACAATTAAAACTACTTTGTTTTATCTCAGTGGCAATCTCTCGTAAATATTTAGAAAAAGTCAGGGTTAAGTTCTAATTGTACTTTTGTTTTAATAGATTAGATGGGTGAAAAGTATTTTCACCTTATTGACTAAAAATCAGTGTAACTCAGCAAAACATTTTTTTACTCCAAATTATTATCGCTGGATGTGCTTTTCAATCAGAGCCATAGAATTTGATTGGTAAATAATAGAGTGAAAGAGAGGGATAAAATAGTAAAAATAAGAAAAAATAAAAACGTGAAAATGTGAGTAAATTTTTTTTTCCATTAATATATAGAGTAACATATTAGTCTACTTTTCTTTTTTTAACGTTAATGGGTGAAACGTATTTTCACCTAATTAGCTAAAAATCAAAATAACTCAATAAAAAAACAACTTTATTCAAAATTATTATTGCTGGATGTGCTTTTCAATCAGAAAAATAGAGTTTGATTGGTAAATAATAGAGTAATAAGGAGGGATTAAAAAAACTTAAAATATGAGAAAATAAAAAAAGTGAAAATAAGAGTAAAACTTTTATTTCAACTAATATAAAGAGTAACATATTAGTATAGTTTCTCTTTTTTTTAGCGTTAATGAGTGAAAAGTATTTCCACCTGATTGACTTAAAATCAGAATAACTCAACACAAAAAATTTTTTCTCCAAATTATTATCGATGGATGTGCTTTTCAATCAAAGCCATAAGCTGTGATTGGTAAATAATAGAGTAAAAGGAAGAGAAAAAAAAAGTTGAACGAGGAAAAAATAAAAAACTGAAATGAGAGTAAAACTTTCACTTCTTTAATTATAGAGAGTAATCTATAACTATGCTTTTCCTCTTTTTTGGCGTTAATGAGTAAAAATTATTTCCACATAATTGGCAAAAAATCAGAATAACTCAATAGAAAACTATTTTTCTCCAAATTATTATCGATGGATATACTTTTCAATCAGAGCCATATGGTTTGATAGGTAAATAATAGAGTAAATATGAAGGATAAAAAAGTGAAAATGGGAGTAAAAAATTTATTTCCACTAATATATAGTAACATATTAGTCTACTTTCTTTTTTTTACGCTAATGGGTGAAAAGTATTTCCACCTGATTGGTTAAAAATCTGAGTAATTCAGCAGAAATTTTTTTTACTCCAAATTATTATCGCTGGAAGTGCTTTTCAATTAGAGCCATATGGTTTGATTGGTAAATAATAGAGAAAAAGAGAGGGATAAAAAATAAAAAAAAGGAGAAAATAAAAAACGTTAAAATGTGAGTATAACTTTTCTTTCCACTAATATAAAGACATATTAGTCTATTTTCCTTTTTTAGCGTTAATGAGTGAAAAGTGTTTCCACTTGATTGGTTAAAAATCAAAGTTAATCAATAGAAAACAATTTTATTCAGAATTATTATCACTGGATGTGATTTTCAATCATAGCCATATGTTTTGGTTGGTAAATAATAGAGTAAGAGGGATGGATAAAAAAGTTAAAAGATGAGAAAATAAAAAAGTGAAAATGGGAATACAACTTTTACTTCCACTAATACAGAGAGTAACATATTAGTCTATTTTCCCTTTTTTTTTAGCGTTAATGGTTGAAAAATATTTCCACCTAATTGGCTAAAAATCAGAATAACTCACAGAAAACAATTTTACTCCAAATTATTATCCCTTGATGTGTTTTTCAAGCAGTCATAGGATTTGATTAGTAAATAATAGAGTAAAAGAGAGAGATAAAAAAAGGAAAAATAAAAACGTAAAAATATGAGTAAAACTTTCTTTCCACTAATATAGAGAATAATATATTAGTCTATTTTTCTTCTTTTATAGCGTTAATGAGTGAAAAGTATTTTCACCTGATTAGCTAAAAATCAGAGTAACTCAATAAAAATAATTTTACTCAAAATTCAAATCGCTGGATGTGCTTTTCAATCAGAGTCATTGGGTTTGATTGGTAAATAATAGTGTAAGAGGGAAAGATAAAAAAGTTGAAAGTGGAGAAAATAAAAAAGTGATAATGAGAGTATAACTTTTATTTCAACTAATATAGAAAGTACTATATTAGTTTACTTTTCTTCTTTTTAGCGTTAATGAGCGACAAGTATTTTCACCTGACTGCCTAAAAATCAGAATAAAACAACAGAAAACAATTTTACTCAACTTATTATCACTAGATACACTTTTCAATCATAGCCATAGGGTTTGATTGGTAAATAATAGAGTAAAGTGGAATGATTAAAAAAAGTCGAAAGAGAAGAAAAAAACAAGTGTAAATGGGAGTTAAACTTTTTTTTCCACTAATATGTAGAATAACATATTAGTCTACTTTCCCTCTATTTAGCATTAACGGATGAAAAGTATTTCAACCTGATTGGCCAAGAATCAGAGAAAGTCAACTTAATACAATTTTACTCAAAATTATTTTTGCTGGATGTGCTTTTCCATCCGAGTCATAGGTTTTGATTGGTAAATAATAAAGTAAATGAAAGGGATAAAATAGTTGAAAGAGGAGAGAATAAAAAAAATGTAAATGGGAGCAAAACTTTTATTTTCACTAATATAGAGAAAATATTAGTCTACTTTCCCTGTTTTTAACGTTAATGGGTGAAAAGTATTTGCAGCTGATTGACTAAAAACCAGAGTAACTCAGCAGAAATATTTTTTACTCCAAATTATTATCCATGGAGGTGCTTTTCAATCAGAGTCATATAATTTGATTGGTGAATAATAGAGTAAAAGAGAAAGATAAAAAAGTAAAAAGAGGAAAAAAATAAAAACGTGAAAATGTAAGTAAAACCTTTCTTTCCATTAATATATATAGTAACATATTAATCTACTTTCCTTCTTTTTAGCGCTAATGAGAAAAATATTTTCACCTAATTGGCTTAAAATCAGAGGAACTCAATAAAAAAATTTTTATTCAAAATTATTATTGCTGGATGTGCTTTTCAATTAGAGCAATAGAGTTTGATTGGTAAATAATAGAGTAATATGGAGGGATAAAAAAATTTAAAGGATGATATGGGAACCGAAATTCACACCGTCGAGTTTTGTTAATCGGAGGAAAGCCAAGTTAATCTAGCCTTCCCTGAAGGTCCCGGTTATCTACTGGGCTACGCACAACACAATCAATATGAAAGATTCGAAATAATAAATCGTAAAAGAGCGAAAAGAGAACAAAGAAGTCTTATTTCCGAATTCGCGTTTGAGCGTGAATAACATGTAAGATCCTAGGCCACGAGAGCTGTCGGTATGTTCGCTAGTCTAGCCACCTAAGTTCTAACCTAGTCGAGTCACAGCTCGATAGTAAAAACGGAAAAATGCCTAAATTGCTCTAAGTATTAAGTTTGCTCTCATGTGCTCCCCTTGTCCTCTTCGTCCTAGGTCCTCCTTATATACTCCGTTGGTATAGGCATGGTTCTTCCAACGGAACCCTGTTTCTTCGCATAGCCGAGGCAGTTGGTGTTAAGTTAACCGTAACCTACTCTACTACAAAGAATAGAAAACCGTTCGAGAGACATAACCTTCCCAACTTCCCGAATATTTTCGACGATGTTTACTAGACGGAACATTGGTGTCGTATCCACGGACCCGAAGACTGAGTTACGGAAACTTCGGACGAAGATGCATGGTTATGGGATGGGACCGGGTTCGGAATGGTCCACGGAGAATTGGCCGTGCTCGCCGGGCGAGCTGATCCGTGCCACGATCGAGCTCGCCGGGCGAGCTGATCCGTGCCACGATCGAGCTCGCCGGCGAGCTGATCCGTGCCACGATCGAGCTCGCCGGCGAGCCGACCGGCAACACGGTCATGCTCGCCGGGCAAGCTGGCCCGTGTCACGGCCAAGCTCGCCGGGCGAGCTGGCTCGTATCGCGGCCGAGCTCCCCGGCGAGCTGGCCTGTGTCACGGCCGAGCTCGCCGGGCGAGCTGGCTTGTGTCACGGCCGGGCTCACCGGCGAGTCGACCAGGAACACGGCCGTGCTCGCCGGGCGAGCTGGCCCGTGTCGCGGCCGAGCTCACCGGGCGATCCGTTTCGGCTGTTCGTTTTCTCAGCTTTTGAAGTTTTGATCGAGATTCGATTTTTCTGAGGACTTTCGGACATCGATTCCGTCATGACCGATTTTGACCCCAACAGTTAGCCCCCCAGCTAGCTAGGATCCGTGGACCTGGGTGTTAGGTCCTAGCTTGCGGTATGGTCTGTTCTAGGTGGAATTTAGACATAATCGTTTGTCGAAAGATCAAAGGTGAATAGTAAAGAAGAAAAAAAAATTGTATAAGTAAGGGAAGTAAGTTTTTCAAATTCTTTACTCACTTCTTCCCTTAAGAAAAGATTCGTCCAAGATAGAATTTTTTTCTCCAAGATCTCTCTTTGCTCAAAGAAAATGTCTTCAAGAAAAGGAGATTCAAAGAGGAATTCTTCCTCACACTCATCTTCGGGTGACTCTTCTGCCAATGAGGTGATCGCCCCGAAACAAGAGTTTGAAGTTGAGGAAGAAGCAAAGGATGCGTACTACAAATCTCTTTGCGGCTCGCATCCGCCTTCGCAAGACATTCCGATTACTAAGAGGCCCGTGAGGTCACCAAACGCACCCCTTACGCCGAGCATGGTCTCTCCCGACTATCTCACGACTCTCAGGGACTTTTACCAGATTCCAAGTGGAGTCGTATTTCGGATCCCGAGTGGCAACGAGAGTGCGAAGAACCCTCTGGAAGGTTTCTTTACTTGCTATGAGGCCTCCCTGGTGTATTGCCGCATGTGGTTTCCGATCCCTGGTACCATCGTCCGCGCGCTTCACCACTTTGGGCTTTCGATCAGCCAGCTAAGCATTCTGGCCTTGCAGCATTGGCTTGGCGTGTTGATCTCGAGTTACGAGCTAGGAATGGATCTTAACCCTGGCGACTTCGAGGGATTTTGGTTTACGAGAGGAACGGGGATCGATGGCTCGTACCGCATGGCGCCAAAGAAGGGTATGGCTATAATTCAAGGGCACACTTCACATCCTAAGGCATGGTTCGAGCGCTTTTTCTTTGTCCAGATAGATGGGGAGTCTGTCGAGGAGAGCTACCTCCACCTATTCCGTCGGGAGTGGAACTTCACCCGTGGTAATACGAATAGACATATTTTTCGTTTTGATTCTTTGAAAACATGCGAAGATGATTTTTTATTATCTTGCAGTGAACAGGATCCTTCCGCCGACTCCTGCCGATCTTTTTGCCAAGCGAGATCTTCTCCGCAGCAGGCCGTTCTTCTGGAATTCCTTCACCGTCGAATGGATTCGAAGGGCGGTGGAGCTCCATCGATCTCGAGCCGTCTCTTAACCTCTGGACGTTCCGTATGATGTAGAATCGGTCATTGATGTCTTGCCTACTCAGAGGCAGAGAATCAGGTCTCGGAAAAGCAAGGGAGTTGCCTCCGAGAACGTCTTGGGAAACCTTCCGCTGCCAAAATGGAACCCTAGTTTCTCCCCAGGGGAAAGTAGAGGAACCAGCGAGGTTCCCCTTCCCAGTGACTTTTTGCCGACCTCCCTCCCGGTTTTACTACTCATAAGTCGCTGGACGAATAGTCGAGGAGGAAAGTAGTCGCCGAAGGCTCCAGCTTAATCAACGAGGTTTATCCTTTGAACTTTGATCTAAATTGTGGGAACCAAAATTCGCACTGTCGATTTCCGTTTAAAAAAGGAAACTAGGAAAACCCTAATTTCCTAGAGGTCCCGGATATCTGCTAATACCACACGCCAAGCAAATCAGAACACAATAATGACAACGAAGAAGTGTAAAAATCGTAAGAAAAGAGCAAAGAGAAGTCTTATTCCGAATTTGCTTATGAGCGTTTACAACAAGGTATAAGCCTGGGCTCGAGAGCTGTCGGCGAGATTCCTAGTTCTAGCAATCCTAAGACGGCTAAACCTAATTGAGTCGCAGCTCGAAATAACAAAAACGGAAAGTTGCCTAATTGCTCTAAGTGCTAAGTTTTCTCTCTAAGAGTTCCTCCCCATGACTTTCGCCTAGGACCCCTTATATACTGGATCCAAAGTCGGTTTACGCCTTTCCTCTTCTGTCCTTAAGCCGCACTAGCATAAAAATGGAGATATTCCATTTTTTTCGATCTTCGTAATTATCTTCAAAATTTCGTATTTATCCGCGGAAACTTGACATTTATCTTCCCTTGCGAACCAAGCGTAAACCGACATGCGGTTTACGGGCTGTTGGTTAAGAAATCGTAAGTTGGTCCTCGAGTCGTGTCTTAGGTCCCTTTGGGCCGTCTTTCGACTCGAAGCGTTTATTACGGCTTTTTTCGATAACAAATGAACTTTCCGCGATTTTTACGGTAAAGTTTGATTGATAACTTAGAAATGGCGGGGAACGTGAGATGGGTTCGCTACGGTATTCGGGAGATAGAATCGAAGGGTAGACGAGAATGCATGGACTGATGTCGTATCGACATTTCGGAAAAACTTGGTCGCTACGTAGCGACCGAGCGGAATGGACGTTTGGTCGCTACGTAGCGACTGAGCTTTGGCTCGAACTTGGTTGCTACGTAGCGACCGAGCGGAGCACGTGTTTGGTTGCTGCGTAACGATCCTTCTCGAGCTCTTGTCCGATGATTTGCGTTTCTTCCGCAAAGCTTTTCGTAAAGAAGAATCTATTTCGAAAAAGTATTTGTCGAAGAAGTTTTCTACGCTTTTCTTCTTCGGGGATTTGGACGTTAACTTCGTCGTAACCGTTTTTGACCCCAACAGTTTGCCCCCCAGCTCGTTGGGAACGTGGATTTCTAGCGAGATCCCAATGCGTGGTATGGCGAGTTTGGACGAGATTGGTGTATTTGGGCGAAGTTCGTGTCCAAAAATCTGCAAGTAAATAGTAATTTCTCATGCCTATAAGAAGAGAGGTAACTTCTTCATAATCTTCACACTTACTCATTCTCATAGAGAGGTTTTTCTTGAAAAGTTCTTTCTCTTTCTCTTTATCATTTCCTTCCTGATTTTAAAAGAAAAACACGAGATGTCGAGTAAGAAGAGGAGTTCGAAGAAAGGATCCTTGCCCGCGAATGTTTCTGAAGAGCTTCGAGTGCTGAAGATGGAATTCGTTCCTCATTCGGTGGACCCAGCCGAGAACGAGGCATGGTGGGTGGCGTGTTACAGTTCGATCACGCCTCCCAAAGAAAAATCGTTCCCGGTCATGAACCATCGCCCGGTGGAGGCAGGTGCGCCGAGTAGGAGTACTAGTGATTTCCTCGAGGTCATGCGGTCGTTCTACCATATTTCGGACGCGGTGGAATTCAGGGTTCCTTGTCAAGAAGAATGCGCTAGTAGTCCCCCGGAGGGCTTCTTTACTTGTTACGAGGCATTCGTAGTGCGTTGCCGTTTGTGGTTCCCGATCCCCGAGATCATCGTCCGTGTGTTGGGTCGTTTCGGGGTGGCAATAAGCCAACTGAATCCTCTTAGCATCCAGCACCTCATAGGGATCCTGGTCCTGAGCTACGAGCATGGTCTCTCTCTCACCGTTGATCATTTCGAAGCACTTCTTCGATTACAGATCATCCGGGACACGGACACGTACAGGCTAGTTCCTCGGAACTTCATGTCAGTGGTAAAGGGGTTCACTTCTAACTTCAACTCGTGGAGGAAGTTTTTCTTCTTCGTTCGTGTAGACGCAGCGTCCGTTGAGGAGAGTTGTATCCCACTGTTTCGGAGGTTGCCGAACGATCGTCCATTTATCAAATCTCTTGCTCCGTTTCCTGAGGACATTATTGCGATGAGGGATCTGCTCAGGAATGGTCTTTTTTTTCTGGACTTCTTTTACGCCGAAGAGAGTTCGTAAGGCGTTGAGGTTTGTGCATCCTGGTCCTGCTTTGGGCGGAGAAACAAGGAGTGAATCCGAGCATGAAGACCAAGGTCCCAACGCTGGTCCCAACGCCGCTCCCACTATTGTGACGGGGCCGAATTCTTCGAAGGGGAAAGATATTGATCTCGGTGACCTGGAGTTTTCGGTGGACGATTGCATGCTTCCAGGATGGGATCCGAACCTTGCTTTTGGCGATGAAAGTGGTTCGAGCGAGGTCCCTATCCTGGACTTCGATGATTTCTTCGCTGGTCTTCCGTCGGGCTTTGACGCTCCTCAGGCCACGAGCGAATCGGGGAGGCCGAAAGTTGTTGTGGAAGGATCTCGTATCATTAACGGGGTATAAATTTTAAGAATTCTGACGATCATTATTATTATTTTTTGCTTATAACGTGTCAATCGGTTTTACAGGGTTTGAACTTGCTTGGATCGGCCACTGAGGCGAGCCATAGAGAGGCCATGATCTATCGCTTTAAAGAGGAGAAGGCGGAAAAGGATCTTGCTCGCATGCGAGACGAGATGTTGGCACGAGACGCTCAACTCGCTCGTGATCATGCCAGGGCTGTTCGCAGGGCGGAACGGAAGGGCAAGAGGGAAATTTTCGAGGTGATGAAGACTCGCGCTTCTCAATTCCAGGTTGAGTACGGGAATCTTAAGGGTGCTTTCAACTCGCTGGGCGACTTCCGTGAGTGTCGCGGCTCCGTCGGGAGCCTTTGGAAGACGCAGGAAGATGACTACGTTTTCGAGAGGGAGATGGAGTTAATGAAGGGTGGCATGGAGGATCATGCTCACGCTGAGGCGAACATTCCTCCGATCGATGGGAAGATCCAGGGATTCTGGGATCCCATCCCGGTTTCCCCTGATACCGTAGAAACTACGACTGATTTTGCCGGTGACGATGAGGAAGTGAACTTTCCCGCGGACGCATTCGGAGCTTCCTTGTCCGAGAGTTTTAACTTTGACCTGTGAACGTTTTGACGGGAAGGAGTTTTTCCCTTTATCTAGTATTTAGTGGCTGAGTGTGGCCTTTGTTCATGTATGTCTGGCCGAGTATGGCTTTCGAACTTTGTATGGGCCTAGATTGGCCGTTGGTGGCTTTGAACCCCTAAGCTATGCGGTTTATGTAATGGATGTTTGTTTGAGTTACTTTGTTTAGAGTGGGTTTGAAGTGAACATTAGTTGTCGTCTCATATTTATCTTCGTTGAGGCGTTCAATCTGTTAGTTCGTTCGAGACGTGAGTTTTCGTAAAAATTATTTACTATTTTTCGGGAACGTTGAGATATGAACGAAGAGACATGTTTTAGGAATCTCGTATCGTTTAGATATCATGTCTTTGAGATGTTTGAGACCAGTGCGATGGGTTTAGGGCAAGACCTAGGTTTACTCTCGGTTTTAAGGTTTGTGCGGTGACTAGCCGGCTATCGGTTTTCCTGTTGCGATTTCTACCTGATTCGTACCGATTTAAAGTCCGCGATTGGTTCTCGGCTTATACGACTTGTATGGTACGAATCGAGCATCTTTCCAGAGACAATTTTTAAGCCAACTGGAAGTGCTAGACCAAAATTTCAGATTTTTTTTTGTAGCGCGCTTTCGTCCTTGTGTTGGACGTTTGAAGATCAAAAGAGTGATCATGTTACGTTTGTTTAAGACGGCTGATGTGTTCGTCGGGGCCAAACGACGAACGGAGTGTAAGATTTGTAGTGGTCGCGTTCAGACAATTTGTTCGCATCATCTCGATTTTTAACTTGGCAACGTCTCGCAGTTATTTCGAAGACTATACATATATTTTTGGTGCTGAAGTGAGATTGTTTTGCGATTTTGTCTTTTAAAAAGAGCAACGCATATTTCGTAAAAATTATCGAAATCTCTATAGAATTCGATTACAATAACGCATCTTTTCCTATGTGGGAGTATACGAGTATACGCACCCACTCCCCCCCCCCTTTTTGGAGAGGGGGATAGCTGAACTCGTCCTTCGACGAGCTGCCTACGTACCCCTTTCGAGGATCAAGCCATCTCGTAGTTCTGTTTGGCTCTGCGAGCGTTTTCACTCGGCAGTTGTCGCCATTCTGACCGCCTTGATCGAGATGATCGTGGCAGGGTCAGTGTTTTCTTCCGGATGTTCCGGTTGAGTTGTAGTGTCGGCTTCGGACTCATGTTGAGTTTCGATACCCGAAGCGTCTGCGTCGGCAGACGATGTGAAATCGTCTTTTCTCAAAACGTTGCTGGTTGAAGATTTATCGATCTTCGTGCGTTTGCGATTTGCTGTTGCAGAGGTTGTCATCTGTCTTAACTTGTGTTCTGCGAGGAAGCACAGTCGCGACTGTTTCTGACATCCCCTGATAGCTGCGACTTCGTTTGGGGTCGGGAATTTGACGCCTAGGTGGTACGTCGATGGAACGGCTTGCATAGCGTTGAGCCACGGGGTTCCCATGATCACGTTGTAGATGGCAGGATGATTGACTACCGCGAACTCTACGACTTTTGTGACCTCCTTGGCCATGACAGGTACTTCGCCAGAAAAGCCTGTGAGCGGTTTTGGAGTTGGAGTTACTTCTCCGAGTTCAATGCTCATCCGATTGAGAGTGTCGCGGAAGATTACATTCACCGTGCTTCCCGTGTCAATGAGTACTCTTCCGACTTCCAGATCTCGTATGACGAGGTCTATGACGAGCGGATCGCAGTGAGGCTGATCGATCCCGCCGGCTTCCTCCTTTGTGAAGGTGATTGAGCAATTCTGATCGTCTCGGGTAGGAGACCATGTAGGCCAGTTCGCGCTTGACTCCGCCTTCCGCTGGTAAGCCTTGATGGCCAAAACCGTATCATTGCAGAATTGCGATCCTCCGATGATCATGTTGACTCTACGACGATTGTTATCGTTCCCTTTGTCGTCTGGCCTCCTGCCGTGTTTATCTCCAGATTGGTTTCTTTGGGGAGATCTCTCCGCGGGAAGATTTTTGTCTGGCTTCGGGGGGCGATCGGTCTCGAGGATGAGATCTTTCACGCTGGTCACTTCCGAGAGTTCTCCGGCTAGTAGCTTCGCGGCCAGACTCGCTCCCAAGACCTTGCAGTTAGTCGTGGAGTGTCCTCGGGATTGATGGAACTCGCAGAAGGTGTTTTCATCATATCCTTGGTTGCGAGTCCACGTATTACCCGTGGTTCGGCCCTGGTCTGAGCCGATCGCGTAATTATGCGCTCCTAGGAGTTCTTCCCCCTCGTGATGGACATACTTGTCGTTACGAGGGTTCTTCTTCCTTGTTTTCGGGTCTACATCTTTCGAGGATGATCTCGCCGACTTATGCTTCTGCGATAAGATTTTCGTTTATTCCTCGATCATGATGTAGTCCGTCGCCTTGTGGAGGGCGTCTTGGATCGTCCGCGGTTTTTCGAGGGATATCCATTTTCTGAATTTTGACTTGTACCAGAGCGCCTTTCTGAGCGCATCGATGGCCACCTTGTCGCTTATCCCGCTGACCTTGGACATTACCAACTTGAACCGGCTGATGAACTCGCGGAGGGGTTCCTCTTCCCTCTGGGACAGACTCAAGAGATCGACATCGAAAGTTTCTCTATCTATGAACATAGAGTATTGCTTGAGAAATTCCGATGCGAGCTGTCGGAAACTCCCGATAGAGTTTCGTTTAAGGCGCGCGAACCATACGAGGGCTGCTCCTTCTAGATTCTCGACGAACAGGCGGCAGTATCCGGCGTCTCTCTCGCCGTCCTTCAGCCTCGCTCTTCCCATCGTGATGTGGAAAGCCTGAAGGTGCGCTCTCGGATTGGTCGTACCATCATACTTCGGTAGTTTGATTTTTCCTGGATCGGATACCCTCGTATCTGAGATGCGAGCGGTGAAAGGGGTCTTCCGAGCCCCTTCCAGCAGTCTGTCGATCTCGGGGGCCGCGCTTGTAGCGTGATGGATTTGAGATTTTATGGCTCTTACTTCTGCCGCAGTCTTGGTGATATAGTCGCGCAGATCGCGTATATCCGACGTCTCGTCAGCAGGTTTCCGCGCTTGTCGGCGTTTACTGCGAGTGAGCTCGGTTTGTTTTTCAGCCAGCTCTTCCTGTTCGTTCCAATAGAGGATTTCCTCCTCTTCTGTCATTGGTTTGTCAAATGGAGAGCTTTCCCGAGTGAATCGGCTTCTGGTCCTTCTTAGATGTCTGCCGGCGTCCTCATCAGTATTGTTGGAGACATCGCTAGGATCCAGGTCGACTTTCTCGACTCCGCTGTCCTCCGAAACCTTCGCGGGAGGCGGAGGGCTTTCGGAGTTTCCCTTTTCGACGGGAGACTTCTCGCTAGGGTTTTGACCCGAAGGTCGTTCCTGGGCGGCTCCAGGCCTGTTGAGTGGGGTTGCAAAGTCGAGTCTTTTCCCGCGGACTTTAGTGGTTCCACGGGGGCGGATTGCTCGAGTCCTTGCCGTTAAAGTTTCAACTTGTTTGGTCAAGGTGCTCACGAGCTTATCCTGTTCTTCCGACCTTTTTTCGTAGGTGGCAAACATCTTTTTAAACTCCCCGAGCGCCGCAGCGTTGGCTGGTGCGTTGGCCACGGATATGTTCGCTGCGGGAGTATGGAGATCAGTGCTACTGCCTCCGTTAAGAGGAGTCTGCACGTTATCCGTGTCGTCAGTTGACATGTCTGGTTGAGCGTGATGTGGTTGAGAGTTAGATTGATCCGTACCCCCCTCCTTCTAGCGCCAAACTATGGGAACCGAAATTCGCACTGTCGATTTCCGTTTGAAAAAGGAAACTAGGAAAACCCTAATTTCCCAGAGGTCCCGGATAACTTATAATACCACACGCCAAGCAAATCAGAACACAATAATGACAACGAAGAAGTGTAAAAATCGTAAGAAAAGAGCAAAGAGAAGTCTTATTCCGAATTTGCGTATGAACTTTTACAACAAGGTATAAGCCTGGGCTCGAGAGCTGTCGGCGAGATTCCTAGTTCTAGCAACCCTAAGACGGTTAAACCTAATTGAGTCGCAGCTCGAAATAACAAAAACGGAAAGTTGCCTAATTGCTCTAAGTGCTAAGTTTTCTCTCTAAAAGTTCCTCCCCATGCCTTTCGCCTAGGACCCCTTATATACTGGCTCCAAGGTCGGTTTACGCCTTTCCTCTTCTGCCCTTAAGCCGCCATAGCATAAAAATGGAGATATTCCATTTTTTTCGATCTTCGTAATTATCTTCAAAATTTCGTATTTATCCGCGGAAACTTGACATTTATCTTTCCTTGCGAACCAAGCATAAACCGACATGCGGTTTACGGGCTGTTGGTTAAGAAATCATAAGTTGGGCCTCGAGTCGTGTCTTAGGTCCTTTTGGGCCGTCTTTCGACTCGAAGCGTTTATTACGGCTTCTTTCGATAACAAATGAACTTTCCGCGGTTTTTACGGTAAAGTTTGATTGATAACTTAGAAATGGCAGGGAACGTGAGATGGGTTCGCTACGGTATTCGGGAGATAGCATCGAAGGGTAGACGAGAATGCATGGACTGATGTCGTATCGACGTTTCGGAAAAACTTGGTCACTACGTAGCGACCGAGCGGAATGGACGTTTGGTCGCTACGTAGCGACTGAGCTTTGGCTCGAACTTGGTTGCTACGTAGCGACCGAGCGGAGCACGTGTTTGGTTGCTGCGCAACGATCCTTCTCGAGCTCTTGTCCGATGATTCGCGTTTCTTCTGCAAAGCTTTTCGTAAAGAAGAATCTATTTTGAAAAAGTATTTGTCGAAGAAGTTTTCTATGCTTTTCTTCTTCGAGGATTTGGACGTTAACTTCGTCTTAACCGTTTTTGACCCCAACATAAATTATATTTTTTTTTTGTTTCCCTTTCCTATCTTAAATTCGTGCAGGGGATGAGGGTGTTCAATGCGGCGCTCGACGGAAGTTTCCGGGAGTCGCGTATCTATCACTTCAAAGCCGAGGAGTCTGAAAGAGAACTCTTTCGGTTTCGGAAGGAGGTCGATGAACAGAGCCGGAGACAGGCTGAGCTCCATTCTCGGGCCCTTGTCCGTGCGGAGAAGAGAGGAAAGATAGCGATTGTCGCCGAAATGAAGCGGAGGGCTGCTTTATTTGCCACCAAATTCGAGAGCTTTACGGATGCTCAAGAATTCGTGGGCGATTTTTGCGAGTGTCGTGGCTCGGTTGCTACCCTCTACAAGTCGCAGAATGAGGACTTCTCTTTTCCTGCCGAGGTCGCTGAGATGTCGGGTCTTATGAACGGGTGTGCCCATGCCGAATCCTTGGTTACTCCGATCGAAGGAAGGGTCCGACAGCTTTGGGATTCCATCGAGGTTTCGGAGGACACGGTGGAAGCGGGAACCGGTGATGGTGATGATGGTGCCGGAGTCGCGGACGGAGAGGTGGATCAGCCCGCGAGCTCGTTCGGGATCTCCATGTCTGGGTTCCTCGACTTCGAGCTTTGAGGATTGTTGGGATTATTTCCCTTAGTTATATTTCGAGGTTTGATGTATCTAGGCCGAGTGTGGCCGTATTTGATTTACGTGTGTTATGGCCATGCGAGGCTATGTGAACTATGCGTTTGAGACCGGCCGTTTGGTGGTTTTGGATCCTAGCCGTTTTTTGCGGCTTCTATATATATGATGAATGATTGACATTCTGTGCGTTTTAGTTTATACTTTTGCCAAGTGTGAGGGAAAGATACGAGTAGTCATTTCGTATCTTAACTCTTAGTTTATCGTCTTGTTCGTTTGCTCTTACTGAACGAGGGCGTTCGGAAACGTTTAGGAATTTTGCGAAGTTTCGTGAGCGTATTAGATATAGACGATGGGACATGTTTTTAAGATCTCGTATCATGTCTTGAGATGTTAGTGGACCAGTAGGACTGGGTTTAGGGAAAGACCTAGGTTTACTTTCGGCTCTAAGGCTGTGCGATGACTGATCGGCTCTCGTTTTGCCTGTGGGCGATTTCCACCTGGTTCTTTCCGATTTAAAGTCCGCGACTTGGCGCCGGCTTATATGACTTGTATGAAACGAACCGAGCATTCTCCAGAGACCGTCTGGAGTGCCGACCAAAATTTCGGATTGCTTGTATACCGCGCTATGGTATCCTCGTCGGATGTAAGAGAACCTTTTCTTTTACGAAAGGTAAGACTACGAGTTCTTTTTTTAGAACGTTTTGGGTTTGTCCGTCGGGGCCAATCAATGGACAATTTGATTTTTTAGAGTCTCGGACGGACTGTGTGTTTGGATAATATCTCTCGAAAATATTTACGACGTCTCGCTTTTTCCGAAAGGTATATCCTTTGTAGTGAGAAAGTTATGATCTTCGCTTTTAGAGAAGATGTATTTAGTCTTGCTTGACCATTGAAACGCAGTGATGTTGTTTAAGTTAGTTCCCATCCAAGGACTGCTTGAAATGTTTGCGTGTTTGGAGACCCTTGTCTTGGGTGTTTCTCAAGTTAATCTCCGATTGTTGTGGCTTATTGTAAGTGAATCGGGAGACCGAAATAAAATGAGTTTTATTGGAAAAGTTTCGAAAATATCGAGTACATGTGTGGATATTCCAAACTTTGTGGTAGTATACGAGTATACGTACCCACTCCCCCCTTTTTGGAGAGGGGGATAGCTGAACTTGTCAATAGGACAAGCTACCTATGTACCTCTTTCGAGGATCAAGCCATCTCGTAGTTCTGCTTTGTTGATGCGGGCGTTCCTACTCGTTGGATAGGGCCGTTTCTGTTACTTCGGCCGTTGAGGCTTTAGTTAAATCGGCGGCCGTTTCGTGAGTCGGGTTTTCTGCTGGTAGGGCGATGGACTCCAGGATCGCGTCGCTGGCCGGAGCCGTTGCCTGGGCGAGTGATTCCGTATCGCTCTTTGTGGAACCTTCGGGAGTACTCTGAGTTTTCTTGACTCGCTTCAGGCTAACCGCAGGGGTGTTCCGAGTTTGTCGTAGCTTATGCTCGGCCAAAAAGCAGAGCCTAGATTGTTTCTGGCATCCCCAGATTACTGCTATTCCGTTTGGTGTTGGGAACTTGATGCTAAGGTGGTAAGTTGATGGTACCGCCTTCATTGCGTTGGTCCATGGGGTTCCCATGATAACATTATAGATGGCCGGGTTATCGACTACGGCGAAGTCAACGATTTTCGTGACTTCCCTTGCCATGACTGGAAGTTTGATCGATCCGAGGGTCATTGATGTTGTGCCCGAAAAACCGGTCAGTGGTTTTGGTTCCGGGACGACTTCCCCGAGTTCGATGTTCATTCTCCGGAGAGTGTCGCGCAAAATGACGTTGACCGTGCTGCCTGTGTCGATGATGATTCTTCCCACTTCGAGGTCTCGAATCACCAAGTCGATGACCAACGGGTCGCAGTGAGGTTTATCGAGTCCGACGGTTTCCTCCTCCTCGAAAACAATCGTATCGTTTGGAGCGTTGTCGGTCGGGGACCGAGTCGTCCAGTTAGAACTTGTTTCCGCCTTTCTTCCGTAGGCCTTGATGGATAAAACAGAGTCGCAGTAGAATTGCGATTCTCCGATGATCATGTATATCCTCCGGCGGGTACTATTGTCTCCAAGGTCATCCTGCCTTCTTCCGCGTTTCTCGCCAGACTGGTTTGCGCGTGCGTCCCTCTCGGGAGAGTTTTTATCAGTCCTGGGAGGGCGGTCGGAATCCAGGATGAGGTCTTTTATGCTAGTGACCTTCGAGAGGTCGCCAGCGAGGAGTTTTGCGGCTAGCCTTGCGCCGAGAACTTTGCAGTTCGTAGTGGAATGACCTTTGGGCTGGTGGAACTCGCAGTAGGAGTTATTCTTGTACTGGTTCCTGGTCCAGGTGTTTCCAGAGTTCTTTCCTTGTTCGGAATTGATAGTGTAGTTGTGCTCGCCCTGGACGTCTTCTCCCTCGTGGTGGACATACTTGTCGTTTCGAGAGTTTTTCTTTTTTTGTGGGCGTCTTCTGCGGGTTGTACTTCTGGGAGAGGATTTTCATCTCCTCTTCCATTACGATGAAGTCCGTTGCCTTATGAAGAGCATCCTGAATCGTTCTCGGTTTTTCGAGGGATACCCATTGCCGGAATTTTGACCGGTACCAGATAGTTTTCTTCAGACCATCGATCCCCACTTTGTCACTGATCCCGGTGAATCTTGCCATTACTAGCTTGAATCTGTTCATGAACTCGCGAAGTGGCTCGTCTTCTCTTTGAGACAGGCTCCTGAGATCGACGTCCGAGGTTTCTCTGTCCATGAACATGGAATACAGCTTGAGAAACTCTGAAGCAAGTTGGCGGAAACTTCCGATGGAATTTCATTTTAGGCGAGAAAACCATTCGAGCGCGGCTCCTTTGAGGTTTTCGACGAAGAGGAGGCAGTAGCCAGCGTCTCGTTCGCATTTGTGGGAACCGAAATTCACACTGTCGATTTCCGTTTAAATTAGGAAACTAGGAAATCCCTAATTTCCCAGAGGTCCCGGATATCTGCTAATACCACACGCCAAGCAATCAGAACACAAAAATAACAACGATAAAAGAGCAAAGTAGATCTTATTCCGAATTCGCGTTTGAGCGTTACAACAAGGTAAGAGCCTGGGCTACGAGAGCTGTCGGCGAGATTCCTAGTTCTAAAACCCTAAGACGGCAATAACCTAATTGAGTCGCAGCTCGAATAACAAAAACGGAAATATGCCTAATTGCTCTAAGTGCTAAGTTTTCTCTGAGGAAGTCCCCCCATGCCTCTCACCTAGGACTCCTTATATACTGGCTCCTAGGTTGGTTTGCGCTTTTTCCCTTCTGCCCTTAAGCCGTCATAGCGTAAAAATGGAGATATTCTTTTTTTTTTCCGATCTTCGTAATTATCTTCAAAATTTCGTATTTATCCGCGGAAACTTGACATTTATCTTTCCTTGCGAGCCTAGCGTAAATCGTCATGCGGCTTACGGGCTATTAGTTAAGAAATAGTAAGCTGGGCCTCGAGTCATGTCTTAGGTCCCTTTGGGCCGTCTTCTGACTCGAAGCGTTTATTACGGCTTCTTTCGATAAAGAACGAACTTTCCGCGACTTTTACCGTAAAGTTTGATCGATGACTTAGAATGGCGGGAAACATGAAATGGGTTCGCTATGGTCTTCGGGAGATAGGATCGAAGGGTAGACGAGAATGCATGGACTAATTGTCGTATCGATGTTTCGGAAGAGCTCGGTCGCTACGTAGCGATCGAGCGGAACAGATGCTCGGTCGCTATGTAGCACCTGAGCTTCGGCTCGAGCTCGGTCGCTACGTAGCGACCGAGCGGACGCTCGGTCGCTACGTAGCGATTGAGCGGAACACGCGTTCGGTCGCTGCGTAGCGACCTTTTTCGAGCTCTTGTCCGATGTCTCGTGTTTCCTCCGCAAAGCTTTTCGTAAGGAAGAATCTATTTCGAAAAAGTATTTGTCGAAGAAAGTTTTTCGTTTTCTTCTTTGGACGTTTTGAATGTTAACTTCGTCGTCACCGTTTTTGACCCCAACAGTTAGCCCCCCAGCTCGTTAGAGTCGAGACTCTAGCGCGCGGTTTGATGATTTTGGCAAAGTTAGGCGTATTGGACGAAGTTTCCTTTAAACTCCGCGGAAGAAAATTCTTGAGAAAGTATATATTAAAAATATAAAATTCCGAGCTCATACTTCTATAAGTAGTGAGCTTTTGTCATTCATTTGCTTCACACATTCCCTTCTTCAAACCTCCAAAACCTCTCTAGCTCCAAATCTTTTGCCTTCAACATGTCTTCTTCCCACGCGACAAGAGAAGTTCCGATGTTGAGATGGGCGAGGCCACCTCTCCGGCTCCGATTCCGACTTATCCGGCCGAAGCGCCGGCTTGCGTTGCTGATCATCTCTCCTTTCGAGAGAGACTAGTTTGTCGCCAAGCCGAGAAGGAACATATTCGAGCTGGCGCCGAGTTCCCATCCTCTTCTGCACTGGCCATTGCTCTGGGTCACGGAACCGAGGTCGTAACTCCGCGAGACGCGGGAACTCTCGCAGGCTCTGACATTCCGGATGCTTTGGCGCTACCTGCCGGATCGTCCACGACTCCAATTCTCGTCGAGGATAAGGAGAGGGCTGCTGACTCTATGCCTCCTCCTCCAGCTAGGAAAGAGATTGTTCTAGCGCTGCACGCTCCTAGTGTTGTTCCGGTTGCTCAGCCTAAGGGCCGGAAGAGGAAGTTTACCAAGGGCGGTGACGGGAAATCTTCGCAGCAAGGAGGCTCGAGCATAGCGTCGGGGCTTCGAGGAAAGGTTTGTCGCTCACATAATCTCTTGATCGTTATATATTTTTCTAAAAGACAAAAAAAAAATCCCTAACTTTCCTCTCGTTTCGCAGTTCATGTCGTTGATCGATGGGATGATCAGGGAGTGCGGTTCTGAGACCAGTCGTCTTGCCGGGGAGTTGTTGGAGCTGCAGGGTAGGTGGTCTGAAACCAAGGCCATGCTGACGGCTGTCAAGGATTCTAACTCCGTGAAAGTGACGAAACTCGAGGTCGCGATAGGGGAGCTCCAGAGGGACCTCAGGAAGACGGCGAGTTCACCGCTTAAGGAGAAGAAAGCCAGGAAGGCTAAATCTTTGGAGGTGCGTCGGCTTCAGCGTCAGATCGAGGGCAATGCAGGATTAGCGAGCAGCGGGATCCGAGAGGCCACAGACGCTCTTTGTTCTGAGTTTCAGGCTCGCTTGGCGAAGATCTCTGCCTTTCTGGGCTCCCTCAAGTGCATCCGGAACATGGATTTAGCCTTGGCGACGATTGAGGGCGGGGTGGCCGTGGTTCAGTCGTTCCAGAGTGAGACTCCTTCGACTTTAGAGGCCGAAGAGGCCCGAATGTCCGGCTGCAAGGTAGATTTGGCAGTCGTGGATGGAGATTTCGATCTCATCCTAGCTGACCTGAAATCCGCGTTGTAATATCCCGTCTTCATGAAGAAGAATTATTTTTAAATAAATAATTTAATTTATTTATTTTGGAGAATTTATTACGAGTTCGTAATTGTTCTCGAAAATCAAACTTTTCGAAAAGAAAATGCAGAGTTCGGAATAGTATCAACGGAAAGTGGAGTCGTCGAAATTTGACTACAGTTTAATGATATGGCGCAATATTGTTAATTGTAAGTCAATAGCTTAATTGGATAATTAAGTCACTTTTTAAAGAGTAAGTGACCAATAAGTATGGAGTTTAAGTCACCAAATTTGGTTTATCAATCATGCTTAAAAGAAAAAAAGAAACAGAGAAATATTTTATTTTTTATGGTGTGGCTGCAATCAACGTGGTCAAAGAAGGGGAAAAGGAGTGAATCATGTTCACCTTTGTCTTGTTATCACCACGTGTTTATCTTAGAAGAGAAGAAAAATGAAGGTAATGTTACGTGGGCAAATAAGGAGACAAGAAGATGATTAATTAAACTTGTGAATAAGGTGTCACAAGGAAATGCATTAGTGGAAGTGTATATTCACGTGGCCAATTTGGAGAAGAAGCAAATGACTTACCTGAGTCATTGTTTGTTAACGTGGTCAAAGATGGGAGGGAGAGAGTGTGATACTTGTCACTATGTTATTCATCATGGTTGACTATAAAAGGAGGCTGGACTTCCACCATTTCCCATTTTTTTTAACGTGACCAAGAGCCAAGAGAAAAGAAAGAAAAGGAGGAGAGAAGAGAAATAAAAATAAAAGAAAATAAAAGAAAAATAAGAAGAATAGTGTTAGAGGATTGCCAGGAAAAGCAAGACGTATTACAATATTGCGGGACTAACGTTACGAAATCAAGACAAAAATTGGAGGGGATAAAAAGGATTTGGTCAGCTTCAGGAATCAGAAAG
Source organism: Brassica napus (assembly GCF_020379485.1). Lineage (NCBI taxonomy): Eukaryota > Viridiplantae > Streptophyta > Magnoliopsida > Brassicales > Brassicaceae > Brassica > Brassica napus. The sequence goes on along the minus strand of NC_063445.1, from coordinate 27,213,237 downwards.
TCAAACCATATCGGTTAATCACTGTGAGTCATGGTTAATTGATTGTTAACGAATTTTTAATGCAGGTTCCTGACATCGGAGACGGCTTCCGAGCTAGGATAGCTAGACGGGTCTAGGTGTCAGTTTGTGGATCTGAGGCTTGAGACGATGTCTGGGCTAAATGGATAGCAAGACTAGTCTAAGCACCCAGATTATTGTGATTGTGTGATTATTATATGTTGTTATGGTGTTCCACCAAGCCGTACTGTAAGGGGAAGACCAGAAACAGGTGATAGCGAGTCAAGTGTCCAAGGACCTAGACCAGTGAGGCGGAACAACCCGATTGAACCAGAAGTTCATGATCCACCACAACAAGGAGTAGGAATGGAGCACACTCTGAAGATGCTTCATGACGTGATAGCGAGGTCACTGCAACAACCTCAGGTGCAACCTCAGCCATTTATGCCACCACAACCTACAGTGGCTACACCGATGTTACCGTTGATAACTGCCATGAAGAATATGAAGACACCACATTTTGAAGGCGGGACAGATCCATTTCAAGCCGACCAGTGGCTTCGAACTATGGAGAAAAACTTTGAGACCCTGACGTGTTCTGAAGAGTCTAAGAAGAAAATGGCTGTATATTACTTAGACAAAGACGCAGCAGAATGGTGGGAGAGTAGGGATCGCTAAGTGGGACATCTGGTCACCACTTGGGCGGCATTCAAACAAGAATTTGAACGCAAGTACTTCACTCCTGAGTCCAAGCGAAGGCTTCAACGTCAGTTTGCTAACCTAGTACAAGGAGACAAGACATGTATTTAGGTTCTTTAACCTTACTAGATTGATTTTGTGTTGTGTGATTGCGGGGCGTCCAACACATGTATTGTTCGACTCCGGGGCAACACATAGTTTTGTGACCCTTGAGGTAGCTGCCATATTTGTGGGTATATTTGTGATTGACAGGATGGATGTGGCTGTTATGACTCCCGGAGACCAAACCCTCAAAGCAAGAGAATGCATCAGAAGAGTTCTGTTAGTCATTTGCGAGAAGATGTTCTTGGCAGATTTGTTGGTGGTGCCCTTAAAAGGATATGAAGTTATCCTGGGCATGGATTGGTTATCAGGCTATCGGGCACAGTTAGATTGTGGAAAAGGTCGTGTTTTGTTCAAGGAGAACGGGCAACGGCAAATAGTGTTCTACGGGATCAGTCCAAGCACGTCTGTGTCTTTAGTAGCTGCCTTGAGAGTGGAAGATTTGCTTAAGGATGGAGAAGCGTATCTGGTAATAGTAACTGCTAGTGAAGGACCCGCTAGCAAAGGAGTTGAAATCACAGATATTGCGGTAGTACAAGAGTTCGAGGATGTGTTTGCAGCGTTGAAAGAGTTACCTCCACCTCGGAGTAACCCTTTCACAATTAACTTGGAACCTGGAGCTAAGCCGATAGTAAAGACTCCCTACCGCATGGCACCTGCGGAGTTAGCAGAGTTGAAGAAACAACTTGAAGATTTAATGGAAAAAGGTTTCATAAGACCTAGCTCTTCCCCATGGGGAGCTCCGGTCTTTTTTGTCAAGAAGAAGGATGGTAGCATGCGGCTTTGCATTGATTATCGAGGAATCAACAATATCACCATCAAAGATAAGTATCCTCTTCCGAGGATAGACGAGCTGTTGGATCAGCTAAGGGGAGCAAGTTGGTTTTCGAAGATCGACTTGGCGTCGGGCTATCATCAGATTCCGATTTCAGAAGGTGATGTCATGAAGACTGCGTTTAGAACTCGTTATGGACAATATGAGTTCGTCGTAATGCCTTTTGGCCTTACTAATGCACCGGCGGCCTTCATGAGATTGATGAATGAAGTCTTCCATGATTATCTCGACAAGTTCGTGATAATCTTCATCGATGACATTTTAATATATTCCAAGACAGAGGTAGAGCACAAAGCACACTTGAAGCTAGTGTTGGAACGGTTAAGAAACCATAAGCTGTATGCCAAGTTCAGCAAGTGTTCTTTCTGGAAAAGAGAGATCGGGTTCTTGGGGTACCGAGTGTCTGGAGAAGGAGTTTCCGTAGATTCGGAAAAGGTGAAAGCCATCAAGGAATGGCAAAGGCCATCAATGGTAACCGAGGTAAGAAGTTTCCTCGGGTTAGCTGGGTATTATCGAAAGTTCGTCAAGGACTTTTCTTCGATCGCTAAGCCCCTAACAAAGTTGACTGGAAAAGGAGTTCCGTTCATCTGGGGAAAAGAAATGGAGGAAGCATTTCTGAGACTGAAGAAAGCTTTGACCACAACACCGGTATTGGCATTACCTGAACAAGGTAAACCTTACACTGTGTTCGCAGATGCTTCTAGGGTTGGGTTGGATTGTGTGTTGATGCAGGAAGGCAAAGTAATTGCTTATGCATCAAGGCAACTCAGGAAACATGAAGAGAACTACCCAACACGCGATTTAGAAATGGCGGCAGTGGTGTTTGCGTTAAGGATTTGGAGATCTTATTTATATGGAGAAGTCGTGGAAGTATTCACAGATCATAAGAGTCTCAAGTACTTGTTCACACAGCCTGATCTGAACCTCCGACAAAGGCGATGGATGGAGTTTGTGGCGGATTACGACCTCAAGATTGAATATCATCCAGGCAAAGCTAATGTTGTCGCAGATGCACTAAGTCGTAGAAAGTTGGCGTCCGATGTTGGAAAGAAAGTGGAAGCGTTATCGAATGAACTCAAGTTGATGACATTACGGGCAATTGAAGGAGAACCAAGTGAGCCTTTAGGCATGCGTGCCGTAAACCAAGCAGGTTTACTCGCACGGATCAGAAAAGGGCAAGAATGTGATGAAAAGCTAAAGAGAATCATCGAGGAAGTCAAGAATCATGAAGGTGCAAACCCAAGTGGCTATCATGTGGCATCAGATGGTACACTTTTACTTAATGGAAGGATCTCAGTACCACAGGGAGAAGGGCTACGAGATGAGATTTTGAAGTCGGAGCATCATTCGTTACTCAGTATCCTTCCCGGGAGTACGAAAATGTATCGAGATATCCGAAGGTATTATCATTGGCCAGGAATGAAGAAATCAGTGGCGCGATGGGTGGCTCATTGTCAAACTTGTCAACAAGTCAAAGTCGAGCATCAAATTCCAGGAGGGTTGTTACAAAGCTAACCAATACCTCAGTGGAAATGGGATTCCATATCCATGGATTTCATCACTGGGTTACCCCCGGCTCGAGGTAGATCAAATAACGCAATATGGGTGATTGTTGACAGACTGACAAAGGTGGCGCACTTGTTACCTATGAAGAAAACCGATAAGGTAGAAGAATTGGTGTTAGTGTCAAAATCGGTCACGACGGAATCAATGTCTGAAAGTCCGTAAAAATCGGCATGAGCGTTTTTACGAAAAATAAATCTTAGAAAAAGATCTTTTTTTACGAAGAATCTTGCGGAGAAAACACATTCACGAAAAATCGGAGAAAGACGCGAACAAGGTTGCCGCGTAGCAACCAGCGCAAAAGCTGGTCGCTACGTAGCGTGCTCGTTCCCTACGTAGTGTTGGGGTCGAAAACGGTTACGACGAAGTTAACGTCCAATTCCCCGAAGAAAAAAATTCTTCGACAAATACTTTTTCGAAATAGATTCTTCTTTACGAAAAACTTTGCGGAAGAAACGCGAATCATTGGACAAGAGCTCGAGAAGGATCGTTACGCAGAGACCAAACACGTGCTCCGCTCGGTCGCTACGTAGTGACTGAGCGCTCGCTCGGTCACTACGTAGCGACTGAGCTCGAGTGTTCGCTTGGTCGCTACGTAGCGACCAAGCTCTTCCGAAACGTCGATACGACATCAGTCCATGCATTCTCGTCTACCCTTCGATTCTATCTCCCGAATACCGTAGCGAACCCATCTCATGTACCCCGCCATTTCTAAGATTATCAATCAAAATTTACCGTAAAAACTGCGGAAAGTTCATTCTTTATCGAAAGAAGCCGTATTAAACGCTTCGAGTCGAAAGACGGCCCAAAGGAACTAAGACATGACTCGAGGCCCAACTTACGATTTCTTAACCAACAGCCCGTAAACCGCTTGTCGGTTTACGCTTGGTTTGCAATGGAAGATAAATGTCAAGTTTCCGCGGATAAATACGAAATTTGAAGATAATTACGAAGATCGGAAAAAATGGAATATCTCCATTTTTATGCTATGGCGGCTTAAGGGCAGAAGAGGAAAAGCGTAAACCGACCTTGGAGCCAGTATAAAAGGGGTCCTAGGCGAGAGGCATGGAGGAGAAATTTTTAGACTCAGAACTCTCGGCACTTAAAAACTCCGAGGCATTATTCTCGACATGCTCTGTTTCCATGACTAGCACCCGATTACCAGACGAACATGCACAAGCAGTTCGATCTCTTGGTTCACTCTTGAACTGCGTTAGGCTTGATCCTCAAAAGGGGTACGTAGGCAGCTTTTCATAAGGTTCAGTCCGAAATCAATCAAAAACCTTTTCTATATTTTCTTCGTCTTTTGTTATCGAGCTGCGAGTCAACTAGGTTTGAGCTTCTAGGCCGCTAGAACTAGGTAACTCGCTGACAGCCTTTGCGGCCAAAGTTTTTATGATCTCTTGTAATGATCGCAACGTTCTCACGCGGACTCGAAATAAGATCTACTGTTTTCTCTAAACTCGTTTTTCATCTTTTCATGATTTCCGCATATATTTGGTCACTTGCCGTTGGCTCTCGCATAGATCCGGGACCTCTGGGAAATTAGGGTTTTCCTAGTTTCCTAATTTAAACGTAAATCGACAGTGCGAATTTCGGTTCCCACAGTTTGGCGCTAGAAGGAGGGGGTACGGATTACTCTAACTCATAGCAGCAAAACGCTTGATCAAAACAATGTATGGAAATACAAAAGAGAAAATCGCAGTTCGCAACAACGCTGGTAAGAAAAATCCAGCCGCCACTGCGCCTATGGCCAACGCCTATGCAAACGCCATAGTTCTTGAGAAAATCGAAAACCTTGCTGCGACTTTTCGCCACAGGAAGTGCAATGAAACCAGCTCGCGATTTCTATTTTTAAACATAAAGGGAAACAATAAATCTTATCAAACCCCGTAAGTTTGGCTCATTACCGAACAAGAGAAATCTCAATGCGTAAGGATTTTACCAAAACACGTTTTCCGAAAATATTTCGGAAGGGTAAAACTTGTTCTCACAAAAACCGCAGAAATCCCCTAGGATATCGCAGAAAAAAGAAGCGCAACAAATCGATTACACAGCTCGGTCGCTACGTAGCGACCGAGCAAGCACACGGCTCGGTTGCTACGTAGCGACCAAGCTCAAGCCAAGCTCGGTCGCTATGTAGCGACCGAGCACGAAAACAGCTCGGTCGCGACGTAGCGACCGAGCTCCAGCCAAGCTCGGTCGCTACATAGCGACCGAGCACGCACACAACTGGGTCGCTACGTAGCGACTGAGCACGCACACGGCTCGGTCGCTACGTAGCGACCAAGCTCAAGCCAACTCTCCACTCGTTACGTAGCGACCTGTCAGACCTCCACTCGCTACATAGTGACCTGTCATGCCTCATAAAAGTCCTCGTTTGCGTTCTCTTTTGAATCCTCATGGAAACGTTTTTCGTTTCGTCTCAATCGGAGTTTCCGTTGAGATTTTACGTTGAAAACAAGAAGGACTCTTCTTGGCTTACTTCTACACGCTATATAGCGACCTTTCAGACCTCCAACTAGCTACATAGCGACCTGTCAGGCCTCAAATAGCTCCTCCTTTGTGTTCTCTTTTGAATCCCGATCGAAACTTTTTTCGTTTCGTCTCAATCGGAGTTTCCGTTGAGATTTTACGACAAAAACAAGTAAGACTCGTCTAAACTCCTTCGCTTGCTCCTACACGCCCTTGCCTCCATCTTTGGGTTCTCCTTCAAATCTCGATCGAAACGTCTCTTGTTTCGTCTCAGTTGGAGTTACCATTGAAACTTTACGATAAAAAAAAACCCGCAAAGACTAGTTCTCTCGCGTGGATTCAGATTAATCGTATAATACGGCAACGGTTAACTTAACACCTTAGCCGTCTCAACTATACGATTACGTTGAACCTTTTTATTGACTTCGTATCAGTCAAATGCGGAAGATAAATGTCAAGTTTCAAAGGATAAACACCAATATCGAAAAAGGCGAACATACGCAAGAAGAGGAAGAGGAAATAAGCAAGCAAAACTGAGAAGAGACAAAACTGCATCTTCGAGAGAACTAAGGTATTTGCGACTTGAAATTTTTGAAATCAGACTTGGAGTTTTCGTAGGAAATTACTAAGAAATAAAAACGCCTTTGAGACTGCCATAGAACTTTAGGGAACGTAAAACCTAGGTGGATAGTCTAGCGAACTAAGTCTTAGGTGATTTTTCCTGTCTCGATATATTTTCCCATAACTGTTCGTCCAGATCTTGCAAACCGATCTAAACTCTCCGAAAATTGAGAAACGATCGCCACGCATATCAAACTCGCTTCCTAAGGAGAGAAAAAACTAGAGACATGAACGTCGTCTTAAAACCGATTTGTTTCTGGCAATTCTCTCGGAACCGACATATTCCAAGTCTTCAACCTGGAAACAACCAAATCACAGTCCAAGCGTCGTCTTCAAACCGACTCGGACTGTCGATCATTCTATTTCTCGAGAAAAAAAGGGACGGAGTAGGTGCGTATACTATACTCGTATACTTTCATACTTCAAAAACATATTCAAACAATGCGATGTCTCGTCAAGATCAAGAAAACGCTTTCGAGAAGAAAACGCTTTCGACAAAGCAAACTCTCGTAGAAATATGCGGAAAAATATTCACCCAATGCGATGTCTCGTCAAGATCATCCTAAAAGCAAACGACAACCTGAGATTCGTCTAAACGCTAGGAACTGATCCAAACCATGTTGGAAAAATTCTCAAAGACTATACAACATCTATCATCGCAATCATTCGTTTAGAAAACCTCTGCCAAACTTCAGAATGAAAGTCGATGATTTGCTGAAGTCATAAAGATCTTTTCCGATTTGATAAAACGAGTTTCGTATAAGAATCATTATACGAGAAATCTTCAGGCATCAAAGCATTACTCTCATTTTCCATTGAACCAACCGACTCACGGAAAAACATCAAAAACATTTGTGACAAAGCGAAATCAAGAACAAAAGTAACAGAAAATACGCAAAGAGAACACGTCCTCCCCGCTCGTCGACTAAGTCTATCTCTGTTTAACTGATTCATTCAAGAAATCTGCAAAAACGTTTCGCGACTAGATTTCGGTGAAATAACCTTTGGTAAAACTCCATGAGTGACTCAGACAAACTTTCACCGAAGAATAAAAACAAAGCGAAAATGTTTCTCAAAATGTTTCTCGTCAATTTAATAAATTCGTAAAAACCGGTCGCCCGTTACTTACGCAAAAAATCCTTCGTATAATCAGATCTTGTCATACGAAGTAACTTTCGAAAATAAACGTAACAGGTTTTACGAAAAAGTACTTTCCTTATAGCAAAAAGCCAAGCTGTATGATCCGACATTGGACGACCAATATAAACTTTACTTCCTCGCACCACGATCTGAAAGATCTCATTCTTTAGCCCCGCGACTCACTGGCATCCGCTCTCATTCCGCTTTGTCACGTCCGAGCAGGAAATCACCCCGCAACTGACTCCGCATGGGCTATATATCGAGCTTCTTAGGCTTTATCTCCCTCAGAAACAAAGGAAACAACTTCCATACGAATAAAGGAAACATTATACGAAACTTTCATCGTATAAATTTACACTAAAGTGGAAAAACGTTTTCTACCACCATGGGCATACTCGGCCTATCAATCTCGATAAACACCATTCGTCATTCGCCTAATTACGCCTTTACTTTGAAGCCGAACTAGGTTACAGCATCCCCTTTAAAGACGATTCTAACCGACTTGACCTTATTGATAGCACGAAAGTGTCATGGTCTAATCCTTTGGCAACAACGTCCTTGGCTATAAAGCTGAGCACAACCTTCATGAAAAGCCAAAACAATTGAGCGACCACCGCTTCAATAACCTGACGGCTAAACAGTAATCCAGAATTTGTCTTGAAACGCCAAGTAACGATTACACAAACAACTATCGTACCACCTAAAAACGGGAATCATACGGTAAATTCATCATAACAAAACTCAGCCCTAACAACCAAACAGTTAACGGAAAGTTTCCACTTGTCAAAAATCGACCAAGTTCCATATACTACGATTCGCTTTAAGCCCGCTGTGTTTTACTCGTAAAATGCGGCCTGTAAGAAAAACTCGTAACAGAGCTCCTATAGCTATACGGAACATCCTCAAATAGACACGAAAGAAATCTCGGAAGGCCAACACCACACAAAGCACGGTATAGGAGGATGCCTCTTTCCGGGGACAAATTTACGCGACCCCTTGGTCCTAACTCCTCGATCGCAAATCAAATCCAAACAGGAACAACAATTCTGGCTGCGAACATCCGTAGTCAAACCAGAATGTTTCCCAAACGCAGGGCTAAGACTAATCCCTTGCAACATCGCGAAACATCTTCAAGCCCGCGAACATTTCAAGCACGAAACGCGGCATACGAAAGAATAACAAATCTTCAGCATCGCGAGACGTCGCAGACGTCTTAAGATTCGTTCTTCGACGAAATTTCCTTCCTCGATAAAAACACTTTCTTGGAAGACAAGACAGTCATACGCACTAACATCTTCTCAAAACATATCCTTCGCGAAGACTCGAAACGGTAATTTTAACCATAAGTTTGTTGCTGATCACAACAAACTCTTAACGTCCTAAACAGACTTAGCCATCTCGTAGAGATGACTCTCGTACATCCGACACAAGGATAATAGCGCTATAAAAAAACCCAAAATATTTGGTCAGCACTTCCAGGAGGCGTAAAATTTGTCCTTGGAGAGATGCTCGGTTCCAACCATACAAGTCGTATAAGCCGAGAACCTATCGTGGACTTTAAATCAGTATGGAATCAGGATGAAACTGAAACGGAATACGTAAGTCGAATTAGTCATCGCACCCTCTAAACCAGGAGTAAACCAAGGTCTTGCCCTAAACCCAGCGCACTGGTCTCTAACATCTCTAGGCATAGTATCAAAAACCTTGATACGAGATCCCAAAATTTGTCTCTTTGCCAATATTCAAGCGTCTTCAGAAATCCCGCAAGTTTACACACTGCGGAAAACTCTCGAAAACAGATCACGGATATAGCAGTTCACACAGAGTTAGATTACGAGATGACAACTCTTAGTCTTCCTTCTACACACATATAAAATGCCATCGGCAGCAACACGCCTGATAACCTCTACATAAAAACCATACCGTAAAGGTCTCACTGGAAAACTAGTCATACAAACCTTAACTCCAAGACGAACTACGAAAGGCTTGATCCCTTCAACAAGGGTAGGCAGCCGTCATAAGGCGCAGCCCCAATCTTATCGCGTTCTACTTTTAGAAGAGCTAGAAGATCACTTACCACGGACCTTTTCGACCATTAATTCCCCCTAACTCACCTAACTTGCCTAACTTGCCAAGCCACTCGCCAAAACCTCACGCTAGAAGCTCATGGTTCTAACGAGCTGGGGGGCTAACTGTTGGGGTCAAAATCGGTCACGACGGAATCAATGTATGAAAGTCCGTAAAAATCGGCATGAACGTTTTTACGAAAAATAAATCTTAGAAAAAGATCTATTTTTACGAAGAATCTTGCGGAAAAAACACATTAACAAAAAATCGGAGAATGACGCGAACAAGGTTGCCGCGTAGCAACCAGCGCAAAAGCTGGTCGCTACGTAGCGACCGAGGTCTCACCAAAGCTCGGTCGCTACCTAGCGTGCTTGGTCGCTACGTAGAGTGCTCGGTCGCTACGTAGCGTGCTCGGTCGATACGTAGTGTTGGGGTCGAAAACGGTTACGACGAAGTTAACGTCCAAATCCCCGAAGAAGAAAAATTCTTCGACAAATACTTTTTCGAAATAGATTCTTCTTTACGAAAAGCTTTGCGGAAGAAACGCGAATCATCGGACAAGAGCTCGAGAAGGATCGTTACGCAGCGACCAAACACGTGCTCCGCTCGGTCGCTACGTAGCGACCGAGCTCGAGATGGAGCTCGGTCGCTACGTAGCGGCCGAGCTCGAACCAAAGTTCGGTCGCTACGTAGAGACTGAGCGCTCGGTCGCTACGTAGCGACCGAGCTCTTCCGAAACGTCGATACGACATCAGTCCATGCATTCTCGTCTACCCTTCGATGCTATCTCCCGAATACCGTAGCGAACCCATCTCACGGACCCTGCCATTTCTAAGATTATCAATCAAACTTTACCGTAAAAACCGCGGAAAGTTCATTCTTTATCGAAAGAAGCCGTAATAAACGCTTCGAGTTGAAAGACGGCCCAAAGGGACCTAAGACATGACTCGAGGCCCAACTTATGATTTCTTAACCAACAGCCCGTAAACCGCTTGTCGGTTTACGCTTGGTTCGCAAGGAAAGATAAATGTCAAGTTTCCGCGGATAAATACGAAATTTTGAAGATAATTACGAAGATCGGAAAAAAATGGAATATCTCCATTTTTATGCTATGGCGGCTTAAGGGCAGAAGAGGAAAAGCGTAAACCAACCTTGGAGCCAGTATATAAGGGGTCCTAGGCGAGAGGCATGGAGGAGAACTTTTTAGACTCTGAAATCTCGGCACTTAGAAACTCTGAGGCATTATTCTCGACATGCTCTGTTTCCATAACTAGCACCCGATTACCAGACGAACATGCACAAGCAGTTCGATCTCTTGGTTCACTTTTAAACTACGTTCGGCTTGATCCTCGAAAGGGGTACGTAGGCAGCCTTTCATAAGGTTCAGTCCGAAATCAATCAAAAACCTTTTCTGTATTTTCTTCGTCTTTTGTTATCGAGCTGCGAGTCAACTAGGTTTGAGCTTTTAGGCCGCTAGAACTAGGTAACTCGCTGACAGCCTTTGCGGCCAAAGCTTTTATGATCTCTTGTAAGGATAGCAACGTTCTCACGCGGATTCGGAGTTAGATCTACTGTTTTCTCTAAACTCGTTTGTCATCTTTTCATGATTTCCGCATATATTTGGTCACTTGCCGTTGGCTCTCGCAGAGATCCGGGACCTCTGGGAAATTAGGGTTTTCCTAGTTTCCTAATTTAACATAAATCGACAGTGCGAATTTCGGTTCCCACAATTGGCAGAGATGTATGTCGACCAAATTGTGAGGTTGCATGGTGTGCCAACAGATATAGTCTCAGATCGAGATCCTAGATTTACCTCAAATTTTTGGAAGGCGTTACAAGAAGCACTGGGAATTAAGTTATTCATAAGCAATGCGTATCATCCCGAGACGGACGGTCCAACCGAAAGAACCATTCGCACCATAGAGGATATGATGCGGATGTGTATATTGGATTGGGCGGGAAGCTGGGAAAAGCATTTACCATTAATCGAATTCTCCTACAACAACAGCTTTCATTCTAGCATAGGTATGGCACCATATGAGGCGCTTTATGGGAGGCCATGCAAAACACCTTTATGCTGGACCAAAGTTGGAGAAAGAAGAGAGTTCGGACCCGAAATTGTAGAAGAGACGACGAAAAAGTTGGAGATCATTCAAACCAATATGAAGAAAGCGCAAGACAGACAAAAGAAGTACGCTGATCAATCAAGGAGAGAAATGGTGTTCAGTATTGGCGATTGGGTTTATCTAAAGGTGTCAGCTTAGAAAGGAAAAGATCGATTCGGGAAAGTCGGGAAACTAGCGGTAAGATTCATCGGACCTTATCAGATTATAGAACGAATCGGAGAGGTAGCTTATCATCTCAACCTACCCGAAGAGATGCGGATACATCCGGTGTTTCACGTATCAATGCTACGGAAACATGTTCATGATCCCGAAGCTATTGAGACAGAGCAAATCGAAAACTTACAAACAAACCTCACTTATCCAGAGGGACCGATCCGAATAGGTGAACGTCGAATACGAAAACTAAAGAACCGAGAAATCTCTCAAGTCCAAGTTTTCTAGGGTAAGCGGAGCCGTGTAGATGTGACATGGAAGGATGAGTCACGATTCAAAGCGTCGCATCCAGAGTGTGATACTTGTCACCATGTTATTCATCATGGTTGACTATAAAAAGAGGCTGGACTTCCACCATTTCCCATCTTTTTTTGAACGTGACCATGAGCCAAGAGAAAAGAAAGAAAAGGAGAGAAGAGAAATAAAAATAAAAAAAATAAAAGAAAAATAAGAAGAATAGTGTTAGAGGTTTGCCGGGAAAAGCAAGACGTGTTACAATATTGCAGGATTAACGGTATGGAATCAAGACGAAGATTGGAGGGGATAAAAAGGATTTGGTCAGCTTCCGGAATCAGAAAGTCAAGCCACATCGGTTAATCACTGTGAGTCATGGTTAATTGATTGTTAACGAATTTTTAATGCAGGTTCCTGACATCGGAGACGGCTCCGAGCTAGGATAGCCGGACCGGTCTAGGTGTCAGTTTGTGGATCTGAGGCTTGAGACGATGTCTGGGCTAAGTGGATAGGAAGACTAGTCTAAGCACCCGGATTATTGTGATTGTGTGATTATTATATGTTGTTATGGTGTGTACCTCGTGTTGGTACTGCTGTGTGAGAACCTCGTGGTGGTTCTAGTAGTAGTTTGCAGGTCATTGCTTCCTCAAATGGTACCACTAAGCCGGTCGTGGTCCGGAAAGTGGTGGGCTCGGTTTAACTTGGCTTGATCACCAAGGCCGAGTGTCACACGTGGATGTGACAGCCCCCGGCGAGTCCGATAGAGGACCGGGGCACGGCGATTCCGATTGAGGACCAAGACCGGACGATTCCCGAGCGCCTACGCCTATGTGGTGTAATAGTGAAGGGATTGCCGGTGTCCCTTATGTGGAGGAAGAATGATTTTGTTGGGCCCTAGGAGTATATATATGGTTGATTGATGTGATGACACTCATAAAGAGTGTTTGGATTTATTATGGTTTAATTGTTTACTGCTTAATCATTTAGGATTTAATATTTGAATATTGATTGTTGAACTACCTGTCTTGCTTGTGTTTGGGGTTGGGTTTAGAATGACGGGTAGTTGTATATGCTAGATAGGGAACCCTGGCTCACCGAGTGAAACTAGTTCACTCACTCCTCACATCCTTTTGCAGGTGACCAGTAGAGAGGACCATAGCACTCACGGAACTGTAGGAGCTGGTGTAGATTGATCATCTTTTGCTAAAGACTCGTTTTCAAGATATATGAATGTATGTTTTACTTTCGACTGCGTCCATGGACCCTATGTATAATATTTTGGTATTGTGAACTTCATGTTTTATATATATATAAAATAAAGTATGTTTTATAATCGTGACGTGTTGAATCTGATATTAGGGTAGTCCAACCTAACACAACTCTATTACTCGGTTGGGGTTGCAAAGCCTCAGACCGAAGATTAGAGGAAACTAGTTTTGAATGGATATTCTGGGTTACAGAATTATGTTTTGTGACCTGGAAAGTCTATTCTAAACCCGTTGTGACACTTCCGGACTTGGCAGTGGAAGGTCGTTCGGGTATGTTCTTGTTTGATTGTTGCCCGGCTGACTGACCGATGTCTAAAACGGTACGGGGGTGTTACACGCGTGCTTTCTTCCGACGTGTTCAGAAGGCTCAGTGGGGAAAGATCCGGTGCTCGGAGAAAACGGAGGTGACGCGGCTCTAGGCTTGGACGAAGCGACGGGTGAAGAGGGAGCGTGAGTTCTGAGGATGACTTTGGTTAGATCTCTTGCGAGAGATTTTTTTTATGTTTGATGTTTCGGCCTTCAATGGCCTTATTTCATATTTCGGGACTGGCCGTATGTGGCTTTGAATCACTGCCGCTCTGCGGCTTTCTTTTTATGACAAGGTGATCGAGTTGCATTTTTCATAAGCTTACGTATGGCGTGGAAGGAGGGTGATGAGTTGTCGTCTCATATCCTTCTTCGATGTGAAATGTTTTGTTCGAGATCCGTTTCGAGAGTTTTTCTGCGAGATATAGACTTTGCGGGATATCTGAAGATATCAAATATAAACATAGAGGCATGGTTTTGGGATCTCGTATCTTTTGGATATCATGCCTTGAGATGTTAGAGACATGTGCGCTGGGTTTAGGGCAAGACCTAGGTTTACTTTCAGTTTTAAGATTTTATGCGGTGACTAGCCGGCTATCGATTTATCTGTCTCGATTTTAACCTGATTCGTACCGATTTAAAGTCCGCGATAGGTTCTCGGCTTATATGACTTGTTAGATATGAATCGAGCATCTCTCCGAAGACAATTTTTAAGCCAACCGGAAGTGCTGAACCAAAATTTCGGATTTTTTTATAGCGCTATTATCCTTGTGTCGGATGTACGAGAGTCATATTCGGAAGATGGCTATGTCTGTTTAGGACGTTCGAAAGTTCGATGTGATCAGCACCGGACTTAGCGGCAGATGCCGTCCTTTAGAGTTTTTGCGCAAAATTTGTGTTAAAATGTTCATTTTTGACGGAGTGTCCGTTTTCGTTGTTCGGAAGAAGTAACTCTCGAGGCATCTCTCGCGACGCCAAAGGCTGCTTCTCCGTAATGGCTGATTAATTTCCGAATGTCGAAAATGTTTTGCGAATAAAAAATAATTTGCTTGGTTAAGATATGTCGGAAACATCGAAGGCGTGGTCGGATGTTTTCGAATTTGAGAGTATACGAGTATACGTATCCACTCCCCCCCCCCTTTTTAATGAGGGGGGACAGCTGAATTTGCCTTTCGACAAATTGACTACATACTGCTTATGGAGATCAAGCCGTCTCGTAGTTCGGTCATTGCGAATTGGTTTGTTTACTGATAGTGTTTTTTGAGATGCATCGCGTTCCAGGTCCTCATAATTTTTATGCCTTGCATGTTGGCTATTTCGTAGGAGCCCGGTCAGACGACTTTTTCGATTTTATAAGGTCCTTCCCAGTTTGCTCCAAGTTTTCCCGCGTTTCGTTCAGCGGTGTTTTGGAAGACTTTGCGAAGGACCAAATCTCCTAGATTAAATCTGCCATTCCGTACGTTGGAATTATAGTAATTTGCGGCTGCGTGTTGGTAATTTTGGATTCGGATGAGCGCTCGATCTCGGCGCTCGTTAATGAGATCGAGATCATCCAGGAGCATGGCATTATTGAGCTCCTCTCGTTCGGGAAGTAATCTTCTTCGAACACCGGGGAATTCTACTTCTGCGGGAATCATGCATTCCGTTCCGTACACCAGAGCGAAATGGGTTTCTCCCGTTGCTCGCCTCGGGGTGGTACGGTGGGACCAGAGGACTCCCTCGAGTTCGTCGGCCAACCTACCTTTTTTGGCCTCTAAGCGTTTTCTCAGCCCGTCGAGAATGGTTTTATTAATCGTTCCGGCTTGTCCGTTACACTGCGGATACCTGGGCGTCGACTTGTTAAGTCGTATCTTCCATTTTTCACAGAACGCCTCGAACCGGGTGGAGATAAACTGAGATCCATTATCGGTTACGATCTCGTAAGGAACTCCATGCCTACAGATGATGTTTCTCCATACAAAACGTTCGACTTGGACATCTTTTATACTCGCGTACGAATCTGCCTCTACCCATTTTGAAAAGAAATCGATGAGGACTAAAATGAAACGCTTTTGCTTTGAATTATGAAGGGGTCTGACGATATCCATGGCCCTGCGCATAAAGGGATAGGGCGATGTGATGGAGGAGAGAACTTCGGCTGGTTGTCGGATGGTTGGAGCATGCCTCTGGCAATTTTCGCATTTTCGTGCGAACTTCTCGCAATCTCCGATCATCGTCGGCCAGTAGTATCCATGGCGTTTGATTTTCACTGCCAGCGATCTTCCACCGGAATGGTTACCGCAGGAACAAGAATGTACTTCCTCCATCACCTTTCTCGCTTTTTCCCCTTCCAGGCACGTCATGAGTGGTCCGGAGAATCTCCATTTGTAAATTTCGCCGTCCACTGTTACGTATCGCGCGGCCTGTGTTCGAACTTTGTGGGCTACCCATTTCTCGGTGGGCAGGTGTTCGTGGATAATGTAGTCTCGAATTGTCTGCAGCCATGGGGTATCGCAGCCGTAATCATATTGCTCCGATTGCGGTTGTATCGTAACTTCTTCTTCCTCGTCATCTTGACCTTCTATGAGGTTGACGACGATTGGTGGTCCGATGCTCGGATGTTCGATGAACTCGACCGGAATTAGTCTTTTAAGTCATGGGTCGGAACTTGATGCTAAGGCCGCGAGAGCATCTGCCTAGATGTTTTCGGAATGGGGAATTCACGTAAGGGCAAAACAGTCAAACTCTTGAGCTAGGGTTTGGACCAGTTTGAGGTACGCGTCCATCCGTTCATCCCTGGCTTCATACTCTCCGCTGAACTGACTTGCCACTAACTGGGAGTCGCAGTAAGCGTGGATGTTTCGTATCTTCAAACCGTGAGCCAAATGCAGCCCTGCGATGAGTGCTTCGTATTCGGCCTCGTTGTTTGAGGCGTGGAATTCCAGCCTGAATGACTGCTCTAAGATCTCGCTCGTCGGAGATGTGAGGCGAATTCTGATGCCTGATCCCTGCTTAGATGAGGATCCGTCGACGTGGAGGAGCCAGGTGGAATTTGGTTCCTCATTGGTTATGGTCCCTGTCGGTAGTTCGACCAAGAAGTCTGCAAGCACTTGTTATTTTACGCTTGTTCTCGGTCGGTACTCGATATCGTACTCGCTCAATTCGACCACCCATTTGGCCAATCGGCCCGACTGACTCAGGCTATGCAGAATCGTCCGCAGGGGAAAAGTCGTGAGGATGACGATCGTGTGGGATTGGAAATATGGTCTTAGTTTTCGGGCCGATGTTACGACCGCGCATGCTAAATTTTCCATTAGCGGGTACCTAGATTCGTCATCCAGCAAGGTTTTGCTTATATAGAAAATAGGTTTCTGTTTGCCGCGTTCTTCCCTGATCAGGACGCCGCTCACAGCTGTTGCCGACACAGCGATGTACAAGAACAAAGGTTCCCCCTCCACGGGTTTTGCGAGGACTGGAGGGGAAGCTAAATACCGCTTAAGCTGTTGGAGAGCGTTTTCGCATTCTTCTGACCATTCGAATTTTTTATTTCCCCGTAAGACATCGTAGAAGGGCAGGCACTTGTCCGTGGATCGTGAAATAAATCGGTTAAGTGCCGCGATCCTACCGGTTAGCCTTTGGACTTCCCGCTTATTCTTCGGTGAAGCCATCTCGATCAGTGCGTTGATCTGTTTTGGATTAGCTTCGATGCCGCGGAATGTGACTAGGTAGCCGAGGAATTCCCCTGACGCCACGGCAAACCTGCATTTTGTCGAGTTGAGCTTCATGTTATGGGAATTTAACTGCGCGAAATATTCCTCCAGATGTGATACGTGATCCTTTGCTTGGAGGGATTTGACGAGCATGTCGTCGATATAAACCTCCATCGTTTTACTGAGTTGTTTGGAGAACATACGGTTCACGAGTCGTTGGTAAGTTGCGCCAGCGTTTTTGAGGATGAAGGGCATTACCCTGTAGCAATAGGTTCGGCGATCGGTAATGAACGCAGTCTTCTTGCGATCGTCAGGGTTCATCATAATTTGATTGTAACCTGAGAAGGCGTCCATGAAAGACAGAAGTTCGTTGCCCACCGTTGCTTCTACTAGTCGATCGATGTGTGGCAGAGGGAAACTATCTTTTGGACAGGCCTTGTTTAGGTCGGTAAAATCCACGCAAACTCGCCATTTCCCGTTTTTCTTTTTGACTACCACAGGGTTAACGAGCCAGTCTGGATACCTCACTTCCGTTATTGACTCGACTTTAAGCAATTTTTCAACCTCGTCGTTTACCGCGGAAGCCCGTTCGGGTCCTAGCTTCCTCCTTTTTTGTTTGACGGGTTTGAAGGTCGGATCGATATTTAATTCGTGACATGTTATGTTAATGTCGATCCCTGGCATATCTTCCGCGGCCCATGCGAAAGTATTGAGGCTCTTTTTTAGACAGGTTATGAGCTCTGTCCTCAAAGGGTCGCGGAGATTGGCTCCGATCTCGACGCATCGTTCCGGAGATGCTTCGTCAAGACAGACCGTGACCACAGGTTCACAAGTTGGTTCGCGTTTTTCCTCTAGGGCCGTGATGTTACGAGACTGCCAGAAGAGTTCCGCCGAATCTTGACTTTGCGAATCCTTGTTGGAGACCTTTTTCTCCGCTTTTCTAGGAGTGGTCTTGAGGTCTGGTCTTTTTCGTTTTTGTTCTGCGGCGTAACACACCTATGATACTCTTGGGTTTCCCCATATTACCTCGACTCCGTTAGGGGTTGGGAACTTGAGGCAAAGATGGTACGTTGATGGGATGGCACGCATGGTGTTCAACCATGGCGTTCCAATGATAATGTTGTAAGATGCGGGACGGTCAACGACTAGAAACTCTGTGACTCTTGTCATGGTTCCGGCTTTGACCGCGAGATTAATCGACCCGTAGGCCATGGTTGTTTCTCCCGAAAGTCCCAGTAGTGGGCTAGGGTATTTCACGATTTCGGATTGATCGATTCCCATTTTTTCGAGAGTATCCTTGAAGATGATATCGGCCGAACTTCCGGTGTCGATTAGCATCCTGGCGACGTCGACATCTCGGATCGTCAGCTCGATAACAAGGAGGTTATTTCGAGGTTTGGCTCGATCGACCGTTGCTCCCCCCTTGAACGAGATGACGTTCGCGCACGTCGAGTCTTGCATATCATTCCTGATCGTTGAGTGGCTTTTGCGGGTTAGATTGATCCGTAGAGCCCCCTCCTTCTAGAGCCAAACTGTGGGAACCGAAATTCGCACTGTCGATTTCCGTTTAAATTAGGAAACTAGGAAATCCCTAATTTCCCAGAGGTCCCGGATATCTGCTAATACCACACGCCAAGCAATCAGAACACAAAAATAACAACGATAAAGAATAAGAAATCGAAAAGAGAGCAAAGTAGATCTTATTCCGAATTCGCGTTTGAGCATTACAACAAGGTAAGAGACTGGGCTACGAGAGCTGTCGGCGAGATTCCTAAGACGGCAATAACCTAGTTGAGTCGCAGCTCGAATAACAAAAACAGAAATATGCCTAATTGCTCTAAGTGCTAAGTTTTCTCTGAGGAAGTCCCCCCCATGCCTCTCGCCTAGGTCTCCTTATATACTGGCTCCTAGGTTGGTTTGCGCTTTTTTCCTTCTGCCCTTAAGCCGTCATAGCGTAAAAATGAAGATATTCGTTTTTTCCGATCTTCGTAATTATCTTCAAAATTTCATATTTATCCGCGGAAACTTGACATTTATCTTACCTTGCGAGCCAAGCGTAAACCGTCATGCGGCTTACGGGCTATTAGTTAAGAAATTGTAAGTTGGGCCTCGAGTCATGTCTTAGGTCCCTTTGGGCCGTCTTCTGACTCGAAGCGTTTATTACGGCTTCTTTCGATAAAGAACGAACTTTCCGCGGTTTTTACCGTAAAGTTTGATCGATGACTTAGAATGGCGGGAAACATGAAATGGGTTCGTTACGGTCTTCGGGAGATTGCATCGAAGGGTAGACGAGAATGCATGGACTAATTGTCGTATCAATGTTTCGGAAGAGCTCGGTCGCTACATAGCGACCGAGCGGAACGGACGCTCGGTCGCTACGTAGCGATCGAGCGGAACACGCGGTCGGTCGCTGCGTAGCGACCTTTTTCGAGCTCTTGTCCGATGTCTCGTTTTTCCTCCGCAAAGCTTTTCGTAAGGAAGAATCTGTTTCGAAAAAGTATTTGTCGAAGAAAGTTTCTCGTTTTCTTCTTCGGACGTTTTAAATGTTAACTTCGTCGTAACCATTTTTGACCCCAACAGCATTCCTTTAGTTTGCACCTCCCCATTGCGATCTGGAAAGACTGCAGGTGCGCTTTCGGGTCGGTGGTGCCATCGTAGATGGGAATTTTGATCTTCCCTGGGTCCGAGACGTTGGTCTCAGTAATCCGGGCAGTGAATGGGGTTTTGCATGCTTCCTCGAGAAGTCTGTCGATCTCGGGCGCAGCGCTTGTAGTGTGGTGGATTTGTGATTTCACCGCTTTCACCTCCGCTACGGTTTTCGCGATGTACTCACGGAGATCGTGGATCTCATCAGGATTTCTGGCAGCCTTGTGAGCTTGTCTGTGTTGGCCGCGGTGGATCCTGGCCTGCTTTTCGGCCAGCTCCTCCTGTTCTACCCAATAGAGGTTTTCTTCTTCCTCGGTCATGGGTCTTTCGAAGGACGTGTCCCGCCGAGCGGACTGGCTTCGCGTTCTTTTTGGGTGGATGTCAGCACCGTCGTCCGAGTGATCGGATTGGTCGCTTATCTCCTTCGTTGCTCCCGGTAGGAGGTGGAAGGTTCTCCGCAATTGGCTGTGCACCTGGCTGGAGCGTTTCATCAGGGTTTTGGCCTGAGGAAGCCTTGTCCGCGTGTGCAGCTCGATTGCCCGGAGTCTCGAAATCAAGTCTTCTACCGCTGTGGGCTCTTGTGGTCCCACGCGGGGCTTTGCTCCTGGCCTTCGCCGTTAAGGTTTCCACCTGTTTTGCGAGAGAGACCACCGGTTTTCCTTGTTCGTCCGACTTTTTCTGAGCGGAGGCGAACATTTCCTTCATCTGGTCTAGTATCGTGGTGTTGGCAGTGACCGTTGATACGTTTCCAGCTGGAGTTTTATCAGCGTTGGCATCGACGGGAGTCCCGTCGTGCGTTTGCGGGTCTTTATCAGCGTTGGTCGTCATATCGGACTGAGCGTGTGTGGTTGCGAGAGAGATAGATCCGTACCCCCCCTCCTTCTAGCGCCAAACTGTGGGAACCGAAATTCACACCGTCGAGTTTTGTTAATCGGAGGAAAGCCAAGTTAACCTAGCCTTCCCTGAAGGTCCCGGTTATCTGCTGGGCCACGCACAACACAATCAATATGAAAGATTCGAAAGTAATAAATCGTAAAAGAGCGAAAAGAGAACAAAGAGGTCTTATTTCCGAATTCGCGTTTGAGCGTGAACAACAGGTAAGATCCTAGGCCACGAGAGCTGTTAGTATGTTTGCTAGTCTAGCCACCTAAGTTCTAACCTAGTCAAGTCGCAGCTCGATAGTAAAAACGGAAAAATGCCTAAATTGCTCTAAGTATTAAGTTTGCTCTCATGTGCTCCCCTTGTCCTCTTCGTCCTAGGTCCTCCTTATATACTCCTCCTTAGGTCGGTTTACCTCTTCTTGGGCCGAATTTGTCGCGAAGCGGGTTTTTCCATATTTCATTCTTCTTTGTGATTATCTTCGGAAATTTGACATTTATCTCTTCCCGCGGATGAGATAAGCCGTCATACCACTCTTTGGGTTCAAGTCTTTTGGGACCATAGATGGGCCGTTGTCCGCAATTCGGACCCTCTTTGGACCGTATCGAGACTTAAGCGTTTTTACGATTTTACTCGCGAAGTAGCCGTGGGTATAGGCATGGTTCTTCCAGCGGAACCCTGTTTCTTCGCATAGCCGAGGCAGTTGGTGTTAAATTAACCGTAACCTACCCTACTACGAAGAATAGAAAACCGTTCGAGAGACATAACCTTCCCAACTTCCCGAATATTTTCGACGATGTTTACTAGACGGAACATTGGTGTCATATCCACGGACCCGAAGACTGAGTTACGGAAACTTCGGACGAAGATGCATGGTTATGGGATGGGACCGGGTTCGGAATGGTCCACGGAGAATTGGCCGCGCTCGCCGGGCGAGCTGATCCGTGCCACGATCGAGCTCGCCGGCGAGCCGACCGGCAACACGGTCGTGCTGGCCGGGCGAGCTGGCCCGTGTCACGGCCGAGCTCGCCAGGCGAGCTGGCTTGTGTCACGGCCGAGCTCGCCGGGCGAGCTGGCTCGTGTCATGGCTGAGCTCGCCGGCGAGTCGCCCGGCAACACGGCTCGTGACCGATTTTGACCCCAATAGATGAGAAAATAAAAAATTGTGAAAATGGGAGTAAAACTTTTATTTCCACTAATATAAAGAGTAACATATTAGTTTACTTTCCTTTTTTTTAGCGTTAATGGGTGAAGAGTATTTCTATCTGATTGTCTAAAAATCAGAATAACTCAACACAAAACAATTTAACTCCAAATTATTATCGCTGGATGTGCTTTTCAATCAGAGCCATAAGGTGTGATTGGTAAATAATAGTGTAAAAGTGAGAGAAGAAAAAATGTTGAGAGAAGAAAAAATAAAAAAGTGAAAATGAGAGTAAAACTTTTATTTCCACTAATATATAAAGTAACATATTAGTCCACCTTCCCTCTTTTTAAGCGTTAACGAGTGAAAAGTATTTCTTTCTGATTGGCTAAAAATAAGAGTAACTCAAAAAAAAAATTTACTCCAAATTATTATCGCTGAATTTGCTTTTCAATCAGAGTCATAGGGTTCGATTGGTAAATAATAGAATAAAAGAGAAGGATAAAAAATATGAAAGAGGAGAAAATAAAAACGTGAGTAAAACTTTCTTTCCACTAATATAGAGAGTATCATATTTGGTATATTTCCTTCTTTTTAAGCGTTAATGAGTGAAAATTATTTCCACCTGATTGGATAAAAATCTGAGTAACTCAATAGAAAACTATTTTGCTCCAAATTATTATCATTTGATGAACTTTTCAATCAGAGCTATGGTTTGATAGGTAAATAATAGAGTAAAAGGGAATGATAAAAAAGTTGAAAGATGAGAAAATAAAAAACTGAAAAAGGGAGTAAAACTTTTATTTTCACTAATAGAGAGAGTAATATATTAGTCTACTTTCCATTTTTTAACGTTAATAGGTGAAAAGTATTTCGACCTGATTAGTTAAAAATATGAGTAACTCAGTTTAAAATGTTTTTACTCCAAATTATTATCACTGGATGTGCTTTTCAATCAAAGCCACAAGGCTTTATTGGTAAATAATAGAGTAAAAGGGATGAATAAAAAAAGTTGTAAGAGGAGAAAATAAATAGGTGAAAATGACAGTAAAACCTTTTTTCCACTAATATCGAGTGTTGCATATTAGTCTGTTTTCCCTCTTTTTTTAGCATTAATGGTTGAAAAATATTTCCACCTAAATGCCTAAAAATCAGAATAACTCAGTAGAAAATTTTTTTACTCCAAATTATTATCGCTGGATGTGCTTTTTAATTAGGGTCATATGGTTTGATTGGTAAATAATAGAGTAAAAGAGAGGGTTAAAAAAGTTGAAAAAAGAGAAAATAAAAACTAAAAATGTGAGTAAAACTTTCTTTCCACTAATATAGAGAGTTACATATTAGTATACTTTTCTCCTTTTTAGCGTTAATGGTTGAAAAGTATTTTCACCTGATTGGTTAAAAATCAAAGTAATTCAACAGAAACCAACTTTACACCAAATTATTATCGTTGGATGTGCTTTTCAATCAAATGCATTGGGTTTAATCGGTAAATAATAGAGTAAAAGGAAGGAATAAAAAAAAGTTGAAAGAGAAGAAAATAAAAAAGTGAAAATGGAAGTAAAACTTTTCTTTGCACTAATATATAGAGTAACATGTTAGTGTACTTTCCTTTTTTTTAGCGTTAATGAATGAAAATTATTTTCACTTGATTGACTAAAAATCAGAGTAAGTCAGCAGAAAACAATTTTACTCCAAATTATTATCACTGGATGTGCTTTTCAATCATAGTCATAAGATTTGATTGGTAAATAATAGAGTAAAAGAAAGGGATAAGAAAGTTAAAAGAGAAGAAAATAATAAAGTGAAAATGGTTTTCACTTTAGTAGAGAATAACATATTAGTCTACTTTCCTTCTTTTTTTAGTGTTAATGGGTGAAAAGTATTTTCATCTCATTGGCTAA
Source organism: Brassica napus (assembly GCF_020379485.1). NCBI lineage: Eukaryota > Viridiplantae > Streptophyta > Magnoliopsida > Brassicales > Brassicaceae > Brassica > Brassica napus. Next base: position 27,189,329 of record NC_063445.1, on the reverse strand, counting down.
AAACCAGAGTAACTCAGTATAAAACAATTTTACTCTAAATTATTATTGCATGATGTGCTTTTCAATCAGAGCCACAGGATTTGATTGGTAAATAACCTGGTTTTAAAACGTGTCTGAGTAGCCGAGAACTCGGCCGAAGAGTCGCTTCTTAGAAGGTCACCGTGGCGAAAAAGGGCTGATCAGCGTGGTCAGGCGGTACACTGGAATTTTCCCGATTTAGTAGTGATATAAAATTAAATCGGTGTATAATATCAAAAATGGTCTTTGAATTCTATCAAATCGACAACAACAAAAAAAATTTTGAGTATAAAAATAGAAAAGAAGCAGAAAAATGAAGAAATCGCATGGAAGATACAGATAAGGCGGCTAAGATTGCACGAGAAACACTTTAATTAGAAGAAGGAGATGTGGGCATACTTGTAATTTTACAGTTTGTTGATATTAATATAAAAATTGAAGAAAAAGGAACATGCAGTGTTGAGATGAGATCAATATATGGGAAGAGAAAGACATGAGGAGTTGAGTATGATGAAGAGGTCGTACATGGCGTAGTAATACTAGTTACCCGAGTAACTGGCAAAGGTTAAACCAAAGTTACCCTAGTTATACTAGTATACTAGTTATACTAGTTACCCGAGTAACTTTGGATGAAGAAGAGAAGCCCTATTCCCTTAGCTAAGGCATCAAACCGTTGCAAGGGAAGAGGAGGCGCGTGTGACAGGCTGGAGAAGAGCTGGATAAAGCAAAAGGAGCTTTATGCACAAGGAAGAAGCTCATTGGATGATTTGAATTAAAGCAAACCTTATCTCTTGTAATAGTGCCTATTTATGAAACCCTCATCCTAGTGTTGCCTCCTCATATATTGTAAAATCTGATCAGATTAATAATTAAGAAGTTTGAGATTATCTCTCTAGACTCTCTCTCTTGTTCATAATGATTCTTAAATACTCTTAAACATGTTTACTACCCAATTTCTCTACAAATCTCTCATTAACCTTCTCTAATCTACCTTTAATTTCTCAATACCTACTCTATTCTCTAAAATCATATGGTATCAGAACCAGGTTGGCTTTGGTATTGAGAAACCTCGTTCCATTTCTTTCTTTCTCTAGCTTGTTTTCTTGTGTTCTTGCTCTTGTGTTCTTGAGTGTTCCGTGAAGCTGTGTGATAAAGTTGAGTTCTTTGGTGCTGTGCTTTGAGTTCGTGTGTTCTTGAAGTCTGGTACTGTGTGTTCTTCAGCTGAGTTGCAAGTTTGAAGCTTTCTGGTCATTTCTGGTTGAAGCAAGAGAAGATGGAGGGAAACAACTTCAGCAAGCTAGTTACTGTCTCGGTTGTGTTGAAAGGTGGTTCAAACTAGCTCTTGTGGTCTCGATTGGTGTAAATGCTATTGGGAGGTTAGGGCTGTGGAGCCACATCACTGATGATGGTCTGGAGCCAGTGGCCAAAGAAACTGAAGAAAGTAAAGAGGAAAAGACTCTCACCAAAGCTGAAGCAAAGAAGTGGGTGCAAGAAGACTTGATGGTGCTCTCCGTGCTGCAAGGATCTCTTGAAGCTTACAGCTACTGTGAGACTCCCAAACACTTGTGGGAGACCCTCTTAAATACGTTTGGAAACGTCTCCAATATCAGCCGTGTGTTTGAGCTGAAGAGAGCCATTAACTCCATGAAGCAAGATGGAGGAGAGCTCACCAAACACATGGGAAAATTTGGATCATTATCGTCTGAACTTGAAAGTCTAAGACCTAACACCACGGATCAAGCAGCTCTTATGGAAAGAAGAGAACAAGATCAAGTGTTTGGGCTGTTGATGACATTGGATCCTTGCTACAAGGATGTCAACAAACACATCTTGAGATCGCCTAACCTACCATCCATGGAGGAAGTATGCGCGCAACTTCAGAAGGAGGAGGGATCTCTTGGCCTGTTTGGAGGCAAGGGTGAGCTCACTATGGCTTATCAAGCTGAAGGAATGCAAGCAAACAAGGCTGCATATAGAGGCTCATGAAGGAAGTATGAAAAGTATGAGGGAAGATGTGAGCATTGCAAGAGGACCTGTCACAAGAAGAGTGAGTGTTGGATCTTACATCCTCCTCTCAGGCCACGCGGGTTCAGTAGGGATAGGGAAGCAAAGGCTCATCTTTCTGCTGAAGCAAATGGTGCTGGTTCATCCGGAGCTAGCTCAGGCGCTAAGGTGGGTGAAAGTGAAGGTACAGCCTTGGCGTCTCATCAACTGATTGGAAAGGGTATGGATCAGGAGGTGTTCAAGAAAGCTGACCTTGAAGCCTTCTTCAAAGCTCTTAAGGAGTCTGGTAACACTCTCGGAAACACTCTTGGATACTCATATGCTGCTCATACACTGCCTAGTACTACTGATAAGTTACTAGACATTTTTAAAAGCTATTACACTGCTGCTAGTAATCCTAGTACTACTGATAATTTACTAGACATTTTTAAAAGCTCTTACACTGCTGCTAGTGAGCAGAGTATAACTAGTAAGATGTTAGGATTACTAGGAAACATGATAAAACAAAATGAACCATCGAGGACTGAGATTACTAGAAACATGCATAAACCTTTGATCATTGATTCTGGTGCATCTCATCATATGATTAGTGATAATAACCTGATTAAAGACATAGAACCGGCTCATGGTCATGTTATGATTGCTAATGGAGATAGAATTCCTATTAGAGGAATTGGTAAACTGAAACTATTTAATAAGGACTCTAAAGCATTTTTCATGCCTGAGTTTACTTCTAATCTTTTATCGGTCAAAAGATGCACCACTGATCTTCAATGCAATGTTATCTTTAGTCCCGATGATGTTAAGTTTCAGGATATTAAGAGCAGTAAGTTGATTGGGAAAGGAGCAACCAAATGAAACCTTTATATGCTTGAAGATCTTAGTCCCATCTCTAGTTCTTGTTTCTCATTTAGTTCTGTTTCTTCCTTAAGGAAAGATGCATTGTGGCATGCTAAACTTGGACATCCACATGTTAGGGTTTTAAGCATTAGGTTACCAGGTGTCATATTTAAAAATAATGATTGTGAGGCATGAATTTTGGACAAACATTGTAGGACTGTGTTTCAAATATCATCCACTATTTATGAGAATTGCTTTGATTTGATTCAGTCTGATGTGTGGACTGCATCTTGTTTATCTAGGGATGATTATAAGTATTATGTCACATTCATTGATGAAAAATCCAAATACACCTGGTTAACACTCATTAAAACAAAAGATAGGGTTCTTGATGCATTTAAAAATTTTCAAAGCTATGTTACTAACCATTATCATGCCAAGATTAAGATTTTCAGGTCAGATAATGGTGGGGAATACATAGGCCACGCATTCAAAGATCACCTAGCTCAACATGGGATTATACATCAGACTAGCTGTCCTTACACTCCACAACAGAATGGAGTTGCTGAAAGGAAGAACATACACCTCATGGAAGTGGCCCGTTCAATGATGTTCCACAAGAGTGTCCCTAAGAGATTTTGGAGTGATGATGTGAATACTGCTTGTTATCTGATCAACAGGATACCAATCAGAATCCTAGAGGATCAGTCTCCATTTGAGGTACTCAACAAGAGTCGACCAGTTCTGGATCACTTGAGGACATTTGGGTGTGTGTGCTATGTACTGGTGCCAGGTGAGATGAGAAACAAACTTGAAGCAAAGAGCACCAAGGCTATGCTTATTGGCTATTCCGCATCTCAAAAGGGATACAAGTGCTTTGATCCCACTGCTAGAAGAGTCTTGGTGTCTAGGGATGTGAAGTTCATGGAAGATAAAGGGTATTATGAAGAGAAAAATTGGGATGAGTTTGAAGGACTTTCTCAACCATCAGATAGAGCTGCTAGTTTGAGAAACATACTAGAAGAACTTGGTATTGGTGTGTCCCAGGATCAGAGCAGGCGTGAAGAGCCTACTCAAGTGGCCGCTGAAGAACCATCGCACTTTGAACATGAGGGGGGGGGGGAAGTGAATCTGAAGCTGAAGGGTTAAAAGATCAAGGCTCAGAAGAAGCTGGAGGTCTAGAAGATCAAGGCTCAGATTCTCCTGTCCAAAGTGGAGATGAATCAGTAAGAGAAGTTCAGAATGAAGGTCAGGAAGCTGGAGAAGAAATCCAGATACAAGAAGAAGCTGTTGAGGAACAAGTAGAAGTTCATTTGAGAAGAAGCACACGGGTAAAGAAGGATGCTTCCAGCTGGGAAAACACGAGAAATTGGGTAAACACGAGAGTGTACTACAATGCCCAGGCTGTGGAGCATCCTTTCCAAGCTGTGTGCTCCTTTGCTGAGTTTCCGGAAGAGCACTACTCCTTTATGGTAAGCTTATATGAAAGCTATGTGCCAAGAAGCTATGAAGAAGCAATGCTGATTCAAGAGTGGAGGGATTCAGTCAATGATGAGGCTGATGCCATGATTAGAAATGATACATGGTATGAGAGTGAGTTGCCTAAGGGGAAGAGAGCTGTGTCATGCAAGTGGATCTTCACCATCAAGTATTTACCTAATGGGAAGATTGATAGGCGTAAGACAAGGCTGGTAGCAAGAGGTTTCACACAAACCTATGGAGAGGATTACATTGATACTTTTGCACCTGTTGCAAAGCTCCATACCATTAGGATTGTACTATCGGTTGCAACCAACCTTGGGTGGGATCTTTGTCAAATGGATGTGAAGAATGCTTTCCTCCAAGGAGAGCTAGAAGATGAAGTCTATATGCTACCACCTCCAGGTCTTGAAGGAATGGTTAAGTCAGGAAATGTTCTTAGACTGAAGAAAGCCATCTATGGATTGAAACAATCACCTAGAGCATGGTACGATAAGCTAAGCACAACACTGAATGGTAGAGGCTTCAGGAAGTCCGAGCTTGATCACACTCTCTTTACCCTCAATACTCCCTCAGGCATCATTTTTTTGCTTGTGTATGTGGATGACATCATCATAATAGGCAGTGATAAGGAAGGAATCCGAGCCACCAATGAGTGTCTAAAATCAGTATTTGATATAAAGGATTTGGGAGAGATGAAGTCCTTTCTTGGGATTGAGCTGTGCAGATCCAACGAAGGGTTATTCATCTCTCAAAGGAAGTATGCATTGGATCTCTTGAAGGATGTTGGTGCGTATGGAGGAAGAACATCCAAGATGCCCATGGAGGATGGGTACAAGGTTCCACGTGAGGGGGAGATTGAAGACAACAAGTTGTTCTATGATCCAAAGATGTATAGGAAGCTTGTGGGGAAGCTGATATACTTGACTATCACCAGGCCAGACATATGCTTTGCTGTTAACCAAGTAAGCCAGCATATGCAAGCTCCACGAGAGCATCACTGGCGCACGGTGGAGAGAGTTCTCATGTACCTGAATGGAACTCAAGGGCTTGGCATATGGATGAGAGTCAATAAGAGCACTGAAGTTGTGGGTTATTATGATGCTGATTGGGCTGGAGATAGAGCAGATAGAAGGTCTACAACAGGCTATTGCACTTTCATTGGTGGAAACATGGTTACTTGGAAGAGTAAGAAGCAGAAGGTTGTATCATGCTCTAGTGCTGAAGCTGAGTATAAAGCTATGCTAAAGCTACCAACGAGTTGGTATGGATCAAAGGGATTCTTAGGCACTTGGAGATTGAGCAAGCAACACCAATGACTATGCATTGTGACAATCAGGCGGCTATTCACATTGCGAGAAACTCAGTGTTTTCTGAGAGGACAAAGCAAATTGAAGTAGACTGCCACAAGGTGAGGCAGATGATAGTCTTGGTAGTGATCTTGCCATATTATACAAGAAGTGAAGATCAATTGGTAGATGTGTTCACCAAGTCAGCAAGACAAAAAACTATGGAGTCCATTCACATCAGATTGGGACTCATAGATCTTGGGAAGAGAAGGAGTTGATCCCCTAAGTCATGAGGTCTTTACTCTTTTTTCCTCATCAAGGTTTTGTCCCAATGGGTTTTCCTTGGTGAGGTTTTTAATGAGGAAGATTCTCATGGCTATCCAAGCTTAGACTTTCACAAAGCTAAGCTTGAGGGGGAGTGTTGAGATGATATCAATATATGGGAAGAGAAAGACATGAGGAATTGAGTATGATGAAGAGGCCGTACATGGCGTAGTAATACTAGTTACCCGAGTAACTTGCAAAGGTTTAACCAAAGTTACCCTAGTTATACTAGTATACTAGTTATACTAGATACCCGAGTAACTTTGGATAAAGAAGAGAAGCTCTATTCCCTTAGCTAAGGCATCAGACCGTTGCAAGGGAAGAGGAGGCGCGTGTGACAGGCTGGAGAAGAGCTGGATAAAGCCAAAAGAACTTTATGCACAAGGAAGAAGCTCATTGGATGGTTTGAATTAAAACAAACCTTATCTCTTGTAATAGTGCCTCTTTATGAAACTCTCATCCTAGTGTTGCCTCCTCATATATATTGTAAACTCTGATCAGATTAATAATTAAGAAGTTTGGGATTATCCCTCTAGACTCTCTCTCTTGTTCATAATGATTCTTAAATACTCTTAAACATGTTTACTACCCAATCTCTCTACAAATCTTCCATGAAAGAGGAGAAAATAAAAAAGAAATAAAAATGAGAATAAAACTTTTCTTTCTAATAATATAGAGAGTAAAATATTAGTTTACTTTTCTTTTTTTTAGCGTTAATGGGTGAAAAGTATTTCCATCTGATTGGTTAAAAATCAGAGTAAGGCAGCAGAAAACAATTTTACTCCAAATTATTATCGCAAGCATGTCAATAGAGTCACAATGTTTGATTGGTAAATAATAGAGTAAAAAAGAGGAATAAAAATTTTGAAAGAGGAGAAAATGAAAAAGTTAAATGAGAGTAAAATTTCTCTTTCCACTAATATATAGAGTAACATATTAATCTACTTTCTCTTTTTTTTTAGTGTTAACGGATGTAATGTATTTCTCCCTGATTGGCTAAAAAACAGAGTAACTCAGAAAAACAATTTTACTCCAAATTATTATTGTTGGATATGCTTTTAAATGAGAGTCATAGGGTTTGATTGGTAAATAATAGAGTAAAAGCGAGGGATAAAAAAAGTTGAAAGATTAGAAAAAATGGGAGTAAAACTTATATTTCCGCTAATATAAAGAGCAACATATTAGTCTATTTTCCCTCTTTTTAGCGTTAATGTTGAAAAGTATTTCTACATAATTGGCTAAAAATCAGAGTAACTCAACAGAAAATAATTTTATTCCAAATTATAATCGTTGGATGTGCTTTTCAATCGGAGCCATAGGGTTTTATTAGTAAATAATAGAGTAAAAGAAAGTGGTAAAAAATTGAAAGAAAGAAAATAAAAAAGTGAAAATGAGAGTAAGACTTTTATTTCCACTAATATAGAGAATAACATATTAGTCAACTTTTCCTCTTTTTATTTTTAAGGGATTAAAAATATTTCCACGGCTAAAAATTAGAGTAACTCGGCAGAAAACAATTTTACTCCAAATTATTATGGCTTGATGTGCTTTTCAGTTTGAGCCATAGAGTGTGATTGGTAAATAATAGAGTAAAAGAAAGAGATAAAAAAAAAGTTGAAAGAAGAGAAAATAAAAAGTGAAAACGGGAGTAAACTTTTTTTTCCACTAACATGGAGAGTAACATGGAGAGTAACATATTAATATATTTTTTCTATTTTTAGTGTTAATGGGTGAAAATTATTTTTACCTGATTGGCTAAAAATAAGAATAATTTAATAGAAAATAATTTTACTCAAAATTATTATGTTGGATGTGTTTTTCAATCAGTTTTTCGACGTTTAAGCGTTATAAAAAAACTAGTGAAAATAAAGAAAAAAAGATTATACAAACGACTACTGTATAAATTAATGTAATTAAAATATTAGATTAGACTAACGTAGTTAATTTTTTAAAAAATATCTTAATAGTTTTATAGACCACCTTTGGGACCATTTCGAAGACGGATATAATTCCGAAGCCTTTTGGACAAATGCTAATAAGAATTTCTCAGTTTATTTTTGTTGTAATAATGTTTATTTACAGATTAAAAAACCTAGGACTACCCCAAAACTATAAGATTATAAAACTTTTGTGGTAAACGTGAAAAAGAAGATGTCAACCAAAGTTGCACAGATCATTGAAATGATCGTGTGAAAGAAATTTGAGTGGAGCCCACTGTCACAATTTACACAATAACTTTTACTTTTTTACTTCTATATAAACGATCGATTTCGATCATTTGTAACTCACACCTCATCTCTGTTCTCCCTCTTTATAATAAACTCTCTCTATCGTATATTTATCATATATCAGTGTTATCTCCTTTCAGCTAGTATAAAATTTCGTCCCTATTTAAATTTCTCGATACAATAAAATTCTAAATTATTTTATAACACGTTATCAGCACGATCACTTTGCGATTCGGTAAAATTTATATGTATCATATATACCCTACTATAATGGCCGGCATACCGCCTATATTACTATTTATTATTTATAGTGATTGTTTTAATGTACTATTATTTACCAATATTAATGTAGGCGGTATGTCGCCTCGTTAATAAACCTTAATTGTTAAATACATTATAATTATTTGGCTTGGTTGTGCCGCCGCAATATTTATTTAATGTTAAAACGAAAATTAATCTAACACCATAATACGATTGATATTTATTTGTTTATTATATTATAATTATTATATAAATGTTTGGTCACCTACATAAAATATTATGAAATTTACTGAATTTGGTTAACAGTTTATTTCGATATTTTCAGACTGATTTTTGGTTCAAACGATTTAATCCCAATGGTCACAAAGAAATTTTTCAAAAAATTTACCATTTTCAAACGGCTATGAACAGTGTTTTCCATCTATAAATACACTCATATTTCACTCATTTACTTCATCCAAAACATTTCATCTTCTCTCAAATATTTTCAAATCGCCCCATTCCGGTTTTTCATTGCAAGAAAGATGATTCGCATATTTTTGGTTTTATGTGCAATTCTAATTTTTGCTTCTATGTACGGTCTTTTTATTGGAGAATTTGCTCCTGAAGACTTTACGCTTAATGTCGGTTTACTTTTATATGCGTTGTTTTTCCTTATAATTGTGTGTATTATTAATATAAATGGTTCATTTTAAAAGTATGAAATTCTAATAAAATATATTATTATGTGTTTTAGAAATTCAAATGGCAAATATCGAGAAACTTCAGTTTCCGGCTCTCCAAATAACTGGAGCTAATTACACGGCATGGATCACAAATATGGAGTTTCATCTAGATTCGGAGAAAATACTCGATACAATCAAAGAAGGAAATAAATCAGCCTCTCATGAAAAGGCTAAGGCCGTAATATTTCTGGGAAAACACCTAGATGAAAACCTTACGCATGACTATGCAAGGATAAAAGATCCTTTAGATATTTGGAAGGCTCTGAAAGAAAGGTTCGATAACCAAAAGAAAATAACTCTTCCCCATGCACTAGATGAGTGGGCAAACCTACGGTTTCAAGATTTTGAAAAGGTGGAAACGTACAATTCTGCTATATTGAGAATAGCAGCGCAATTAGAATATTGCGGTAAGCCCGTGACGGAAGCAGAAATGCTTGAAAAAACTTACCAAACGTTTCACAAAAATCATTATGTTCTACAAGAAAAATACAAAAACCGCGAGTATACAAGGTTCTCCGAACTCGCTGTGGCGCTCATGATACCGGAGAAAAATAATGAACTCCTTATTAAAAACCACAATACCCGACCCATGGGAACCAAAGCATTTCCTAAAGTGAATGCAACGGATGTGGAAATTCCGGAAAGAGGAAATTATTCCTATCGTGGTCGTGGTCGTGGCCGTGGTCATCGATTTAATCGTGGTCATGAAAGGAGTTACAACCCAAGAGGAAGGGGGTCCAACACATGGAATCGATCTTACCGGAAAAAAGGGAAAGAAGCCCAAGAAAATCTTACTCGTAAAAACGAGAACGTCTGTTACAGATGTGGATCGAAGGGAAATTCGTCTCAAGTATGCCGAACTCCTCAACATCTATGTAAGTTGTACCAAGAAACTATCAAAGGCAAGGCAAAGAAAGTGAATCTTAATGAACACTTTGAGGGTACAACATTTACATACCTTGAGTCCTCCGACTTTATGGGAGATTTCAACGAGACCACTCATCAAGATAATTAAAATGCTTATAGTAAACAAGCTCAATAATGCCCAGTGATGCTATAAAATTATTATTCCTATTATGTATTTCAATTCCATAATAATATTGTTTTTCAAAACAACTAATGTATAATAATAGTTTAATGTATAACAATTGTGTGCTTATAATGAATGTATAATTATAATATGATTACTTATGAAATTTTATTTCTTTTATTAATACTAATTGTCTGTTACAGAAATGGATAAGAAAGCAAATGGAACAACAACTAAGCAAATTGGTAGAGAAGTTTGCATACCAGATAGTGGTACAACACACACTATACTGAAAGATAAGAGATATTTCTCTAACTTAAAGTCAGCAAAAATGACTGTCAACACAATATCAAGTCCAACAGACTTGATCGAAGGAATTGGCAAAACAAACTTTATGTTGCCTAATGGAACAACGTTTTCCATAGATAATGCCTTATATTCTCCAAATTCTAAGAGAAATTTGTTGAGTTTTAAAGATATATACCTTCAAGGATATGACACTCAGTCTGCAACTGAGAATGGAAAGAAGTATATGTATATAACTTCTAAGAAATCATGCAGAAGCCTTGTACTGGAAAAGTTTCCAGAGCTTCCTTCTGGATTACATCATACTTATATTAATGCAATCTTGTGATCAAGAGAAATCCAGAAGATGTTATATTATAGCATGACCGTTTTGGTCACCCAGGCACTACAATGATGCGAAAAATCATCGAGAGTTCGCATGGTCATTCGATGAAAACTCAAGATATATATCAAAGTAATAAAATGACATGTACTGCATGTGCTCTTAGTAAATTAATCATAAGGCCATCACCAATCAAAATTGATAAAGAATCACCAAAATTCTTGGAAAGGATCCAAGGTGATATTTGTGGACCAATATATCCGCCATGTGGACCATTCTATTACTTTATGGTACTAATCGATGCACCTAGTAGATGGTCACATGTTTGTTTGTTATCATCTCGAAATATGGCATTTGCGAGATTTTTGACTCAGATAATCAAATTAAGAGCTCAATTCTCTGATTATCCAATTAAAAGAGTTAGATTAGACAACGCTGGTGAATTCACATCCCAAGCATTTAATGATTATTGTATGATATCAGGGATTGAAGTAGAGCATTCAGTTGCTCATGTTCATACACAAAACGGATTGGAAGGATCGTTAATCAAACAACTGCAACTGATTGCAAGGCCATTAATCATGAGATCAAAACTTCCAACCTCTGTATGGGGACATGCAATATTGCATGCAGAAGCACTCATTCGGATAAGACCAAGTGCTTATCATATATATTCTCCATTACAATTAGCAGTTGGTAGAGAACCAAATATATCCCACCTAAAAATCTTTGGTTGTGCCGTTTATGTTCCAGTGGCACCACCACAACGTACAAATATGGGACCGCTAAGACGGTTAGGAATATATATTGGCTATGATTCTCCATCAATAATAAGATACCTAGAACCACAAACTGGTGATGTGTTTACGGCACGATTTGCTGATTGTCATTTCAACGAAAAAGAATTCCTAACTCTAGGAGGAGACAATAAACAAGTAGGAAAAGAAATCAAATGGAGTGTACCATCTTTATTACACCTTGATCCTCCTACGAAACAGTCAGAACTAGAAGTTCGACATATCATGCATTTACAAAATATAGCAAATTAGCTACATGATCCATTTGTCGATACCAAAATGGTAACTAAATCACATATACCCGCTGCAAATACTCCTGCTCGTATTGAAATACCATAAAACGGTGGAACGGCAGTTGATACACGTGAATCAGGAACACGTTTGAAACGTGGTAGACCAATTGGTTCAAAGCATAAAAATCCTAAAAACGAAAGGAAGCTGAAAAGCATGATACTCCCAAAATAACGGAAAATATTTTGGAAGAAGCGAATTGTGAATCTAACGACAATATAGCATCATGAATCTGAAGAAAATCACGAGATTTCTGTCAATTACATCCATAATGGAAAGATATGGAAACGAAATGAGATGGATGATATTGATGACGTTTTCTTGTACTTTTTAGCAAAAGAAATAGATGAAGAAAACGAAGATCAAGAACCAAAGTCTGTATATGAATGCCAAAAGAGACATGACTGGATAAAGTGGAAAGATGCAATTCCAGTCGAACTAGATTCGCTTAACAAACGAAATATATTCAGACCTATTGTGCTCACACCCAAAGATGTGAAACCTGTTGGATACAAATGGGTGTTTATCCAAAAACGAGATTACAAGATACAAAGCTGGTCTCGTAGTCCAAGGATTCTCTCAAAGGCATGGAATTGATTATGAGGAAACTTATTCTCCCGTTATGGACGCAATCACATTTAGATTTCTGATGAACCTAGCGGCCAATGAAAATTTAGAAATGCGTCTCATGGATGTCGTTACAGCATATTTATATGGATCATTAGATACTGATATCTATATGAGAATCCCAGATGGATTTAAAATGCCAGAAACATTAAGTTCCAAACCTAAAGAGTTATGTGCAATAAAATTGCAAAGATCATTATATGGCTTAAAGCAATCTGGAAGAATGTGGTATAATCGTCTCAGTGAACACTTAACAAAAGAAGGATACACAAATGATCTTATATGCCCTTGTGTTTTCATAAAGAAAACAACATCCGGATTTGTGATAATCGCGGTGTACGTTGATGATCTTAACATTATCGGAACTCAAGAAGAAATACAAAAGGCATCAAATTATTTAAAAGGGAAATTTGAAATGAAAGATCTCGGACAAACAAAGTATTGTCTTGGCTTACAAATTGAGCATTCTCAAAAGAGTATATTTGTACATCAGTCTACATATACCAAAAGAGTGTTGAAACGCTTTAACATGGATAAAGCAACCTCTCTTAGCACCCCAATGGTCGTTAGATCACTTAATGTTGAAAATGATCCGTTTCGACCATCTGAGGAAAATGAAGAAATACTTGGTCCCGAAGTTCCATATTTAAGTGCAATTGGAGCCCTTATGTATCTTGCAAATTGTACTCGACCAGACATATCTTTTGCCATCAATCTTTTAGCGAGATTCAGTTTGTCTCCTACACGAAGACATTGGAATGGAATTAAACATGTCTTTCGCTACCTTCAAGGGACAATTGATTTAGGTTTGTTTTATCCTAAAAATTCGAAAGGTCAAATGATTGGTTTTGCAGATGAAGGTTATTTGTCAGATCCACACAAAGCTCGATCACGTTTTTACAATTGGAGGCACCGCCATATCTTGGCGTTCTCAGAAGCAGACGCTTGTTGCTACTTCTTCTAATCACGCTGAGATCATTGCACTCCATGAAACAAGTAAAGAATGCGTATGGTTGAGGTTCATAAGCCGACATATCCGATTAAGTAGTGGAATTAATGAAGATACTGCTCCAACAGTTTTATATGAAGATAATGCGGCATGTGTGACTCAAACAAAGGAAGGATATATCAAAAGCGATAGAACGAAGCATATTCATCCGAAGTTCTTCTCGTACACCCAAGAGCTCGAGAAGAAGAAAGAGATTGAAGTAAGATATGTCTGATCATGCGACAATGCAGCCGGTCTCTTCACAAAATCACTTCGTACTTCGGTATTCAGAAAACAAGTCCATAACATTGGAATGCGTCATCAGAAGGATCTATAACTGTTCATTCGAGGGGGAGCTTACGTAGTTGTACTCTTTTTACTTTACTATGGTTTTTCTCATTGGGTTTTCCTGGAAAGGTTTTTAACGAGGCAACAAACACGTTAAACAAGAGATAATAGCGACACTGGTCTCCAAGGGGGAGTGTTGTAAACGTGAAAAAGAAGATGTCAACCAAAGCTTCACCGATCATTGAAATGATCGTGTGAAAGAAATTTGAGTAGAGCCCATTGTTACTATTTACACAATAACTTTTACTTTTTTCAATTCTGTATAAACAATCGATTTCGATCATTTGTAACTCGCACCTCATCTCTCTTCTCCCTCTTTATAATAAACTCTTTCTATCGTATATTTATCATATATCAGGGTTATCTCTTTTCTGCTGGTATAAAATTTCGCCCCTATTTAAATTTTTCGATACAATAAAATTCTAACGACTTTTATTTTTTTAAAGAATCGTTTTAATCTAGTCATCAATTTCATCGAAAACAGCCCAATTTCCCATATTTTAAAGAGTATAAAACACCACAAAGATTAAAGTCAGAGTCTTGATATTGAACGAAAAGACCCGAGTCCAAAAGCAAATTAACAAAATAAAACTTGGGAAGAAAAAAAATATCGTAATCACAAAAAAAAAAAAAAACTTGGAGTGACATCGCAATCGTCGTCTCCGCCTCTTATATCTTTTAGGGTTTACGCCGGCTTATATTTTCGCCTAATCCCTTGTGCGATCTACGACTCCTAATGGTCTTGATCTACTCGATTGCGTCTGATCTAAAGTGATAAAGAAAACATGCAAGAGAGTATTTGGTCACCCGGAGTTCACCGCACTCTCCCAACGTGGAAGAGCCGCTATATATCTCCGGAGCTGGATCACCATCAACTTCACTAGCTCAGCTTAACTCCGAGCTCAGATCACAACTCGATCTCTCTCAAAATCTGTGGTGACTCTCTCTATCTCTCTTTCTCGTTACTCCTCGAGAGATAGATAGTCTAACGGCTTATAAACGCACCGTTTTACATCACCCACAGCACGTGCTACACAGCATGTGATTACTAACTCAAGCCACAAACCGGCTTAAGTAATCTCGGTTCTAATCGATTGATTCAAACCGGTTTACATTGAAATACAAGGACACTCATTCTTCAAATCTCTTCCTTGTCCTGTATTGAAATCTTCCATCTTCTCTTGTTGACTATTTTTACCAACTCCTCCTGAAGCTACTGACTCTAGCTTCAACTGGCTGTCTTCTCTTGTTGACACTTCTCATCAACTCTTCTTGAATAAACCCATTCAGCTTTAAAACTTATCTCCTCGGATTAGACCACCCGACTTCAATAACTTATTGCTCCACTGTACTCAGTTCTCAGAGATTCTGAGAAACCTCAGAGCCTCTCTCATCTTGCCAACTGGTAGAACTTTCGTAAAAATATCTGCAGGGTTGTACTGAGTTGCAATCTTCACCACATCAATGATCTTCTTACTCACCAACTCTCTGACAAAGTTATACTTCACATCAACGTGTTTAGTCTTCTCGTGATGCACCGGGTTTCTCGATAATGCAATAGCACTTTGAGAATCACAGAAGACTTCAACTCTATCATGTTCAAACCCCATCTCATTATACCCCTTAGCCACATAGCTTCCTTTGAGGCTTCTCCTAGTGCGATCCACTCAGCTTCTGTAGTTGACAACGCTATAGACTTCTGAAGACTCGATCTCCAGCTCACTACATTTCCTCCAACAGTGAATACCATTCCTGTGATTGATCTCCTCTTATCTAGGTCTGCTCCATAATCCGCATCATAATACCCTCTTACTATGAACTGTCCTTCTTTTCTGAATGAAAGCTTAATCTTCGCTGTGCCTCGAACATACCTCAAGATCCACTTGACTGCTTGCCAATGAATCTTGATAGGATTACTCATGAACCAGCACACCATTCCAATTGCATACGAAAAATCAGGCCTGGTTCCAACCATTGAGTACATAAGAGAACCCACTGCACTTTGATACGGAATATTTCTCATATACTCGCCTTCTTCTTTTATCTCTTTCTCAGTGGCTGAGCTTAGTCTGAAGTGAGCTCCTAATGGGGTTGAGACACTCTTGGCTTTGTCCATGTTGAAGTTCCCAAGAAACTTCATGGCATACTCTTCTTGTGATACTGTGAGACTCCCCTTCTCTCTGTCTCGAGTAATCTCAATTCCCAGTATCTTCTTTGCATCTCCAAGATCTTTCATTTCGAATTCTGAGCTGAGAATTTTCTTCAGACTTGTGACTTCTCTCTTGCCCTTGGACGCTATGAGGATATCATCCACATACAAGAGCAGGTAGATGTACCCATTTGCTTCGTACTCCTTGTAGTAAACACAGATGTCATACTCGCTTCTAGTGAATCCATGCTTCGTGATGAACTCATCAAATCATGTGTTCCACTGACGAGGTGACTGTCTCAGACCATACAACGACCTCTTGAGGAGACATACTTTCTCTGGGTGTTTCTTATCGACGTATCCTTCAGGATGTTCCATGTAGATCACCTCATCCAGATATCCATGCAGGAATGATGTCTTGACATCCATCTGTTGAAGCTCCAAGTCGAAGTGAACCACCATGGACAACATGAATCTGATAGAGAAATGTTTTGCAACCGGGGAAAAAATCTCTTAAAAATCTACTCCCTCCTTCTGAGCATAGCCCTTTGCAACCAGTCTCCCCTTATATCTAGGATCCTCCACGCCTGCGATTCCAGCCTTTCTCTTGAAGATCCATCTACACCCGATAGGTTTCTGGTCTTTCACTCTATCAACAAGCACCCAGGTTCCATTTTTGATCAAGGATTCCATTTCTTCATCTGCAGCTCCCGTCCAGAGTTCACTATCAGGATCTTCTAAGGCTTCCTGATAACTCCCAGGCTCGGGCCTACCAGCATCTTCCATCATGAGATACGCAAAGCCGGCTATCTCTTCGTCGCCTTCATACACTAGGTAGTCTTTGAATATTGATGGCTGACGAACCTGCCGCTTCTCTCTGTCTCTGGCCAACTGATATCCGCTGACATCTTGTTGAGCTGCAGGTGCAGTAGACTCGCTTGATGACTGTTGAGAATCAGACACAGGTTCCTCATTTGACCGTGTCTCCATTTCTTGATCACCATTACTTGTAACATGTTTTCCTGCATTCTCAAAACTCGAATTTTCATTAGTAAATAAAATATTTAAGGGAACAGAGTTACCTGAGTTTGTCTTGTTGATGTCTTTGTACATCAATTCTTCTCGGAAAATGACATTTCTGCTTATGAACCATTTTTCCTCATCAAGAAACCAAACTCTAAAGCCGTTCACCCCTTCTGGATATCCTGTGAAGACGCCTCTCTTTGATCTTGGATTTAGCTTTCCCTCATCTGAATGAGCATACACAATGCAGCCAAATCTCCTGAGCCCTAAGAGATCTGGAAGAGCTGATGTCCACATCTACTCTGGGATTTTGAACTCAATAGATGATGAGGGAAGTCTGTTGATGACGTATACAGACGTAGATGCCGCTTCTGCCCAGAACTTCTAATCCAGACCACTCTCGCTCAACATGCTCCTAACCTTGTTCATAATACTCCTGTTGAGCCGCTCTGCAACCCCGTTCTGTTGCGGGGTATATGTACACGTCCTATGCCTCACCACTCCTTCGTCTTTGCAGAACTGATCAAATCTGCGGTTGCAATACTCAAGACCGTTGTCCGTTCTTAGCTTCTTCACCTTCCTTTCCGACTGCGTTTCAACCATCTTCTTCCACTCGACGAATTTATCGAAAGCTTCATCTTTGGTTTTAAGGAAATAGATCCACACCTTTCGGACCAATCATCTGTGAATGAGATAAAGTATTGACAGTGTCCCAAGCTCCTTGGAACATTTGGCGACCCCCAAAGATTTCAATGCACGTAGTCTAACTTCTCTTTGGTAACGTGCTTCGCTGGTCCAAAGCTCACCCTTAGAGCCTTGCCTATGATACAATCTTCGTAGAAATCTATATCAGTAATGCTCACTTTGTCGATGCATCCTTCTTTAGCCAGCACCTCCAGACCTTTCTAACCCACGTGACCAAGCCTATTGTGCCAAAGCTTGGTGGTAGCCAATCTCTTAGCAACGTCCTTTGTCTGACTTGAACTATTAGCTTCGCACGGTAAGGCTCCTCCTTGAAGTATGTAGAGAGTATCATTTCCTCTCCTTTCTCCCCCTCATGATCACAGAACATCCCATAACTATCTTCAGCATACCATCAGAGCCTTTGAACTTGCAGCCTTTCCTTTCAAGAGTTCCCAACGATATCAGGTTCCTTGCTATGTCTGGCATGTACCTGACTTCATGTAGTACGAACGTTGTACCATCTGGATTCCTGAACCTCACTGATCCTATACCCTGAACCTCTGTGATGCTGTTGTTAGCCATACGAACCCTGCCCCCTGTAGCTTTCTGAAAATTGATGAACACGTCCTTTCTTGACGTCATGTGGAATGAGCATCCAGTGTCTAGTACCCGCTCTTCTGCTTCATTATGCCCTTGTGAAAGATTGACCTCTGATGCTATTAGTCCCACTAGGTCATGGGCATCATCCCTAGCCATAGACGACTCAGGTTGACTGTGTGACTGAGTCTTTCCTTTGTTCCTCTCTAACCACTTGTAGCATTGCTTCTTGAAATGCCCTTCCTTTCCACATATCCAACAGACTTTCTTCTTATCCTCTGACTTGGACCTCAACCTCCCTGATGACTTGCCTCTGTTACTGGACCAGTTTCTTGAATCTGATCTCCCAAGAACATAATGGCCTTCTGAGCTGGGACGAGACCCAGAGGTTTCCTTGATTTCCTTTTCTTTGGATTTTGCAGAGCTCGTAACATCTTCTACTTTGATGGCTTCGCGACTGTACTTCAAAGTCTCCTTCAGCTGATCATACCTCGTCGTTAAAGCATTCAACAAGAGTACTGCCTGAATTTCCTCGGGTACTTCGATACTAAGGTGACTTAGTTCACCAAAAATCTTGAGGAAATCATCAACGTTCTCATCGATTGATCGTTGATCTTGCATCTTGAAACCGTAGAGTTTCAGCTGAGCGTGTACTCTGTTTGGAAGAGACTTCGGTAGGTACAACGCTTCTAGTAATGACCACGTCTCCGCCGCGGTGGTGCATCTCTCGATCTTCCTCAGAACATGATCTCCGACGTTGAAAAAGATCATGTTCATCGCTTTCTCACACCGTTCTAATCTTGATTCTTCGTGTGAGATCTTCTTCTTCTTGGCCTCAGGATCTTCTTCACCAGATCCGTCTTCTTTCACCTTAGAGGTTGAGGTCTTCTCGGCAAGAACGTCTTTGAAGCCTGATACGCTAAGGTAAGCGTACATCCTTCTCTTCCAAAGAGAGAAGTCACCATCGCCATTGAATCGTTCGATCTCGAACTTTGTTCCGCTCATCGCTTCACCTCCGAAACCCTAGATCTGCAGATCGTTTCCTCCCGTTAGCTGAACCTCAGCTCTGATACCAATTTGTGCGATCTACGGCTCCTAATGGTCTTGATCTACTCGATTGCGTTTGATCTAAAGCGATAAAGAAAACATGCAAGAGAGTATTTGGTCTGTCATGTCCCCGATCCTTGATAGGATCGTCCGGACGGACTGCGGTGCGAGGAAACGCACCAGTCAGGTCATATGACCTAAAGACAAGTATATCATGGCCTGAAGGTAAGGTTAAGGGCATCAGGAAGCTAAGGCATAGCTAATCCAAGAAGGAGACAAGCTCAAAGGAGCTGGACAAGCGAGCTGGTAGCTGGACAAGATCCAGGTGAAGCTCGATGAAGTGAGTGATCAGAATGGATCATGGGAAAACTAAGTCTAGGTCTGGAAATTGACCAAGGGACTTAGAAGGATTGAAGAAGATAAAGGAAGCAAGCTGGACACAGTGTATAACAGCTGGGCGATGCAGTAAGCAAGCTCGACCAGCTAGGTGAAGTGTAGTGCAGCTCGGTGTAGCTCACTGAAGTATAGGTCAGCTCACTGAGCTGGATGGTCTAGCTCACTCAGCTGGGTCAGCTGGGGATCAGCTTAACTCAGCTGGACTGAGTGTTCAGGTCTCGGGTAGTTGGGCCGGGTCTGGACAGTGGCCGGGCCATGTGGGTGACCCGTGTGTGCCGATGGGCTAGTGGGCTCTTGGGATTGAGCCAGGAGCATGGGCAATCCGTGTGGGCTTGCTTTGGACATGTCCAGGAGTGGTTTGACAGTTCCAGGACGTCTGGTAACTGCCAGAGGCGAAAGGGTGTGATCTGGACCATTGAATAAATCAATGGCCAGGATTGAAACCGAAGGGATACAATGGTTAAAAAGTAACCACCCCTTCTTCTATAAAAGGCAGGCAAGTCCGTGCCTTTGCAGGCACGCCAGGGCTTCCTCCTACACCCTGAAACACAAAGAAACACAGAGAAAAGACAGAGAGTTGGTCGGATTCCCAATCCAAGACCCATGGTGGTGTGAAGGCCATAAAGAGGCAGTTTGGGAGAGATCAAGGGGGAAAGTTATGAATGACTTTCTGGTGGCTTTTGATCCGTGATGTTATCACCCAAAGCATCCTCCAGGGCCTGAGAACACACGCAAATGGTGAGGAAAGAAGGTAGATGACCGAAACTCATTCCCAAAGGCCAAGACAGCCTTAAGGGCAGATGTGTGTAGAAAGGCAGTTTCATGGGCACTGAAGGGGGAAGTGATGGACGACCCTGTGATGATGTTTGATCATGGATGATCACATCCTGGGCTTCCTCTGTGTCTTGGGAACGGAGCAGCAAACCTCAAGTGAAGTGGTTCAGCTCAACTAGCTGGGTGAGCTAGCTAAGACAGCTAAGTCAGCTGGGACAATGAGCTAACAAGCTCTGGGAATGTGGCAAAGTTATGATCTGTCAATGTTGCATAGATTTAGATAGAATGGCTTAGGGGAACGGAACCTCTGATTGTATGACTTGGTCTAGGTTCAGGATCGACCTTGGAGCTAGCTGGCAGTTGTGTTTACTGACCAGTAGCTGAGGTGATCTGACCAGACAAGTGTTAGATTGGATTTAGTCCAATGGATGATAGATGTTATTCCGCTGTGCATAAGTTGAAATGATCTAAGCTAGGGAATGACTAAGGTAGTCTTGAGCTAAGATCTGAGTTAGCCCTCGCCTATGGGCGATATTTTTAAATAAAGTGCAAAATTTTTAGAGGTTCGGTCAGTGTATAGACCGAGCGACGTAAGGCACCGACCGCGGCCTAGTCGGCCGGGATCGGGTCTTACATGGTCACCCGGAGTTCACCGCACTCTCCCAACGTGGAAGAGCCGATATATCTCCGGAGCTAGATCACCAGCAACTTCACTAGCTCAGCTTAACTCCGAGCTCAGATCACAACTCGGTCTCTCTCTCAATCTGTGGTGACTCTCTCTATCTCTCTTTTTCGATACTCCTAGAGAGATAGATGGTTTAACGGCTTATAAATACACCGTTTTATATCACCCACAGCACGTGCTACACAGCACGTGATTACTAACTCAAGCCGCAAACCAGCTTAAGTAATCTCGGTTCTAATCGGTTGATTCGAACCGGTTTACATTCAAATACAAGGACACTCATTCTTCATCCCTTCTGATTCACGAGGTTAGGGTTTCGTTTCTTTAGTCCGATTTAGAGTAGAATCAGAGAGTTTTGTTGTCGTTGTCGTCGTCATCAATGTCATCATCATCAATGTAGGGGGTTTTTATTTTGTTTTGTGTTATCAGGGATCAGGGATCATCAATATAGTTCTAATGGAGAGGTGTTCAAAACTAAAGCTCTCAATATGTTTCTCTTAGATCATATGGAACACCTCTCCATTAGACCTATATTTATATGAAAGACAATTCTCATTTTCCTATTTCTAGGTTTTCTTATTGTGTTTATCTTAACATATTAAACATCTAATAATATGTTAAGTTTCCACAAGCTTGGAATTATCCAACATTCACCCCCTTAATTCCAACTTGAATTAGGGAGATCAATTTCTTGAACTCCGATTAAGCTCCTCATTTGCTTGAACATAATCATCAAGTAATCCTCCTTTACCACACCATGGTGTGCGAATCCACCCATTGGATTCACATCTTTCTCAAGGTTAGAGCGGATGCTCTCCTCGCTTCCGTACCGCCTCTTCTTAGAATTGGTCCAGTTCTTGTAGAACCTTCTCCTGACCTCTTCACTTAAGTTGGGATGAGTCTTGTGGCTGAAGCTCACTGCGACGATAACTCTGGTCACGTCCGCCATCTTGCGTACGCGAGCTCTGGTAAGGATGTCGGCCTTCTGCTCAACACCTGGCGCTTTTATCTCTGGTTCGTCTTCAGCCTTTAAGATCTTTAACGTTGACTCCATTGGTACGTGCGTTGTGTTACATCCATCTTTGTGTCACACAGTCCTACGTGAGTCGTGTTACACTCTTCTATCTTTGTGTCACATACCCACGTATGTTTAACACCAGCCGATCTATCCACAAGCTCACACGTCTTGTTTCTTGGGATAGAATCCACCTCGGCTGCCACAGCTTCAACTTTATTCTCTTCACATAATAGATTGAATTCGCCTAAGGCAAACTCTCCTCCTCTATCGGTGCATCCTAGATTGAACATATCTGAGACAACCTCTCCTCCTCTATCGTTGCAACCTAGGTTGAACACAGCTGAGGCAAACTCTCCTCCTCTATCGGTGTGCAATCTTTTGAACCGATATAATGCCTCACGATGATTTGATAGCGTTGGTGGTGCGATTCGTCCACACAAATCTCCAAGCAATAATCCCAATGGCTTTGATGTACAAACCATGGCCTTAGTCGGGAATGAGTCTCTGGTTTGCTTCCATGTGAAACATGTGTCACACACGGCTTCTCCGTGTGTTACACTCGGTAACAAGTGTCTAATCTGCTTCTCTGCTAGACATGCTTTACACACGTCTTCTTCGTGTGTTACACTCTACATTCCGACGATCATCTCCTTCCTCCTGATCGACCAAACCTGGTATTTTGTCGATGAAAACATCAGACAATGGATGGATGTGGATTCAAAGTCTTTGATGTGTGGCGCAGCTGTAGTCACGTCGGCCATCTGCTTTCGTGATCTATCCTCCTGTCGCCAAGACCTAAGTTTCACCTTAAGCTTAGATTGAGTCTCCAACATGAGGCTCTTTAATGATGGTAACGGCCCAACCTGGCTCTGATACCAATTCAGATCTCTTAGAAACACAAAGAGTTATAAGAACAACTTTTCTTATTAGCTTTAGAAACTACTCAAAACTAAAGCTCTCAATATGTTTCTCTTAGATTATATGGAACACCTCTCCATTAGACCTATATTTATATGAAAGACAATTTCCTTTAACATGTGGGATATGGAAAACACAAAACTAACCTAAATATAAACTTCTTTTTCCTATTTCTATGTTTCCTTATTGTGTTTATCTTAACATATTAAACATCTAATAATATGTTAAGTTTCCACAAGCTTGGAATTATCCAACAGTGATGGACATCAATGAAAACTTCTCTGAGAAAGTTGGCCAGGAGATAGATTTAGTCTGTGGTTTGGCAACAATTGTAAACTCTAGGACGGAGTGCTTTATAGAGACTAAGAAAATGGGAGGCGGGTATAATGTTAGTCAATGAACCATCGAGTGATCAAGATGCACCGACACAGAGAATTATATGAAGTATTCAGGTGAAATGCCTCTCGTGGTATCCCCTTCATTAGCTGTCAGAAAAATGGTAAGTAATGATGGTGGTGTCCTAGAGTCAGAGATGATCAATCCAGCTTTGAAGTTTGTTCATGAGGATGAGCTTCATACTGATCTTTATAAGAAGAATGAAAAAACTGCATGTCGGGGATTCATCAAGTGAACGTGATGTGGCTGCTGATCTGAAAGCTGAAAATTTTAGTCAGGTACCTACCACCCATAGATGAAAGTACCTTTGGTGTGGAAGCCAATTCCCCTGTTATTGACTCTTCTTTGATATGTAGTTTTCAGTTGCCATTTGGTAATGGAGGCATCAAAACTCTCGTAATCCTTAAAATATAGTGGAGCCACTCAGAATTGTAGATAGAAATGGCAGAATAGGCGGTGAAGTTGCTTCTGGGTCCGGGACTAGCGAGTCTTCACGGCCAAGGATATATCTCGAGAGAGTAAACAGGGTCATTTGGCGCAGACCAACACGAGTGATCCTCAGCTGAGAAAATCCTCTAGGAAGAAACAATTAGAAAGAAAATTTGAATCAATTTTCAAGTGCTTGAAGCAGAAGAGAAACTCGGTTTCAAAAGCGTGCCGTTCATCTCAGTGGGGATTACCAAGTAGGACCGCTGAAATCTTCTTACATAGCAATGGGGTTCCTCTCCACATCAGAACAATCCTAAAAATGGAGAGCTTAATAGTTTTCATAACGGACATGGAGAAGAATCTAACAGAAACATCCAAGCATCAAGTGGCTCTTGCCTTCGTTTGAAAGTTAAATTTGGTAAATCAAGTGGCCAAACAGTCTCTAAGGTCAGTGGTAACTCTTTGGCTGCTAATGATGTGTTAAGGCGGGAACTGGTTTGAAGTTTCCAGGGCCAGAAAATGTTGTCGAGGATAAACTCCGAGCTGTGGAAACTAGAGAGCACTTGGAAGAGAAAAGCAATCATGTGGTTAAACATTCATAACGGCTGTCATCTGATTCAAGTATGGATGAGAAAAACAACCAAGACGTTGGGGGGTTATGTAGGAAGCTAGGTGGTGATGTTTTAGATGAGGGCTCACACCTTTCCTCTAGTATAATGGTCGAGGAGTACGAGAGGAACACTGGAACCTGGTCCCTGGACGCTAAAACCTCACTAGATTCAGAAGTTATCAACTCTGTTCCGGATTCAATATTCAGTATTGGTCTACAAAACTTTGACATGTCGACAACAGGGAGGAGAGATCCGAGTCTAGAAGATCTCACCTATAAACAGCAGATTCAGAACATCACAAGAATCTAGATACGATCATCGTTCTCCAAGACATGCAGAATCATTTGCATCTTTCATATCGTCCTAAGGCTCCAACAACTGAAACAGCTTCTGTATCTGACGGATGTTCAGCACCTAATACCAGTCTTCCCAAGATAAATGGACGCAAGCGTAAAAGCAGATGGGACCAGCCATGTCAACAGACAGATGTAACCCTAGGCGACCTTCCACCAGGGTTTTCATCACCTTGCACGGATGCAGTCACCGCTAGGGGTGTTAAAACGGACTATCCGGGTCCGTTTAGACCCTGCCCGTTTTAACACCCTGCCCGTTTAGACCCTGTAATTTTAAGCCCGTTTACTTACATACCTTTTTAAACCCGTTTAATTTTAAGCCCGTTTATTTGGGTACGGCCCGTTAGACCCGTCTAGTCCCGTTTATGTTTATGGCTTTTCTTTTTTTGGTGTAATGGTTTTTTTCTCTTGTTTGAGACTGCCATAGAACCTAAATGCAGTTTTTTTGGTGTAATGGTTAGACTCACCGCACAGCCGCAAGAAAAGTTCCTTTCTCGGTTAACAGTCTCCTATGGGATCCCGCTTAGCATCGTCCATCAACTTGGTTCACCAGCAAAGAGGATCCGACGAGCTGGTCCGTTGCTCCTGGGATACCGTTCTTTCCGTTCCCACCTCTGCCACCGGTTTCTCATGGTGAGTTTTTCGCTAAGAGAAATGGAATAGTCTGCTCCTCCTCCGTGGGAAACATCTCAGGTGTTACTGGGACTGTCTCAACCGCTCCAAACAGGAAGAGAGAGTTTTCATCTGATATAGGAACAAGTTACTTTCGGCAACAGAAACGGAACGTTCCTCCATGGATTCGGAACAGGAAACCTAACTTTAGTGAAGAAGATCAAACGTTAAGAAACTCTTAGCGTTAGAGAAGTATACAATGCAGCTCTTGAAGATAATTACAGTGATTGATTGGTTAGTTTTGCTCATAGTAAAAGTCCCCCATGTGCTTTTCTTTCCTTTCTAGTATATTCCAAATTCTTTTGTTTTATGACTTTTTAATATTAAAATCACATGAAAGAGCAATAACATTCTCTATTATCTTTTGCAAAGAAGTTTTTAAGTACTGAATATTTGCTTCTCTTTAAGACCCCAGGGTCTTTTAGTTTGTCTTATGTATCGTAAGCTTCCCTTAGCTTCCTAGAATGAAGAACATGAAGAACATAGAGAGAGAAAGTAGATCTCAAGATGTAAGAGAATAGTTTCCTTAATTTAATTGTGGATCTGGGTACAAGTATTTAAAGACAAGTGACCTCAGTACACAATATAATAAAATATCTTCTTATAAGTCTGGCAGCTTAATTCTCAAGTCTGACTGCTTAATTCTGCTTCATGTCAAAACTCCCCCTCAAGCTTGTGCGCATTCGTCTGGTAATCGGGTGCCAGTCATGGAAACAGAGCATGTCGAGAATAATGCCTCAGAGTTTCTAAGTGCCGAGAGTTCTGAGTCTAAAAAGTTGTCCCCCTCCATGCCTCTCGCCTAGGACTCCTTATATATTTGCTCCTAGGTCGGTTTACGCTTTTCCCCTTCTGCCCTTAAGGCGTCATAGCCTAAAAAAGGAGATATTCCATTTTCCCGATCTTCGTAATTATCTTCAAAATTTCGTATTTATCCGCGGCAAGTTGACATTTATCTTTCCTTGCGAACCAAGCGTAAACCGTCCCACAGTTTACGGGCTGCTGGCTAAGAAATCGTAAGGTGGGCTTTGAGTCATGCCTTAGGTCCCTTTGGGCCGTCTTTCGACTTGAAGTGTTTATTACGACTTCTTTCGATGAAAAAGAACTCTCCACGGTTTTTATCGTAAAGTTTGATTAATGACTTCGAATGGCGGAAAAGATGAAATGGGTTCGCTACGGTCTTCGGGAGACAGCATCGAAGGGTAGACGAGAATGCATGGATTCGTGTCGTATCGACGTTTCGGAAGAGCACGGTCGCTACGTAGCGACCGAATGGAACGCACGCTCAGTCGCTACATAGCGACCGGACTTGGCTCGAGCTCAGTCGTTACGTAGCGACAGAGCGGGAGAGACGCTCGGTCGCTACGTAGCGACCGAGCTTAGCTCGAGCTCGGTCGCTACGTAGCAACCGAGCTTGGCTCGAGCTCGGTCACTACGTAGCGACCGAGCTTGGCGACGCTCGGTCGCTACATAGCGACCGAGCTTGGCTCGAGCTCGGTCGCTACGTAGCGACCGAGAAGGACGGACGTAGCGACCGAGCAGGACGGACGTAGCGACCGAGCGGGACGGATGCTCGGTCACTACGTAGCGACCGAGCTTGACTCGAGCTCGGTCACTACGTAGCGACCGAGCGGGACGGACGCTCGGTCGCTACGTAGCGACCGAGCTTGGCTCGAGCTCCATCACTACGTAGCGACCGAGCGGGACAGACGCTTGGTCGCTACGTAGGGACCGAGCGGGACGGACGCTCGGTCGCTACGTAGCGACCGAGCTTGGTTCGGGCTCGGTCGCTATGTAGCGACTGAGCGAGACACTCGCTCGGTCGCTATGTAGTGACCGAGCTCGGTTCGAGCTTGGTCGCTTCGCATTGACCGGGCAGTGTGCATGTGCGGTAGTTGCGTAGTGACTGAGCTTGGTTTGTCCGTGTTCCGATCGTCACATTCGAACCTATCCAAACGGAATTTGAACAAGGTTTTATCTCGAGAACATATGTCGCGACATTCTTTTGACCAAGCACAATTTGTCATGGAAAGACACTCATACTTGTATTTTGCGGAGATTTGGATGTTAACTTCGTCGTAACCGTTTTCGACCCCAACAACGGACTTTTAGACATTGATTCCGTCGTGACCGATTTTGACCCCAACAACACCTGCTCGGCTCCGACGTCTTTCTCTCTCGCCACAAAGCCTTTCCCAGAGAGCCGATATCACTCAAATTACCCTAAGGAGTAAAGTACTCTCTCAAATAAGAGGTTCAGTTGTAGTACTTAGAGATCAAATCCACAAGGAGCTAGAGAACCTAATAAATCTAATCAGACTAATTTGTTTAATGATTTAAATGTAAAGTTTCAAGTTTGTGAGCAAGTAATTGCTCAATTAATTGATTGGGATTTTGGTACTTAAATGGAAATAGTTAGACTTAGGGTTTTTATTCATGTAATCAGGATTATAATCCCACAGATGCCTAATAAGTTGTATACATGATATTATAGAGCTCAACACTTAATAACAAACCCTTAGGCTTTCGCTTTCTAGGTTTGTCTATTGACAAATATCGATCAATTATTCTATAGAAATATCGATCGATACACTTGTTGAAACGTTGACCGATTATTCGATAGGAATATCGACCGACGCTTTTGGTCAAGCGTTAATGCACGGGTTGAATGTGCTCACTAAGCTTACTAGATCAGCTCTCGATTATTTTAGCAAGTCTTAGCTCAGTTATGATGGATTCATGGTGAGATGCAAGTTGTCGCTTATGTCTACAATTCCTAGGGCAAGTTCTAGGTACCTAATCTAGAAACAGACATTAATGACAATCCAAATGATGAATATCACAACTTAGCAATCTATAGTTGGGGCTAATCCCTCATAACCTATTTAAACCCTAAAATCTAACAAGAGAACTACTCAGACATTTTCAAGCAATTCATAACGGCAATAAGGTATAAAAACTGCATTAGATAAATAGATAGATATCAATGTAGTTCCAATCACAAATCTCTTTGGATCTTCTCTCCAATCTACTAAAAATCCTAGAAAACATTTTTTGTGAAAATAGTAAAACAAGAAAGCACATTTTGCCTCTAACATGTTGGCAAAACTTATATAATTAGGTTAAAACTCGTCAGAGGTAATCTTGTAAATTGGTGAAGACATGGGCTCTAAGTCGACTGAGACCAAACGAGCTTTCTGCGCGATTCGCTATCGATCGATGTCAAGATGTGAACATCGATCGATTATTCCTCTTCCATGTCGACCGATGGTCGAGCTCGATGGTCGTCATCTCGGGTGCTTACTCCAAATATCTCCAAAATGCTCCAAAATCTTCACTTTCCTCCAAATCACTTCTGATCCTATAAATATTATAAATAGACTCTATAATATAATAATTAGTAGTTAAAACACTTATAAACCATGGGTAAAAGTGGGTCAAATCCATGGTCTATCAAGAGCCTCTCCACTCATGGTCCTTCGCTGGTTTATGTTTGTCTAAACCTATCTGTGGTGGTTGCGTTTGTGGGCTCGGTGTCTTGCTCAACCGATTCCTTGTTTCCTCAATCAGCTGCGGTGGCTCGGTGTTGACGTTCGCCTTGGTTCGTGTGTTCGGCGGCCGCGTTTTCCCTCGATCAGTCGGCTAGAGTTTCTAAGGCTCCTTGGTGTTGGGCTTTTTGTGGGTCTGCGGGTTTGGTTGGGGTTTCCTTGGCCGAGCCCATTCTAGGTTGGTATTGGGCCAATTTTTTTGTTCAGTTAAGCTCTTGATGTTTAGTTTAATTTTTGCTTTCTGCTACTAGTGTTCTGTGTAATTTCTGTCAAAAACTCAAAAATTGGTATAATAATTTAACATGTTTACCAATAAAAAAAGGTTTTCAAGATCATGCATGATTGGCTGATTGCATGGTCTATCGAGAGCCTCTCCACTCATGGTCCTTCGCTAGTTTCTGTTTGTCTAAACCTATCGGTGGTGGTTGCGTTTGTGGGCTCGGTGTCTTGCTCAACCGATTCCTTGTTTCCTCAATCGGCTGCGGTGGCTCAGTGTTGACGTTCGCCTGGTTCGTGTGTTCGGCGGCCGCGTTTTCCCTCGATCAGTCGGCTAAGGTTTCTAAGGCTCCTCGGTGTTGGGCTTTTTGTGGGTCTGCGGGTTTGGTTGGGGTTTCCTTGGCCGAGCCCATTATGGGTTGGTATTGGGCCAATTTTTTTGTTTAGTTAAGCTCTTAATGTTTAGTTTAATTTTTGCTTTCTACTACTAGTGTTCTGTGTAATTTCTGTCAAAAATCCAAAAATTAGTATAATAATTTAACATGTTTACCAAAAAAAAAGTTTTTCAAGATCATGCATGATTGGCTGATTGCATGTTGCAGATTTGTTCATAATTCGGAGTCGTTTATGTTACTAATGTCTTTGTTTAGACTTCAGAGACATAGTTGAATTGATCCACAACGCATGGATGTACGTAGAAAATTAATGTATAAATGTACGCGTGTAGATTTTCAAAACAAGATCAATATTCACATGTTACGTAACACTCAACATAATACAACTCTTCTTTTACGTGCAGCTCTGCGGTTGTATAAATTATGCAATGCTTTGGGAATTAACTTTAATGTATTCCTTAATTAAAATTGCTCCAAATTTCGACTTCCAGCCCTAAATTAAGAGTACAAGTGTAACATTCCAAATTGTGATACATGGAAAAAACTTAAGAGAATTGATTTGGTTATCTATGTCACCAAAGTTGTTTATTTTTTCCGTTAAACATCCGTTTAGAACTCCATAGTTAAGCGTGTTTGGGCTGGAATAGTGAAATGATGGGCGCCTATCGGGAAGTGATTCGTGATACCGTGTGAGTGAGGCCAAAGCACGGAGAAAGGTCGGATGGTGATTGCAGGGTCAGTAAACAATATTTTGAGCCTTGGAAAAAATTAACGAACCGACCGTTGGAACGAGATAGGACCCACAGGCCGAGAGAGCGGGCGTGAATGGCCCATTAGCTGTGGGCGGTCGGGAGTTATAAGTGGTATCAGAGTTAGTTAGCCATCTCGGTTTTGACCCGAGAGACATCTTGAAACCTGTCGTGGGGCGCAACGAGGACGTTGCATTCTTTGATAGGGGGTGAATTGTAACATTCCGAGTTGTGATATATGGAAAAGACTTACGAGAATTGATTTGGCTACCTATGTCACCAAAGTTGACTTACCTTTTTCGTCACACATCCGTTTAGAACTACAGAGTTATGCGTGCTTGGGCTGGAATCGTGAAAGGATGGGTGACCTATCGGGAAGTGATTCGCGATACCGTGTGAGTGAGGCCAAAGCACGGAGTAAGGTCGGGTGGTGATTGTGGGGTCAGTAAACAATGATTTCGAACCTTGGAAAAATTAACGAACCGGCCGTTGGAACGAGATATGATCCACGGGCCGAGTGAGCAGGCGTGAGTGGTCCATTAGCCGTGGACGGTCGGACGTTATAATAAGGTTACAATATATTATAATAGTTGTCATATAAAAATATAGTGATCTATCTGTCTATTTTTTCATCCCTAGCGCAACAACCAAATCGAGTTTGTGTGAAGTTATATTTCAGACAAATCATTTTCATGGCGTCTTAATTTTGAATTAGTGATCCATTAATAATACACGTGCTTTTTGTTGTCATTGAAAGATATTGATTAAAGGAAATAATAAATTTCATTATTATTTTGCTCACATTTAATTCTATTAAATTGGCATAACTTTGATGTATACATGTAACTCTCTATCGTTTTAAATGACATGCTATTTTTATATGGTTCACGATATTTTGTATAATGTATGGTCATGATTCACGCTTCTTGACGCAAAAACAAAAATGGAAGAGAAAGATTAGGTTTACAACTAAATTAATTAAAGTTAAAAGAAATGAGGTTGTAAGATCGAGTAGCGTTATCGTGGCGAAAACAAAAGCCACCAACTAGTAGTATACGTTTCCTTATCTTCCGGTTGATGTGTGCCTCTCAGTTTGTTGCAACTTTCATTTCTCATTAGTTATACCCAATGTTAAAGAAATCGTTAAACAGTATCTTTTAGACACTTTGTATAAACTTAGCGCCTAGACAAATTATTCCGGTATAAACACCGTTTAAACTGATTTTATAACACTGATTATGCCATTGTATCATTTAACATTTATTAAGATTAGTAACCAAACAATAGTACAATCAGTGGTCGAGGTAGATGTACAAACACTACAAGAAAACAGCGACATACTGAGGAAAAAAATCGTCGGTATGTCGTCGGAATAACGTTATTCCGACGACATACCGACGAAACAAGTCCTCAGAAATAACTCCTCGGAAATTCATTTTTCCTTGGAAATCCCCCGGAATTTTCCGACGGAATTCCGAGGAAACAAATTTCCGAGGAAATTCCGACGACCACCAGTTCGTCGGAAAGCTCCACGGAATATACCGAGGAAGAACTTCCTCGGGATATTTCGATGGACTTTCCGATGGTCCAATCCTCGGAAGTTCCGACGAAATGTTCCTCGGAATTTTCATCGGGAATTTCCGAGGAACGGAGCCCTCGGAAAATTCCGAGGAACGAGTCCCTCGGTATATTCCGAGGAATGAGTCCCTCGGTATATTCCGAGGAACATGTCCCTCGGTATATTCCGAGGGTTCATTTCCTCGGAATTTAAAAAAAATTAATTTTTTTTTAAAAAATTATTTTTTTAAAAAAAATAAAATTTTTGAAATTTAAATTCGAAAATATAAAATTAAAATTAAAATTGAAAACATATTAGTTAATATTCAAAGTTGTAAAAATAAAAATAAAACATTCCGAGTTTTTGAAAAAAAAAAACTACGGGTCTGGCACGTTCGGGAACACCTCGTTCGGGTACATCCTCTGCATCATCTCCATCATTTGCTGGTTCAGCCTCCTCTGTGCCTCATAGCCCGCCTGTTGAGCCGCCATCTGGGTCTCTAACAAAGATATGCGATCATCCTTGTCCTTCAACTGAGCCGTAAGTACTTCTGGATCAACAAAGGGCGGTGGTGCAGAAGAAGGAGGAACCGACCGGGTGCGACGACCCAAACCGACCAAACGTCCCTTCTTCTTTGGAACCGACTGAAATAGAAAATAGCCAAATTTAAATCAAGAAATAAATGAATTGAACTTTAAAAAAAAAGAACTTATGGATTCAACGATTTCGTTGATTCGAAACCGGGACAAGTTGGTCGAAGCCGTCGAAGCGTCATCCTCGGTTTGAAGCTGAGACACTTCGTCTTGCACCTGAGTTTGGACCAGGGTGAACACTTCCCTCACAAGACCGTCATCAATCTGGCCGGTCTTCTTGTTGGTATACGCCCTCTTCATTAGGGCGAGATCATCAACCGGCTCGCCATCATTTTCTTCCGCCTTGAAAAAAACATAAATTAAAGAAACATTAGAAATTAGAAGAAATGGACAAAAAATAAAATTTCAAAACTTAAATAATTGAAGAAAAAGTGGCTGAACTTACCATGCGATCCCCCAGAGATGCAATAGATTGAGCACCCAAGTTATGCTTGAAGACGCCCTTCCCTTTACGGTCGCTCCTGCGGTTGGTGGAGTTGGTGGAAGAAGTTTCTTTCGTCTCTTCCTTATCCCAATGCGCACACAACTCCGTCCAGACCGTGTTGTTTATCGACTTTGGGACTTTTAATAAAAAAGAAAAGAAAATAGTTTAATAAATAAAAAAATAGTTTAATAAATTAAAAAATTGTTTAATAAATTAAATCAAACCTTGTTGATTTCCCACTTCTTCTTCCACTCATGGATCTGCTTCTCATAGTTGTCCATAACTTTATGGACGAAGTGGTGATAGATAAAGAGCGTCTCATCGGAATTCCAGTTGAATTCTTGCTGAAAAAAAAACACAATTAGTAGAAAATATATATTAAAGATTAAAAATATAAGTAAAAAATTAGAATAGTTACCGCAAACTGACGAAACCACAGATGCTGCTTGTCGGTAGGGAAGTGAGTGAAAGTCGGATGTCCCTTGTCGAGGGCCGAGTACATCATACGGTGGATCCATGCGCTGATCCCATTCCTGGATCGGTTGAACCTAATAAAAAGAACAAACGCTTAATAATGAATCAAATTTTAATGAAAAAAAAATATGTTTAATTACCATGTTTGACCCCGTCCATGTGGATACGGAGTGAGATAGGGAAAATGGTCACGACCGGGCTGTCGAACCAACTCCGCAACACTCATCACTCCCGGAGGAGCAGGAGCAGGTGCAGCAGCAGGAGCGAGAGGAGCAGGAGCGGGTGCAGCAGAGGGAGATGTACGGTAGGAGCTGCGGGGCGAAGGAATCCTGAAAATGGCTGGAATCTAGAGACTGGCACCCCGTACCACCACGACCACGACGCTGTCGAGATCGGGTCTGATAATCATGAGACCTATAAATTAAAAAAAATATATTTAATAAATATAAAAATTTTTAATTTTTTTTTTAAAAAAAAAATCCCAAATAATAGTTTTTAATCACAAAAAAAAGTTTTATAGATATTAAAAATGATTAATAAATATATAAAAATAGTTCCAATAACAAAAAATAGTTTTAATTTTTAATAAATAAAAAATAGTTTAATAATTACAAAAAATAGTTCTAATAATATTAAAAATGTTTAATAAATATAGAAATTTATATTATATATATATATATTTTTTTTAAATCCCAAATAATAGTTTTAATCACAAAAATGTTTTATAGATATTAAAAATGTTTAATAAATATATAAAAATAGTTCTAATAAACAAAAAATATTTTTAATAAATAAAAAATAGTTTAATAATTACAAAAAATAGTTTTAATAATATTAAAAATGTTTAATAAATATAGAAATTCATATTAAATATATATATATATATATATTAAATCCCAAATAATAGTTTTTAATCACAAAAAAAGTTTTAATTTTAATAAAAATGTTTTGTAAAATCCAAAAAATCGAATTAATATACAAAAAACGTTTTGTAAAATCCAAAAAATCGAAGTTATATACAAAAATCGTTTTGTAAAATACAAAAATCGAATTTATACACAAAAATCGAATTTATATACAAAAAACGATTTTATAAATACAAAAAAAATAAAAAATTTATTAAAAAATTCTAAATCAATTCAACAAAACAAATTATTCAACCAAATCACAATTCTGAACCTATTATACAACCAAATCACAATCCTAACCAATCACCCTAACAAAAATCTATCAAATCTACACAAAAAAACTAACAAATAGAACCTAAGAGAGTGGGATAGGGACCTTACATGATTTGTGTAGGTTTAGAGAGGATTCGCCGGAGATATCGTCGGAGAGAAGGGGGAGATCGCCGGAGAGGAGGGAGAGGAGCCGGAGAGGAAGAAGAGAGAAATGGGGAAGAAGAAGCGGCTCGTGGTTATAAAACCTAGGGTCCGACGGATAGTTTCCGTCGGAATTTCCTCGGAATTCCAATTTCAATTTTCGCAAAATATTTCGCGGCTGGTTTGCCCGGTTAAATGGAAATATTCCGAGGAAATTCCGACAGACACTTAAATATCCGTCGGAATTTTCTCGGAATATTCCGAGGAACACATGTTTGGAGTTTCAAAACATCAAAAAATTTTGCTCTATATCATTTCTTATACAAATTTTTTGTATAGATGATCATAAACTATGAAAAAACAAAATTTCAAAATGAATTGCAAGTATTCCCTTTACCGTTCATTAAAGTGTATAAATGTTTCTCTTATGTCGTGGGGATTTCGTTCATACAATCGGAAAAGTGTTTATTATAGGGTAAGGAACAAATTTTTAACTTTATAATCAGTCTAAGACACTTAATAAGGGTTATATAAGTGTTATTCAAACCGCAAAACGTTGTTTTCAGTTTAAAAATCCTACTTCCTCGGTATTTCCTCGGAATTTCCGAGGAAATACCGAGGAACTAGTGTTTGGGGTTTCAAAACATCGATTTTTTTTTGCCGTATTTCATTTCTTATACAATTGAAATGCATACCATTGAGGATTTTTTGTATAGATGATCATAAACCATGAAATAACAAAATTTCAAAAATAATTGTAAGTATTCCTTTTACCGTTTATTAAAGTGTATAAGTGTTTCTCTTATGTTGTGTGGTTTTCGTTCATGCAATCGTAAAAGTGTTTGTTATTGGGTAAAACACCAAAGTTTGACTTCATAATCTAGTGAAGACACTTAATGGAGGTTATATACGTGTTATTCAATCCGCAAAACGTTGTTTTCGGTAAAAACCCCTAGTTCCTCGGAATTTCCTCGGAATATTCCGAGGGAATTCCGAGGAAACCCTTATCTTCCTCTGAATTCCGTCGGAAATACCGAGGGAATTCCGAGGTAAAAGACTCTATAATCAAATCCCTATATCGACAAGGTCTATTACGAGGAAATTCCGAGGAAAACCTATCTTCCCTCGAAATTTCCTCGGTATTTCTATTTTTAAAAAAAAAAGTCGATGCTGGTCTGTTTCCGAGTCATTATCACCAGATGAATCTGAATCTGGATCTTGGTGAAACTCTCCAATCACTGGTTCATCCTCTACGTGAACGACGGCTTCCTCTCCGAAGTCGGTTAAATCGACTACAAGGCCAACTCTAGCTAAATCTTCTGCTGCACTTAAGTTGCCGGATGTGCTTGGTTGTAGTGGGTCTTCCAGCTCAGAACTTCCCTGAACTCGGCCTCTCGGGTTGAGTCTTGTAACAGTAACCCATGGATCATCTCTGTTCCTTACCCGGGGGTACTTGATATAACAAACCTGTAACATTTAAAAAATTATTAGTAAAATTATAAATTAATACACATGATGATGAATCATTCTAAATAATTAACATTTAATTACCTGATCGGCCTGAGAAGCAAGAATGAAAGGATCATAATATTGCAGCTTTCGCCTCGAATTTACTGATGTAACACCAAATGCATCTGTTCTCACACCTCGATCTAGAGTGTTGTCGTGCCAATCACAATAGAAAACAGTACAGCGCAATCCAACCATGCCCAAATACTTGATTTCCAAAATCTCACGTATGTGTCCGTAGTATACATCATCTCCTGATGCAGAACAAACGCCAGCATCATAAGTCGTACTCGAACGTCTCCTCTTCTGAGTTGTGAATGCATATCCTCGAGTACAAAATCTCGGATATGACTTCACAACAAATTTTGGTCCAACGACCATCTCGCGTATCCAATCGTCAAATGTTTCACCTCTGGCCAAACCAGCAGACACCTATATTAATAGCACATATATATGTTATATCAATAAATGTGAATTAGTATAAATATGTGATAAATGATATTTTAATTTGTTTAAAGCACTCACATAAGTAAACATCCATCCAGAAAATTCTCTCTGCTTCATTTCTTCTAGTTCGTCCTCTGTGGGGTATCTATGTTCGAACCGCTTTTCTGCCATGAAAATCATGTACATATGATGACAATAATGTAATTAATTAAGATTTAAATTTCAACTTGTTAAAATAAAAATTTGTAAGCTAATTTATTTACCTCTCATATTGAAGAACATCTTCGCAGTTGGTGAGCAAATATGTTTGCAAATTACTGCGCTCCTGCTCAGTAAGTCGACGGTCCTTTGGTTTTCCGCTAAGTCGTCCAACGTCTGTGAAAATGTCTGGAACCGTAACATGATATGTTGCCCGTTCGCCTCTATCATCATGCCGAGCAGGTCTTCTGTTTTTGGTCTGAACTTCTGCTGGAAAGTAGTACTCGGCAAAGTTTGAAGTTTCTTCATTGATCATCTTTGCGACTATAGAACCTTTCACCCTACTTAAATTTTTCACCATCTTCTTCAAATGGAACATATACCGCTCATACAGATACATCCATCTATACTGCACAGGACCACCAAGTTCCAATTCTCTTGCCAGGTGAATAACAAGATGCTCCATAACATCAAAAAATGAGGGAGAAATATCTTCTCAAGGTTGCACTGAATCACGGCTATGTTAGTCTTCAAATTTTCAATACCTTCAAGAGTCACTGATCTCGTGCATAAATCGCGGAAGAAACCACTTATCCCTGCAATTGCTTCATGAACATTTCGTGGTAATAGTTCCTTGAAGGCAAACGGAAGGAGGCGCTGCATCATTACATGGCAATCGTGGCTTTTCAAGCCAGTAAACTTTCCTTCCTTTCTGTCGATACAGTTACGCAAATTAGATGCGTAACCGTCTGGAAATTCCACATCGTTTGAAATCCAATCAAAGAACGCATCTTTTCCCTCTGCATCAAGTCGGTATATGGGAAAAGGAGCCCTACCATTCTCATCAACATGAAGTTCTGAACGAGCACATATATCGACTAAATCCAGTCTTGACTTCAAATTATCCTTTGTTTTACCTTGAACATTAAGGATCGTGTTCATGAGATTGTCAAAAAAGTTCTTCTCAATATGCATGACATCTAAATTATGCCTTAGCAGATGATCCTCCTAGTATGGCAGATCCCAGAAAATACTTTTTTTGTGCCAGTTATGTAGGTCTCCAACAGCATCTACCGGAAAACGCTCATGTCCACCGACGTCTGGCGTCCTTTCTGCACCAAAATCTCTTAGTTGTGTCTTCAAATTTTTCCCACAAATTTTCGGAGGTGAACTGTCAAACACCCTCTTGTTATTCGTAAACAAATTCCTACTCCTACGATATGGATGATCAGGTGGTAGGAATTTCCTGTGACAGTCAAACCAACACGTTTTCCTTCCGTGTTTTAGTTGGAAAGCATCAGTGTTATCTTGACAATATGGACATGATAGCCTTCCATGCGTTGTCCATCCAGATAACATACCATATGCTGGAAAATCACTTATTGTCCACATTAGTACTGCCCGCATTTGAAAGTTTTCTTTACACGAAACATCGTATGTTTCAGCACCTTGAGCCCATAGTTGTTGCAACTCATATATTAGTGGCTGAAGAAACACATCAAGTGATCTCTTAGGATGCTCTGGTCCGGGAACGAGAATCGAGAGAAACAAAAACTCTCGTCGCAAGCACAAGTTTGGGGGTAGGTTGTATGGTGTAAGAATGACTGGCCATAGAGAATACTGTCTTCCACTCTTGCCAAACGGGCTGAAACCATCAGTACATGCACCAAGGTAGACATTTCTTCTCTCATACGCAAAGTCGGGATACTTTGATTGGAAATGCTTCCACGCTTTTGCATCTGAAGGATGTCTGATCTCACCATCTGTTGAGTGCTCCGCATGCCATCTCATTGGTTGCGCTGTGCGTTCAGACAGATACAACCTCTGCAACCTTTCCGTCAAAGGCAAATACCACATCCTTTTATATGGCACTGGAACTCTTCCACTCGTATCTTTATAACGAGGCTTTCCACAAAATTTGCATGTAACCCGCTGTTCATCCGCCCTCCAATAAATCATGCAGTTGTCGCTGCATACATCTATTACCTGATACGATAAACCAAGACCAGCTACGAGTTTCTGAACCTCGTAGTATGAACCAGGAGCTACATTATCCTCGGGTAGAATACCTTTTACAAAATCAGCAATCGCATCCACACAGTCTTCAGCCAAATTATAATTTGTTTTAATGCCCATCAATCTTGTAGCAGATGATAAAGCTGAATGACCATCTCTGCAACCTTCGTACAATGGTTGCTTTCCAGCATCCAACATATCATAAAATCTCTATAATGCTTGTGCATTGGGTAAATCTTCCCCTCTAAAATGATCATTTACCATCTGCTCAGTACCTACACCATAATCTACATCCGTTCTAATTGGTTCTTCTAATCTAACCGCTGGCTGAGGTTCGCTAGTACTACCATGTTCATAATCAGTTTCCCCATGATGATACCAAATTTTGTAACTTCGTGTAAACCCACTCAAATATAGATGAGTCCAAACATCCCACTCTTTAATAACCTTTCTAGTTTTACAATTAGAGCAAGGACATCTTAACATACCTGTTTTTGCTTCCGGTTGTCGGTGAACTAACCCCATGAATTCGGTTATACCTCGTTGGTATTCTTCCGTAAGCAATCTCGTGTTCGGATCCAAATGAGGTCGATCGATCCAAGAACGAAAATAATCTGAAGAATACATGTTTTTTATGAATCAAATTCGTGTGTAAAGAGAGTAAGAGGGAGGATGAAGATATGGAGTGAATGAAGAGGAAGAGGGGCGCTTGTATTTATAGTTGAAATCCTGCCGACAGCCCGAGGAAATTCCGACGGAATTCCGACGGAAACGGCTAGTTCGTCGGAATTTCCTCGGAATTTTTAAAATCCCCCAACGGCTCTCTAACGGCTATAATATATCCTCGGAATTCATCGGTTTTTTCCGATGAATACATTTTTCCTCGGTATTCCATAAGAATATTCCGACGGATTAATATTTCCTCGGAATTCCGTCGGTATATTCCGAGGAAACCAAATTGTGTGTTTCCTCGGAATATCCTCGGAAATTCCTCGGGATATTCCGAGGATTTCATTTTCCGTCGGAATGTCCGTCAGAATACCGCTGTTTTCTTGTAGTGAAAGGGTGGGGCAGTTGTCCACCGTGGTTTTTAAAATTTAAATGTATTTTTTCAAATTTTTGATAAATGTCCCTATTGATATTGGTGATAAATTATATGTATGCTCCGGATCAAAGTAATTTCTAGATCCACCACTGAGTACAATACTTTCCTTTAATTAATAAGATAAGAAATCAAATAAAAAAAATCAATCAATAAATTTCCATTAGGCGAATCACAACAATTGAAAGATACTCCTAGGCCCTAGCAATAATCTTCTAACTTTTTTCTTTGTCGACGAGCAATAATCTTTTATGTATAATCATAGTTTATCTTGAAAATGTAAGAGAGATCAGTGAGATGGTGATATAAGAAAGTAATAAAGAGAAGGTAAGGACGGTCCACGACTCATCATGAAGTAGACGATGATCAGATGATGCATGCCTTTCAGATTTAGTTGGCGTGTCGTTCCTCGCTTCTAAAACGGCAGGTATTCTGTTACTACTCCCCTCCATATTTTTCTCCACCATCATAATTAACTAACCAACCTTCTTCTTCGGCAATGATGGCACACGTAACATATACTTTAATGCCGTTTTATCTAATTACGTCATTAATGTTGTGTACGTTACCTGAGGCAACCGGTAAGCATGGGATGTAACGTCTTCCGTTATGATGACGCGGGTATGGACGAGATTGACACTTGTAGATTAATGGGTTGTTGGAGAGATCACATGACATGGTATGTTTTGTTCTTCGGACCGGACATGTTAGAGCCACAAAACGGTCTTATTTCCACCGACCCGTTCTGTAGAAACATAGTGCATTTATTGTAACAGCTTATAACCATGGTCCATAAAGTAATAATGGTTATTACTTATACACTCTCCATTTTTAATAGATAATATTTTAAAATTAAACACTCAGATTAAAAAAAATCTTTTTAAAAAGTATGATTAACTATTCATATAATAATAATTCGATCAATAATAATAAAATAGAAATATCAATGGTTATAAAATATAAATGGTTGACTTATTTTACATTAAAATTAAAAGTGTCATTTAATTTGATTTTTATAAAAGTATTGAAAAATAAAAAGAGTATACTTTAATGTGTTTTTGGTTTCTAAACATATTTTAAGTTAACGGTGCCACAAAATGTTATGTATACAACTGTTAAAAGGGCATACATAGTATGGTCGTAATGGAAAAAAAAAAGGATGGTCGTAAATGAAAAAAAATATTATCCATTTTGAAATCGTTATATTATTTGTGAAAACTACCTATACTTTTCGTTTTCATTTAACTGACAAAAGATAAGTAAATAAGTCAAAACTTCAACAATAATCTATAGGTGGAAACGAATTATTTATATATTTTCCTTTTTTTTGTTAACATCAAATCTTTTTTATTTTTCGCCATTTTTATCTTCGATTTATTTTTATTCTGTCCGTTATACTTGCATGATTTTTAATATATATACCATTCAAAAAAAAAAATCAACTATTTTATACGTATCTTTTGTTCAGCTTTTCAGATGAAGTTAGAGTCAGTATATGTGATTATACAAACATTGTGTTACGTCATTGTGATTGAATGAATGCACAGTAATAAGACTATGTCAAAACTGGAAAACGACATAGCGAAAAACAATGATTAAATAAAAAAATAACAGTAAAGTACTAGTAGGGTTAGAAAATCATTTCTAATATAGCTTGCTCTTCTCTTTCTTTCCAACAGGCATCAGAACCAAAACCTAACCTGTGGTTAAAACTTATACCTCCTCTGCAACTAAACAGAGGATCTTGTCTATATAATCCCTTCAACGATATGTTCTTTTGTCTACACGCTCAAGCAACAAAGGAAACATTCGAAGTTCAGACAAATCTCTGTCAACAATGATACAACGAAGCGGAGAAGGTGGCCGTACGATTCTGGTCGGTGTGAAGCTAGACGCGCCGAGCAGAGAGTTACTCACATGGGCTTTAGTTAAAGTCGCCGAGCCTGGTGATACTGTGATCGCTCTTCATATCCTTGGCAACGGTGAAGAAACGTTTCTCTTACACAAAGCTTTGATCTTTATGTGTTTTGTAATAAAAAAGTTTCGATCTTTTTTATTGTTGTTGTGTAGAGATTGTTAAGAACTCTTCGCTTCTCTCTTTGGTGAAAACATTCGACTCTGTTCTCGACGTTTACGAAGGCTTCTGCAACTTAAAACAGGTAAAAAATCTGAAACTTTCAATCTCTCGAGACTCTGTTTTTGGTCCATTTGAAAGTTTTGTCCTTTTGTAGGTTGATCTGAAGCTGAAGCTGTGCCGTGGCGACTCTGCTCGAAAGATCATAGCTAGAGAAGCGAGATCGTTCTGTGCGTGGAAAGTTATAGTTGGGGTTTCGAAAACTCACCACACGATTCGCTCATCAGCTTCTTTAGCTAAGTACTTGGCTAAGAAGCTGCCAAAGGAGTGCTGGGTTCATGCTGTGAACAATGGTAAAGTTGTGTTTCAAAGAGAAGGTTCTCCTCCATCATTGGACATTAATCATTCTCAAGGTAAGTTTTTTTGTTACAAGAAGTTCCGGGCCGAAGCCCATTGGGCTAGGGACAAGAGCCAGTTGCTAAATCCAGACTCGAACATGGTATCTTAGTGTTTAGTGTGGTTTAGGGGGTGATTGGTAGTTGCTGTAGGTGTTGTCCACAGCCCTATTTATTTCTACGGCACCAAATTCAGAGCTATCAAGCTTTAAATTTTTTTTTTGAAACCACAGCTCTTAAAATAACCTACAGCTGTACAAGTGCTCTGCAAAGCCAAATATCCAAAGCAATTTTTAGTGCTTTCCATAAAATTCTACAGCAATAAAATCTAAAGCCACAGCAAAAAGTCTACAGATTTTTTTCTACAGCAAAATTTTTAAAGATACAGCCATTACCAATCGGACCCTTAAATTGGGTTTTTGGTTGTTTGTCATAGGGAAGGAAGATGTTAGGAGGAACACTTTGTTGAGTGTGCTTCAGAGATCTGTTACATT
Organism: Brassica napus; assembly: GCF_020379485.1. Taxonomy (NCBI): domain Eukaryota; kingdom Viridiplantae; phylum Streptophyta; class Magnoliopsida; order Brassicales; family Brassicaceae; genus Brassica; species Brassica napus. The sequence continues at coordinate 27,146,129 of NC_063445.1, read as the reverse complement.
GAGTATACCTACCAGAGTTGTTAGCCATTGTGAGGAAGATCAATCTTGTGGCCAGAGTTTGCAGCAGGCCTTAGTGGCTGCTCGTTTTGAGAGTTGCTCGGTTTGTGGTTCTGATTCTTTGTCTCCAAATGGTACAAGAACTCCCACAAAGTTATCTGGAGATGATGATGATGAGAGCCATAAAGCTAAGGAGATTGTGCCTGTGAAAGGTCTAGAGGAATTGGTTAGGAAACAGGCTGAACCTATACCAGGCTGGCCTTTGCTTCGTCGCGCTTTTTCTTCCACAGGACAACCCATTACTACACGTAAACAGATACCAGTAGCTCAATGGGCTTTGAAGCTTCCTCCAAGGAACATTAAGCAAATTGGTTATGACTCTTCTCCTGACAATAGTCAAAGAAAGCTCCCTGAGGAGCTAGAGAGACTTTACAAGAGATTCTCTTCAACTTGCCAGTTTTTCAAATACAAGGAACTTGTTTCTGTGACATCAGACTTCTCCCCTGGTGTGTTCTTGATGACATGTTGACAGTTCTTGAAGCATCTTGTTATGTAACTAAGAAAAAAACATTATGGTTTCAGATAACTTCATAGGCATAGGAGGCAGCAGCAGGGTTTATAGAGGTTCTTTGTCCAATGAAAGAGAGGTTGCTGTGAAGATTCTCAAGCAAACAGAAGATGTCTTGAATGATTTCGTCGCGGAGATCGATATTATCACAACCCTACACCATAAGAATATTATCTCCCTATTAGGCTTTTGCGTTGAAGACAAGAACCTATTACTTATTTACAACTATCTCTCAAGAGGAAGCTTAGAAGAGAACCTTCATGGTACCTTTTTTAATCAACTCTTGAGATTCTATTATGATCAAGGACCTAAACAAAAATGCTTGGTTTCAAATTCAGGAAGCAAGAAAGATATGCTTGCATTCCAATGGAGAGAGAGGTACAAAGTGGCTATGGGAGTGGCCGAGGCACTAGACTATCTGCATAACAGTGCTTCACAACCTGTCATCCATAGAGATGTTAAGTCATCAAACATACTGTTATCTGATGATTTTGAGCCTCAGCTTTCTGATTTTGGGCTTGCGAGGTGGGCTTCTATATCTACAACACACATGATCTGCTCAGATGTGGCCGGAACCTTTGGGTATGGAAGAGTACTGTTTTTTCATAAGCTGATGTTTCTTGAAAGTTCATGGCTAATCTTGGTTTTTTTCTTGATGCAGCTACTTGGCTCCAGAGTACTTCATGTATGGTAAGGTGAATGATAAGATAGATGTGTATGCATTCGGTGTTGTTCTACTTGAGCTACTTTCTGGAAGGAAACCTATTAGCAGTGGCTGTCCAAAGGGACAAGAGAGTCTTGTCATGTGGGTATGTGTTTGCTGCTTATCTTAAAAACTAAGTTTTGTCTTCTGTTAAAACAAGTACATTATAAACTCTATAAATTAATACTTGATAAATTAATACACGCTAAATTATAGAGTTTTTACTTATATGTACAGGCTAAACCAATTCTAGAAGATGGAAAGTATTCTCAGTTATTAGACTCGAGTTTGCGGGATAACAAGAACAACAATGGTGACCAAATGCAGAGGATGGTGTTAGCTGCTACTCTTTGTATTCGACGTAGCCCTCAAGCTAGACCGAAAATGAGCAGTGTAAGTCATCTTCTTTTTTTTTTATCTAATCATATACCTATATGCAGTTATCTTAACGAATGTGAGAATGATGCAGGTCTTAAAGCTGCTGAAAGGTGATGAAGACACGCTCGAATGGGCAATGCAACAAGTGAGTAGTTCTTCAGAGGAATCAGAGATGCTTGAGGATGAGCAAAGCCAAAGATCTGACTTGCAGTCACACCTTAACCTTGCGCTTCTTGATGTTGAAGATGACTCTATCTCCATGGGTAGCTTCGAGCAAGGCGTCTCGGTTGAGGAGTATATTAAAGGCAGAACAAGCCGTTCTTCAAGCTTTGACTAAAACCCAAAAGTTTACTGAAGCTATTGTGTATATATATGGACTGGTGGTGGATTTGTGTGGTTCCTTTTTAGTGTCCTCATACCTCCCCCGGTTTAGGATTATTGTGATTGGTAGTTTTCAATTGTTTCACAATTTTCATCTTCTTTTGAAAGTGTGGTAATAAAACAAAAAGAGAATAGTATAACAAGAAGCATTACATGTCTTTCTCTAAGACTAAACTGCCATCAAAGAGTTCCTAATGACAATTAGAGTGGTCATACTTAAGTCATAAACTATTACTACTGCAAATCTTGTAGAATCTCTTGTTTTGCGACATATCCAATACAAATAGATAACTGTAAGAGTTTCAGTTAAGGGCTGTGTGGTGCTGCCTGCCTTACTTGATGCATACGATATCTTTGCATTCTCTCATCACACGTGCTTCATGCAACCATGGTTTGAATGCACCTTCAAGAACTATGTTCTGCAAAAGAAGCAAATCATATAAGAACAATAATAATCCATAGTGCAAACTAATCTCCCAAGAGTTTCATGACAACCATGCACAAAAAAAAAAACTGAACCTCGAAATAAAAGAAAAAGCCACGCAACAGGTTCAAAGCTCTATGATCATCCTTTGCACAACGAGAACGACGAAACACACGCTTGAAATCTGCATAATCAGACCAACGGCAAAACAAAGACAAGAATTGGAAGAGATGAGAAAGATCATAACACAAGAAAGTATCACAAGTTAGTCAGATTACCTGGATACCGGTCGAAATAAGAAGGTCCCAACTGGTGATCAACGTTATATTCGATCTCTCTTCCGTCTCGCAGTTGCCTAGACCGAGTCAGCTGTTTCTTTTGTGATGCCTCAAAAAGGCGTTGCTTGAACTCATTTTTATCATACGGCTGTCTGAGAATTTCCAGTAGCTTCTTGCTAAATGTAGAGTTGAACATATCTTCAGGTTCAATACGGTCTTCAAGATCCTTTGGAAAAACATTGCAAACAAAAGTAAGAAAAATTAAAAAAAAAAAAATGGTCAATAAATCAAAGAACGAGAAAAGATATTGATTAAGAGAGTGAAGCTGCACATACTATCACTTTGCCGTCTTTGTTTGCCTCAAATGGGGAAGGGCCTCCATCAGAAAACGGACAGTTACTGACTGCGATAATATCAGGATCTGATAAAGGCACTAAGGCTTTCTCAGGCTTCACTTCAATAACAGTAACAGAGTTTCTCAGAAACGCTATGAAATATTCATAGCTTTTATCCATTAAGGTTCTTCGGCTGCTCACTTCGTTCTCAACCTTCTTGTGAGGTTTGAAACTGTGAAGTAAGCTGTCTTTCACATGACTTGTAGCCTTTGGTTTAGCCTTGTCCTTGTTTACAGACTCTTCTTTCTTTAGTTTGTTGTTAACCAAGTTCTGATCAGTCTTAAGTCTCTTTGAAGCTCTGAAAATCTCATGGGGCTTTGACTTTCTCTTTTCACTGTTGCTCTCCTCATTCTCCTTCTTGCAGGCTTTGAAATCGCTCTTGGTCACACAACTCTTCTTTCCTTGTGGAGCATCTTTGGAGTTAACCATTGTGATGATCTTCTCAGCCTTCAGTCTCTTTGAAGCTCTGAAAATTGCATTTCTCCTTCGTCTGCTCTCCTCATTATCCAATTTGTTCCAGTTCTTTGGCTTCCTTCCTCGTCTACTAACTTCTTTCTCTTGATGTGTGTCTTTGGCATCACTTTTACGCTCTACTTTCATAGCGTTCTTGTGCAGAGAGACTTCTTTCTCTTGCTTGGTGTCTTTGCCATGATTACACTTAGGCTCTAACTTGATAGTGTTCTTGGACAGAGCAATCTTCTTCCTTCCTCGTAGAGAAGCTTCTTTCTCTGCTTTGATAGTGGTCTTGGTCATAGCAATCTTCCTTCCCCTTAGAACAACTTCTTTCCTGAAGACAGTTGACTTATTATGATCTTCTCTACGAGCCCCACCAGTCTTCAACTTCTTTGAAACATTGGAAACAAGAGGAGGCTTTGACCTTCTCCTTCCTCTAAGCTTCTCATCGTCCACTTCCTTGTCAGCAGTGTACATAATACGCAATGGAGAAGCCTCTCCCTCAAGCATATACTGATGGCTTTCCTTAAAGATGGTCAAGTACTTCATATAGTCTAGATCATACTCCAAACCGGAAGCGCAATCAGCATCAACACAAACAATCTGCATATTACTTCCACCACCCGCAGCTAAAGCGTTGAGTGACTTGCGTGATGAATCCACTTCACCACCGCCACCACGAAGAGCCAGCATCCTACCAAGAGCTATTAATGTCTTCTTCACAACTTTCCTACCAACCTTAGAGCTATTCGGTTTCCTCATCCTGTAAAAACATGAAACTGATCAGACATAAAAGATAACTTGACTAATCTAAAGTGAGTTACTTAACCTAATACAACATACATTGACCCAAATAAATCAAGAATGTGGAAAGAAAAATGAAAAACAAATCTAATCTTTTTTTTTTTTTGGTAATTCTAGTTGATGAAAGCAAAGCTATAACACTAATTTAGTTAATCTGAGGTAGAAACTAATCACAACGCTCAATTACTAGACCTAATGGTACAGCATTGACCCAAGACCCAAGAACAGCATACGACTAAAGTTTTAACCTTTTTGTAGTTCTAGTTGATGAAAGCAAGCGACCTCACTTCGAATCTCGTCCCCTGCAATAGTTCTTACAGTAAACAGCTGAAACAAACACAACCCCCAAGAGAAGTTACTCTTTAAGAAACTAAAGATGGAAACTTTCTTTTATGCAAACAATTTGTGAGCAAAACCAAGACACTTTCGGGTGATTTAAAGACCAATTCAAAGATGGGTAATGCTTAAAACCGAAAGAGAGTTTAAAGCTCACAAAACCCTTAAAGCGAAAAAAAAAAATCTCATAAGAGAACCCAACACGGAAGAAGAAGGATTCGTGATCTGTTAAAAACAATCAAAGACCCACTCTTGTATCTGAGCAAAAATAAAGAAGAAAGTAGCTTACTTTACTCAAGAATCACAATGGATTTGGTCCCTTCGCTGGATTGGATTCTTCACTCACTGTAAATGCATGATTCGAACAAAATCAGAGCCGTTCCGTTCTGTCACACTCTAAACGCGCTATTTTTTATTTGTGTTATCTACTCTAGATGGGCCGATATTTGAACGCTTTTATGTTTCAAACAAGGCCCAGTAAAGGTTCTAACTAATAACAGAGTCTATCAACGTTAGTTATTTATATAGCCTAGGGGCTTAGGGAATTATATTGTTATTTAACTATATCTAGATTTTGTAAATGATAAAAATATAAATCAAACATATGAAAACAAATCCTAACTATTATATATATATATATATAAATTTTCATTAGGTTCTTAGTAAATGTAAACCGCTAGTTCTTACTTGAATTTATTTCTATATAAGACCATCTCCGATGGTTTATTCAGTAACTTTATAATAGAATTGAATTATACTACAATAATATTCTATTTTAGAGTGGAGAATAGAGCGATGAACAAAAAAAAACAAATTATTCTATATACAGAGTAATTCATTTTTTTACTTTATTATAGAGAAAAAAATAGAATAACATTAGAATATTTTTATTTTAAAGTTTATTTTAAAGTGAAAAATAAAATAAGGTGGGAGATGCCCTGATACATATTTTGTGGTGGTAGAGTCGCCAGCGAAAACATGTGCGCATGTGGTTGTGTACGTTATCTCTAAAGTCAGAAGTCAAAAGAATACATAACTGAGAGTAGTTGTACATTTAGATCATCAACCATTACTTTAAAAGCGAAATTAAATGTGCTTGACAAGAAAGCTGGTTTTGAAGGGCAACCATCAATCACACGTTTTCTGTTTATCAAAAGTTTGTTTGATTTATGTTCAAAAAAAAATTTGTTTGATCTTCTTGTATTTCTTGATTTATCTAGGTTTTTGCAGCAGCATTAAACGATCTAGAGCTTGACTGTTAGGTTATAAACATTGTTCCCATAAGTGGACTTTGCCAGTTATCTATGAGACTATCACTATGACTGTGGGCTTGTGGGGAGACTATACACGACTGAAAATTATATATTTATATATGAATATGTATACAAAGGTGTATAATACTATATTAGGTGTATCATTGAATAATTAGTGCAATAATTCCTAGAAGTCAAATATGGCCTCTTCTGGCAAATGTTCATTTTGGAATAATATGGTTGTTGAAAAGGACTATCATCGCAATAGGCTTCGAAAATAAATAAAACTAGATTTTGACTCGCGCTAAAGCACGGGATTATCTATTTCTTAAATATATTATTATCTATTTCTTAAATATATTATTTTATAACATATTATATTTATAACATTTATATTTTTATAATTGTTTTTTTATATGTGTAGTAGTTGTTTTATATATTTATGATGATATGTATTGAGATATAAATATAATAATATATATAATGACTCGCATTTTAAAAGCACGGGATTTGTTTCTGTTGAAAATTAAATATTTGTTAATTGTAACCTTATGTGTTATTTGATAACTAATTTTGTTTAATAGTGTTGATGTTTTATAGTCATACAAAGTAATTCCGAAGAGTTGTTTTTTAAAAAGAGTTCTTTGTATTAATATTTTTAGTTTATTGTAAACTATTAAATCTCAAATATTTTTTTCGTAGCATATTTTAAAAGGTGATTAAAAGAAATACAAACAAAAATTTGAATCCATTTTTATGTTTTACTGTTTTAAAATGGGTTTTCTAATTTTTTTTGTCAATAAAAATCAAGTATTTAAATGAGCTTCGGTCTATAAATTCGTGAAATCCACCTACAAGTAATCCAACTTCTTCGACGGTCTTACCAAAAAAAAAAGAAATGGAAAGTAATAATAAAAAATTATATTCAGATTTTTGACATGACTAAAGTGCCTAATACAATGTAAATATCATATATGTCATAAATCGATTTTAGTATAGATCTTTGAAGTATACGTAAAAATGATTATAATCTGATTGGGTTTCTAATAAAGTCGAAATGGGCTTGAAAATCTCAGTTTTTTTACTGCCGAAATGGGCTTATAAATTGGTTTTTAAATACTTGTTTCTGACTGGTGCAATTAATGTGGCCGAAAACCGTTTAAAATTTTCAAAAAGATAATAGCAATTTTTGTAATTAATTGGAAAAATCAGGGGCATAATACTAAGAAGGATTCTGCTTTAATATTATAGATTAGAGAGATGAAAGTTTGAGACTTGTCGCCAATTTTTTGATATTCTATATATAATTTAGAAAATTTTGGGATTACGACCAGGGGCGGATGTATGTGTAACGGTATGGAGTCACGTACCCCCTACTATTTTATACTTTTTCTTGAATAACCTAGAAAGATTTGATGAAATTATTTGTAGTTTAGTGAAAAAACATAAAGAGTGCCCCCGATTCAAAATTGTTTTTGTTATTTTAAGTAATGTGCCCCCAATTAAAAATGTTTCTAGATCCGCCACTGATTACTACGAGATCGCCTTAGTTGATCTTCGAATAATATATTCGATTATATTCACATTAGTTTCATGGTCTCTATCAACTTTCCATCATTTCATATTTTATTCCAACATTATATATTGGCATTGCCAGGATTATTACTTTTACTATTTCTTACATGTTCGTGTTGAAACGTACCTATAGTTATATATACACTATAACTCATTTAAAGCTCGAAATATGTTGTGCATCCAAATATATTATTATTGGTTTCCTGGTACATATCCAAATCAGTCTTAATAACGTTATTAAAATGCTAGGAGTAATGTACATGAATTTAATAAAGAACTAGGTTAATATCTGCGCTTTGCGCGGGATGAACATTATATATATATATAAATTATTTTATGTATTATATATTTTTACATATTATGAAATAGTTTTCGTGTTGAAACATAACTATAGTTATATATACACTATAACTCATTTAAAGCTCGAAATATGTTGTGCATCCAAATATATTATTATTGGTTTCCCTGGTACATATCCAAATCAGTCTTAATAACGTTATTAAAATGCTAGGAGTAATGTACATGAATTTAATAAAAAACTAGGCTAAAATGTACGCCTTGCACGGGATAAACATTATATATATATATATAAATTATTTTATGTATTATATATTTTTACATATTATGAAATAGTGTTCGTGTTGAAATGTACCTATAGTTATATATACACTATAACTCATATAAAGCTCGAAATATGTCGTGCATCCAAATATATTATTATTGGTTTCCCTGGTACATATCCAAATCAGTCTTAACGTTATTAAAATGAGGAGTAATGCACGTGAATTTAAGAAAGGACTAGGTTAAGATTTGCGCCTTGCGCGAGATGAACATTATATATATATATAAATTATTTTATGTATTATATATTTTACATATTATGAAATAGTAAATATATATTGAATAATTAAAAGTTAGTAACTATTACATATATGATTAAATTGGTGCGAACATATAAATCAATTTTATTAATCCAAACAATAATTTTTTTATATATTTGATAGAATATGTAATAAAATTTAAATGATACTAGTATATTTTTAATATTAATGTCTATTAAATGATGCTTACTACTCATATATGTTTTTGTTCATTTGTATCTTTTATAGAAATTTTTTAAAATTACTGATAACAAAATTTTCATTGTGGGATTAATAGTTTTAGTAATTTATAATTTTTTAAAAAATTAAGTTGTCAACGATCGTTCAAAACTTTTATCAAAAAAATTGTTCAAAGTAAATTTTGAAACTAAAATATTTTTGTATTTTATATGGTTTATAGTTTAATTTAAAACGATATATATATATATATATATATTAATCTTAATAATTAATTAAATTAGACTTCTTACTTATATAATTTTGTAATCGTTTGCAGTTTCTCATAACAAAAAATTTTAAACCATGGATCACAAATTTGAATGGGAGTCTTTTAACAGTTTTAGTAAATTATAGTCGTTTTTAAAAATTCAAAATATAACATATATACAGAAAAATCTAAATTTTTATTATATAGTTATCGTGATTGTTTAATTTATTTAATAGTTTAAAATTAAACAAATATGATAAAAGATACACTAATTTTTATCAAATCTTTATTATTCAAAATCATTTATTGTCATATATACTTTAGCTACATTATGCAATTCCGTAAATTTTATTTAAGGAAATAATAAAGAATATTAATAATGAATTTACTGTTAGTTTAACAAATAACTTATTACTAGATGATAACCCGCGCGCATGCGCGGAGTGAGTTCTTATAATAATGTTTGTTTATTAAATGGTTTTAACATTTTGCAACACAACAATCTTTATCGATTATAAAATGACGAATACAAATGTTGGTCTCTTAAATATATCATCGTTGTTGAAGAGTTAACGTATTACATCTCATTTTAATTATTTTTAAGACTTCATATGCACAAAAAGAAATTAAGTTTTGTGGCTGACACAAATCACAAAACTAAATAGGCAACATTGATTGTATAATGACGAAAGGGGATTAGGTTTTCTTCTCTCGATTTGTTTACTATTGACTCTCCAAAAGTGATTTCATTTTCTACCTCTATATAATTGTGCTTTCGTTCTCGTCTTTGTTTTATGAATTCGATGAATTACATAAGTGCTAATTAAAAAAAAGGACATATGTAAAAATAAGTTTCACTCCATATACATATTAAGAATCAAAATTTTGAAAAACAAATCACTGGCAAACTAAATTAGCATGTTAGTGTTCAAATCTAATATATCAAGCTGTTATAGAATATAAGTGCGGACTCGAAATATAAATATTTGTCTAGTGTCTAGTATATATTCACCAGCTCGGTCTAAAAATCATTTAATTGGAACAACAAAACAAATTACTTATTTCACCAGTTCGGATAATATCTGAATCCGAACGGGTAATATCCGAACCCGAATGAATATCCGAAGATAACCAAACATAAGTATACTTAACCCTATATTTCTAGTTTATTTCTCTCATTTGATTCAAAATATTTATATTAATGATGCTTATTGCTCAAAATTAGATAATATATATATAATTATGGACAAAATCATTTGTTACTCACTTAAAATACATATCAAACTGTTGTTTCTTGTATTAACAAAAGTTGCATCTAAAATTTTAAAACAACAACTAAATTAGTGTTTTTCTATTTTAAAAATTTTATCTCCAAACCTATTAATAGTTTACTCTTTTAAAAATTAGAAAACCAGTTAAATTTAAATATATTTTAAATACAAAAAAATTAAACAATGAATAATTTATTTATTCTTTCTTAAAAATTTAAATTTCCAAACCCATCCCAAAATATCTGAACCCGAACATAAAATACCCGAATCCGACTCGAAGTGTAGAAATATTCGAATGAGTTCTATACCTTTGTACTGAAATATCCGATACGAACTCGAACGTGTATCCGAAAGCCCACTCCTATGATATATGATCATATGTATCTTGTTTGAACAAAAACAAAGTTAAACCATTGATCACAAAATTTTCAATGTGAGACTTTTACCATTTTTAGTAATTTATAGGCGTTTTTAAAAATTCAAAATATAACATATATGAAAAAATCTATTTTTTTTCATTATATGCTTAATGTGATTGTTTAATTTCTTTTAATAGTATAAAATTAAACAAAAAAGATAGAGGTTAGAATTTGTTTTATCAAATATGTATTATTCATAATCATTAATTGTCATATATATGTTAACCATATTAGGTAATTTTGTAGCTTTTATTTAAGAAAGAAAAAATATTATTTTGTACATTATTAATTAATTTGATAGTTAGCTTAATAAAAAGCATAATATATGTTTATAGTATATGTTTATGTGGACCAACTTATTTTTCTAACAATTCTAAGAACCATTCTCGTGATGACACGTGGCTACGAAAACATGTTGTAATGCTCCAAAATTAATATATAGAGGATATAATTAGATGGACCAAACATATTTTCCTAATGATTCTAAGAATCATCTTTAGGATGACATCTGATTACAAAAAAAAATTGTAATGCTTATCAAATAATATATAGGAGATCAGTAGCTAGAATCAGACGTCCTTCTTAAATGTGGCAATATAGTACTATATAAACTTATAACATGTATAATTTGTAATGAAAAATTTAATATTAATCACCCACTCTTTATACAGTAAAATGAGTTTAGCAATGTATTTACTATGACTTGACGTAAAATTTACGAGTGCCAAAAAGTGAAATGTGACCAAAGAATAGTCTGTTCTGATTTAAGTTTTTGCTCGAATACAAAAATTAGTTAATCAAACAGGCCCCGTTAAATGTGACTAACGTGGAGATATAACGAATAGTAGTATTACATATATATATTTACAAAAACTAGTCAACTTGGTTTTAGGGTTAAGGGATGCACATGGATCACTCATTGCTACGTGATTTCCAAGCGAAGAACACGTGACTTCCTCTCTGACTTTTATATGATTGGCTCATGAGCTTTGGAAGAAGAGAAACTTAGCTTCATCAAGCTACGTAGAAGAAGATAAACGAGGCTCCAACATGCTACTTGTGATATACTTCATCAGCTTATCAGATGCATGCTGACAAACGTGGATCATCAAGTTAATACGAGTTCTCAGCCGACAAAGTGACATTAAACAACCTGTCCGGCTGTGGCTGTCCCACATGTTACTTGTAATCCTTAGAGGGCTGGCTCAACGTTTTTAGGGGTCCTAGAGTAATTTTTTTTACCCTCTAAAATTTATATTAGATAATGTTTAAAATATTTTTAAAATTTAATCAGTAATATTTTATATATTTTGTAATGAAAATAAAACTATATACATATCAAATAATTTTGGACCATTTTTAATTTTATTTATTATATTTATAATTTTTGTATATATAAAAATATAAATTTATAAAAAAATTGGGTCTCTTGATTGTTATTATACGGGGGACACGGGCTTGGACCAGGGGCGGTCGCACCGCTTGTCTCCCTTTGTGAGCCGGCCCTGAATCCTTTATATATTAAAGGAGAAACATTGCAATAAATACGTTCATACTATAATAGACATGTTGAGGCGATTTGAGAATGAGCACGCTGAGGTGTCACGTGTATAGAGCTTTTTACCCAAACTCTACATAAATGTGTTTACACTATGTACTTTACATTTTGTTTTTAAATATAAAACTCACATGTAAGGTCCAATAAAACTCACACTATCCAAATTTTTCGATGCGAATCAAACCAGATAATAAATCGAAAGTCCAGTTATACATATATTATTTTTATTATTTACTGATAGACTCGGCAAAATATTCATAAATTTTTGATTCGATTCGTTTTACGTTTTGATTCGAACCAAAAAAATTGGATATCCATAACACTACGAAGCAAATCAGATACTAAAATGCAATATAAGTTACAAACGAAGCAAATCAAAAATACTAATATTTTTAAGAACGTATATATGATTTGATCTGTTATATGCATTTATATATATACATATATTTAAAGAATTATCTATATATAAGTTATATATATTATAGTTTATATAATTTTACAATATTTTTATATATTAAATTTATTATATTAGGTATTGGAATTTAAAAAGTTAAATAATAATTTATTTTTGTAATGAAATATTATTATTTTATATTATTTTTAGATTTTTTAATTTCTTAAAAACTTTTATTTTATTTACGGATCAAATCGAATATCCATGAAAATTCTAAAATTTTCCGGATATCCGAGACACCAAATATATGGGTGGATACGGATCGAATCGACACTAATACCTCCAAATACCTGGATATTCGATCTGTGCCTACTCATATTTACGGATTCATTTTGATTTTTTTTAACGCTAGATAATTATGCCAACTATGAGAAATATTGTAGACGATTCTACAGCGATAATTATGCCAACTATGAGGATTCACGCCTGACTGCATCACCTGGGCTACCCTATGAGATCCACGCTTGACAGTATTCCTTGCGTCATGCTGCATATCTCTTGTAAGTCTTTTTTCTTCCTTAATTCACATAATTCTTCGTTCTCTGAGAATTGAAACTCAGAGCTCCTCGTGTAGAAGCATTAATGAACCTTTAGTCAAACCACTGGACCAAAGGAGGTTCCACAATTTTGTTTTTCTTTATATGAAAGAAAATTCACTAATGTCTAGGCTTATTTTATTTTTAACTAATTTTATTTTAATAATTTATCTTTCATGTGTTATTTTGAATATAAAGTCATTTAATATTGATTAACAGTATCTTTATATATTATTAACCACTTTTATGTACTTTACATATACATACATATGGACATTGACGTGAACACACATATAACTAAATATTCACCACAACTAAAGTATCTAATTCTCTTGGAAGTTGAAATGTTATTTTTAATGTTATTGTTTGCTATCGACCAAATTGTAGTGAAATGATTTGTTTTAATAATGTCATTTTCCTTTTCTTTAACTATTATATGTTTAGAAACTATAATATGAAACCATTGGTTCGACATCAGGACTATCTAAAATTCATATAACGTGAAACCAAACAATAATAATAATTTTTGGTTATCACCGAAAAAACCAAAAACATCAACAATTTGAACCAAACAAACCAAAGTAAATATTGATTTAGAATTATAACTATATTTTAGGAGATTAAAAAGAAAAAAATAACCTAAATCCGAACCGATATCCATATTAAACAGACTTAATGTCTCTTTATTAAAAAATAACAAAACTAATAATCACATTACGCGTAAGGCGCATGTTATTATCTAGTATCCCATCCCATATATATTATTTGAGAAGCATTACAACTTCTTTTTGTAGCCACATGTCATCACTAGAATGATTCTTAGAATCATTAGAGAAATATGTTGGTCCATCTAATTATATAATAAGTTTTTTATTAAACTAACAATAAATTCATCATTATTGTACTTTATTATTTCCTTAAATAAAATTTACGGAATTGCCTAATGTGGCTAAATTATATATGACAATTAATGATTTTGAATAATAAAGATTTGATAAAAAATAGTGTATCTTCTATCATATTTGTTTAATTTTAAGCTATTAAATAAATTAAACAACCACAATAACCATATAATAAAAATTTAGATTTTTATGTATATGTTATATTTTGAATTTTTACAAACGGCTATAAATTACTAAAATTGTTAAAAGTCTCACATTCAAATTTTATAATCCATGGTTTAAAATTTTTGTTATGACAAAATACAAATGATTACAAAAATTATATAAGTAAAAAGTCTAATTTAATTAATTAATAATATTAATATATATATCGTTTTAAATTAAACTATAAACCATATAAAATACAATATTTTAGTTTCAAAATTTACTTTGAACAATTTTTTTGATAAAAGTTTTGAACGATCATTGACAACTTATTTTTTTTAATTATAAATTACTAAAACTATTAATCCCACAATGAAACTTTTGTTATCACTAATTTAATTTTTTTCTATAAAAGATACAAATGATCAAAAAACTATATGAGTAGAAATCATCATTTAATAGACATTAATATTAAAAATATACTAAAATATATTATCTATGTTAGTATCATTTAAATTTAATAACATATCCTATCAAATAAAATAAAAAATTGGACTAATACAATTGATTTATATGTTCGCACCAATTTAATTATATTTTTAATAGTTACTGACTTTTAATTATTTAATATATATTTATTATTTTATAATATGTAAAAATATTTAATACATAAAATAATTTATATATATAATGTTGATCCCGCGCAAGGCGCGGATCTTAACCTAGTTAGTATTATTAGCTACCCCGAAATATAATATAGCAAGATAGTGATATATGTTTCACCTAATCATATTCTCAAAATATATATATTTCACTAGTGTCTAACTTTACTAGATAAACAGACACATTTAGTCATTAAGTTAAATAATTAACGATGGAACTTTTGCTCCCACACCCTTCAAACTCATCTCCTCTGACTGTTCTCGGTTTTTTGGACCGAGCCGCCGCCGTTTACGGCGACTCTCCTTCCCTCCTCCACGATACCACCACCCATACTTGGTCTGAAACCCACTCTCGATGTCTCCGAGTCGCTTCGACTCTATCTTCCTCCTCCCTCGGAATCAACCGTGGCCAAGTTGTCTCCGTTATTGGTCCCAACGTTCCTTCTGTCTACGAGCTTCAGTTCGCGGTTCCAATGTCTGGAGCAGTCCTCAATAACATCAACCCTCGTTTAGACGCTCATGCACTCTCTGTTGTTCTACGTCACAGTGAATCCAAGCTCGTTTTCGTCGACCATCACTCGAGTTCTTTAGTCCTCGAAGCTCTCTCGTTCTTGCCCAAGAATGAGAAGCCTCGTCTCGTCCTCCTCCAAGATGACAGCAACATGTAAGGCAGGTTCAACCTGAACAATCCGTTTGGCCCCAAAAATTTAAAAGCTACATACATAGATCACATGGTCCCAATTATGAATATTTTTCAGTGTTCTAGGCGTGAACCGGATATAAACAAAACAATTTTCTAGAACAATTTATTTAAAAATGGGTATATGTATTAAAAAAACCGTCTGTCTAATCAATAATTCTCTATAAAATGTCTAAATACCGTCAAATGATTTCTTAAACATCGAAATTTTTGTTAAGATTAAATTAAAAATGTTTATAACTCCTTAAATTTCAGATCCGGCTTAACCAATATGTCGGCCTCTTCGTCTGCTGACGTGGATTTTCTCGACACTTACGAAGGTGTTATGGAGAGAGGAGACCCGAGGTTCAAGTGGGTCCGTCCTAACAACGAGTGGAACCCAATGGTGCTTAACTACACTTCCGGAACGACGTCGTCTCCTAAAGGTGTGGTACTTAGTCACAGAGCAGTTTTCATGAGTACCGTTAACTCTTTGCTCTACTGGTCTATGCCTAACCGACCAGTCTACCTATGGACCCTACCGATGTTCCACGCCAACGGTTGGGGCTACACATGGGCCACAGCTGCTGTGGGGGCCACAAACATTTGTGTCCGAAGAGTAGACGCTCCGACCATTTTCGAGTTGATCGACAAGCATCAAGTGACTCACATGTGCGCCGCGCCGATGGTTCTCAACATGTTGACTAACTATCCATCTAGGAAACAGCTTAAACGGCCGGTCCAGATTATGACAGCTGGAGCTCCACCTCCGGCCACGGTCATTTCAAGCGCCGAGAGTCTAGGTTTTGATGTGGCTCACGGTTACGGGCTGACAGAAACTGGTGGTCTAGTTGTCACATGTGCGTGGAAGCCGGAGTGGGACGGGCTAGGACAAGACGAGAGAGCGAGACTGAAGTCAAGGCAAGGAATCAGAACCGCGGTATTCGCGGAAGCTGACGTGTTGGACACGCTAACGGGAAAGAGCGTGAAGCACGACGGAGTAACTGTGGGAGAGATTGTCTTCAGAGGTGGTTGTGTCATGTTGGGTTACTACAATGACCCGGAAGGGACCGCCGCGAGTATGAGAGAAGACGGATGGTTCTACACTGGAGACATTGGTGTGATGCACCCGGACGGTTACTTGGAAGTCAAGGATAGGTCAAAAGATGTGATCATATGTGGAGGAGAGAACATAAGCAGCACGGAAGTTGAGACGGTTTTGTACACGAACCCGGCGGTTAAGGAAGCAGCTGTGGTGGCTAAACCGGATAAGATGTGGGGAGAGACTCCTTGTGCGTTTGTGAGCTTGAAGTGTAGTGATCGTGGGTCAGTTACTGAGAGAGAGGTAAGGGAGTTTTGTAAGAAGAAGCTACCAAAGTATATGGTTCCAAGGAATGTGGTTTTCATGGAGGAGCTTCCAAAGACTTCTACTGGAAAGATTCAGAAGTTCCTGCTCAGACAAATGGCCAAGTCTTTGCCTTGATTGAAACACACAATCTTATAACACTGTACGGTTACCTAAAGTACAAGTCTCTGGTTCATTACTTTGTTTCTATTTTCTTGTCGCCGATCACTAAAGGTTTGTCCGGTTCATAGCTTTATTTGGTTCAAGTACCCTACTCTCTCTATTTTACAAAAAAATATCATTTTAAACCAAAAATACAATTCTGCATTTCCAACATAATTTTACATATTAATTTCTTATTTGCCTTTCAAATAGTCAATAAATTTTTATACAAATCATTTTATTTAATTAATTATACACTAAATACAGATATACTAATATATTTTACAATTATTTTAATCCGCCTAAAATATATCTCAACATTCATTTTTTTAAAAATGGAGTACTTGTAATTCAGCTTCAACTAGTTTTTATTAATAAGAAAATAGTTGGTTGAATCTAGTCACAAACATAACATGAGTTGTATACGAATTTAATCATGACACTTTTTTTTTTTAATTATTATTCTTGTGTAAGGATTGGTCATATTATGAAATACAGATGTTAGCTTCTTTGATAAAGTTGTATAAAGAGTTGAGAAAACAAGTTAGTAGCAACACTGCTGTTACCTCTGTGTGTAAACCAAGAAGATTAGCATCATCTCATGAAAATCTATAACTTCTCTCAGTGTAGCTGTTCACTTCGCATTCTACTCCACAATCCAGAGACTCTAGATTGGTGATGTCTCTTTCTGCTTCCTAAACCGCTGTCACTCACACTCCCTCCTTCATAAAGGTTATCATGAACCTCTGAGAACTCTTTCGTCCATGTACTCATTGGAATCACATAAGAATCATCCTTTGTTCTCTTCTTCTTCTGCTCAAATCTTTTCACGTTTTCAGAAATCTGATGGAATGTTCTGTTCACTTTAGCTATTCCTCTTTCAACAGGCTCCACCACGTGTGAAACAGTGAACCTCATGTCATCCGCAATCTAGTCCAAAGGTAAAGGAGGTCATGAGCAAAAAACAAGTAATGCAAGTAGAGAGTGTAAGATTTAATCAGGCTTACGATTTCACTACTCCCCATCACCACATCACGCACACTCTGTGGGAAACTCAAGCGTTTCTCCGCCTCATCATGCCTACCGTACCGCATCCTAGTTGTTCTTTCGCTGTCTTTAACCTCTTCTGGATCGGGAGGTGTGTCTATAGAGGCGTAATCTGACATCACTGCTACGTTACGCACACATCTTTCCCCACGCTTGTAAGGCGCAGCTGGAAAGACATAGAGATGAACCACAGCAGCAACACCCATCTGTACATTTTCAAGTTTTGATAAGCTTACAGTCTCAGACTGTGGATTGAAAAGAAAAACTACTACCTCAATACAGATGATGTAGTCTTGTATTCTCGTTTTTAGTTCTTTAGCCAAGGACCCTTTGAAAAGTCCCATGGAGAAGAGGAAGGCAACGATAATACCTTGCCACCAGGTGAGGAATACAATAGACTTGAATGTTAAGAACTTGGCCAGTGGTTTGATGGGTGCTAGCTTATCTTTGATGACGCCGTAGAACTGTACAAGGCAATACAACGCCCATGTTTGGCTGAAGTTCAGCACTACAGCCAGATATGGATATCTGCAATGAGACAAATAAATCATAATGCCACATTAGGAGCAAGACGAGAGGGGAAGGAAGAAGATTTTACCCGTAATTCCATTGGAACTTTCCTTCTCCATAAACTCCACACGCTTCAAGGATCATTGCTAATAGAGCACAGATCAATTTCAGTATCATCTGAAGTAGAAATAGAGCATCAGGTGAAAGCATAGTGATAGAGGATAGTCTACAAAAATCTAACATACATATTGAACGATGCCAATTTTCACAGCGTGATAAAACTGAGGACCAAGATTCCAATCTTTTAAGAAGCAGTTCATTGGAAAAGGATGCTCCACAACTCCGTAAGTACATGTGCCTTCAAGAAGAGGGGTGCTCTGGGTGATAACTGTTTGCTGTTCCATGAATTCAATCGTACGTTCTTCTCCATCTGAGAATAATACTCACAAGAAGTCAGCAGATTCAAAAGTTTTTGATATGGTTTATGTGAAGAGGCGTTACCAAGGCAAGCAATCAAATATCTCTCAAAGCAGTAGAGCGCAAAAGCTTCATAACAATCACGAATAACCTCGCAGTTGAAAGCCGCTTCTGAATTCAACAAAGACAAAAACTGGCAGGAAAGGAAGAAAATCATAAGAAAAAATTGCACTACAAAATACGAAATGAACATATATATACCAATCATACCGATTCGAGGGCATAAACAGGGACCATGAGAATAAGACCAATAAGAAATTTCTGTTCCTGTAACAAAAAAAATAAAATAAAAAGGGAGCCTTATGCTGCTTTCTTACTGGTGGTGAAATGTCACAAGTTCTATAAGTGGAAAGTTATCATTAATTATATGAGGAAGAGCAACAAACCTCAGGCTGATTATAAGAAGCAAGGTGTTGGAAGATGAGATACATAGGGAGGAGGAGGGCAACAAGAACGAAAACACTGGCACTCAAGATAGGCCAAGTGAAGAAGGTAGTCTCATCAACAAGGAGGCTGTTGTTAGGAAGCCACATTGACCGGAATCTTCTACTAGAGGAGGACTCTCCCATGGAGAGGATAAAGAAGAGAGAGCAGAGGAGTCCCCTCCACTCCATTATTTTTTCAAGAAACAGTGAAAGCAATAATCAAAATCTCCACAGATCAAGTTGATTCAGGGAAGACCTGCATTAGGAGTAAACGAGACGAGAATATAAGTTTTGGGTTACAATCATAAATACCAAACCCAAAAGTCACTGATTCTTTCTTCAAGCTATGAGAATCGCTCAAAGGAGACGATAAATTGAATTGGGTTACGATCAAAATCGAAACTTTGGGAACCCAGAATGTGTATACAACAATCAACAGCACAGACGAATTCAAAATATCAAACGCAAAACCCTAAAATAAAGACGAGAGAAATTGGACTCGCGCGAGTTCTAAAGCCGCAGCGGATCAATTACGTTGTCTCAAACGGGGAGAAACAGAGGCACGGTGCGCTTCGAGGTGGATCGTATCCAACAAAAGATCGCGACTTTTTTTTTATTAATTTCTCTGAGAACGAAAACGAAAAGGAAAGGTTCTTCCTTCCTTTGGCGGTTGTGGGAAGCTTAACTAACCCCCCCAAATCACTTTTCTCTGAAGCTTAATTAATTATCATCATTTATCAGATTACTAGGTGTTTTGCCCGCGATGCGAGCTTAAACATTTTCATAAATTTTGGAAAAGTTCTTTGTACACTATATTCATTATTAAAATAACTCAATATTATATTTTAATTATATAATTAAAATTTTTATTTGATTAATATTTAATTATATAATTTATATTTTTAAGTTTTACTAAAATACTTTTACAGATAACAATACAATATATACAGAAATTATCTTCTTTTTAATTATATTTTCAGATTTTGGATAATTCTTACTATTCTTAATATTAATCAATTATCTAATCAAATTAATTAAAATTTCGTTTTTATTTGTTACTAATTTATATATTTAATTCATTAAGGGTATAATCGATATTAACCACTCTAACTTTTAACGTGGGAGCTCCGTTGCGAAAAATTACTTCGCAAATAATAGTATAGATTAATATTTAATTATATAATTTATATTTTTAAGTTTTACTAAAATACTTTTACAGATAACAATACAATATATACAGAAATTATCTTCTTTTTAATTATATTTTCAGATTTTGGATAATTGTTACTATTCTTAATATTAATCAATTATCTAATCAAATTAATTAAAATTTCGTTTTTATTTGTTACTAATTTATATATTTAATTCATTAAGGGTATAATCGATATTAACCACTCTAACTTTTAATGTGGGAGCTCCGTTGCGAAAATTTACTTCGCAAATAATAGTATAGATCTGACGTGGCCGCATCCTCATTAATGTTTCTTTTTTTTCTCAAAATGTATTTCCTTTTCACATCATTCATCATAAGAGTCTAAAAAAGCTTCCTCCTTATTGCTCCAACCTCTTTCTAGATCTCTTAAATATTATCAACCCTCGGTGGCCGGTGGCTTTGCCGCCGGTTACCACCCTTCTCCTTTTGTTTTTTGGTATGTAAATACTTCGATCTGATGATCGAATATCTCTGTTCCGGTTTGCGGATATTCCCTTTCGCTATGCGATTTTATATCTTCCGCTTGTCGGATTGTCTCTTTCACTACAAGAAAACGTGAGAGTAACGACTACCATTTACGACTACAAATGTGTAGTCGTAAATTAACTTCGACGTTACGTCTAACTTAACACTATGTTAAAGTCCGTCGTAACTTAGATGTAATTTTGCTACTAAAATGTTTAGTCGTAAACTAACTTCGCATTTACGACCACACTTTCAGGTAGTCGTAATGTGGTCGTAAATGTACGACTAAATTACATCGACAAGCTACCATCTGATTAACGACCAATTTACAAGAAACGTAGTTGCACATTCGTGGTTAAGTTATTATCAAACGTAAATATGTTATTATTATATAATTAATGAAGTTATATATTTATATATATAGGTTGATGATCCAGGTTGATTATGATGATCCATTCTATCCTCAGTGGTTTCACAAATTGATACAAGGTCCGGTCGCTAAGGTCACCACATCAACTATGTATTTTACACGAGGTTACACTTTTCACACTTACGAATATGGAAGTCGGCGAACACAATGAACTATGGAGTATGTGTGAAAGGTGAAACTGATTTCTATGGAGTCTTACAAGAGATCATCGAAGTGGAGTTCCCCGGCCTGGTGAAGCTGAAATGCGTTCTCTCCAAATGTGACTGGTTTGACCCACCGTCAATAGAGGTGTTCGGTATAGCAAGTTTGGAGTTGTTGATATAAATGCTACACGGAGGTACAAAAAATTTAAACCCTACATATTGGCATCTCAAGCAGACCAAGTTTGTTTTATTTCATACCCGAGGATCAGACAATCTGGAATATCTTGGTTAGCCGCTATAAAAGTTACACCTCGAGGCCGAGTCTTGACTGATGAACAACCGCCTTTAAAAGAAGATGCCGTAAATGAAGTAGAAGTACCTGAGCAAGCTACAAATGATATCTTACTTGTTGATCCACACAACCAGGGATATGAAGAACTTTCCGACGATGCAACAGACGAAGCCAACGAAGATGAATTTGAAGAAAATGATGAAGTGGATGATGTTTCTGATGACGAGTGATCGAGTTTGATTATGTTACAGTGTTTTTGTTTTATTATATTATTAAACTCTTTGTATTGCATTACAAATAATATATAACTTATTATCATGTTTGCTCAATTATATATGAACTTAGTTTAAAAAAAAAATCTTTGTACTTTGGGGTTTAGAAGTGTATAAAACTTTTGATGTTTGGGGTTTGGAGTTTCGGTTTTAGGGTATAAACACAAAACGAAGCTAATTAATCGTAAACTACGACTCAGTTACGACTAATCTTAATTCTTCCCACATTGGTCCCTAATTGGTCGTAAAGGACTTCGTCCCACATTGGTCGTAATTTTAATTATTTTTTATGACTATTAGTCCTTAATTGGTCGTAAATAAAAAAAATTATTTAGTCCGTAATTGGTCGTAATATTATTTAGTCCCCCATTGGTCGTAAATTTACGTCTCCTTTACGACCGCTAGTCTCTCATTGGTCGTAATATTACAACCCATTTACGGCTAACACCAAAACTCTATATATACTCGGACCTCGCGAAGCCATTTGGTTTCTCATTCCCTTCTCTCTTTAGGTAAGTTTTTTTTTTTTTTTTTAGTTTTAGCTGGTCACTTAGGTGATTAGATTAGGTTTGAAATTAGTTTAGGATGGAAGTAGATTAGGATGGAGTTAGATTATGATGGAATTAGAATAGGTTTAGATTATTTTTATATAAAAATTTTGAATTGTTTATAACCATCTATTTTTTTTGGTTTTTTTCTTCAGATTGACGATATTGCTATGGCTGGCGGTAGAAAGAGACTTAGGAACCTTGCGCCTAGAAACTCTTACGGGAGTACCTTTCTCAGACAGCCGGATCCATCAGCTTCTACCTCCGGCACATCATCCGATTTCTACGACGAAATAAACCTTAGTGCTTAGTTTTTTCGGTTTTAATTTGTATTTTGAATGTTTTATTTTATGAATATTATTATGTTTACGGATGATAGGTATTTTCTTTTAATTTTATCAAATTTAAAAAAAATAAATCAAACTAAATTTAAATATTTGATTTTAATTAATATATAAATTCGTAAATAAATACAAAATTCAAAAATAAATAAATAAAGTTGGTCAAATTTTACGACCAATGAATATCCAAAGTCGATGTAAAGTGGTCGTTACCTTACGACTAATAAACATCGACATTAGAGGTAAATTGGTCGTAAGGTTACGACCAATGTACGACTAATATGTCTAGTCGTAATATTACGACCAATGTGCCTCTAATAATTAATTACGACCAGCTTCTAACGACAAATCGATTTTCGAAGTTAATTGGTCGTAGTGCCCATATTACGATCAACTAGCTACTAATACTGTAGTCGTTAAGGTCATGTTTTCTTGTAGTGTTTGTGCTAGGTGTTTTTTGTTGTGTGAAATAAAAATCCGTTCTCTGCTTTCCTTTATAAACTGATAATTCCGCTTGATTTTGGAGGTTTCTAGTCTCCTTGTTAGTTACGCTTGATTTCTTACTCTAATAAGAAATCAATCTTCGCTTCAGATAAAAGGCGAAATATTCTTAAAGGTATGAAATCGAGATGGTTGATTAAGTGGTGGAGAGTTGATGCAGAGTTTCAGATTAGCCAGAGCTTTCATCTTGGGAGCGTTCTGGCGAGATTTATGTGTCTCTTTCCTTGAAACTTTTCACTGGATTTCATCTCTAGCATATAGACGAAGAAGCTTTCAAGATTGACGGCGAGCAAGGAAAGAAGAAACGGTCAAGTGGGCTAAATCAGTCGAAGAAGGAGGCTGAAGGTTCACTGTCCGGTAGGTTTCTGGCGAGCAACCATCGGTGCTCTCTTTGGATCCAGAAAATTCGATGGCCACGTTATAGGTCACGTGTCTTCCATGTTTTCATTGTTATGTTATCAAAAAGCACGTGTTTGTATCCTTTTAATTTTATCTTGTTGGACATCGGACGAGCTCAATATGTATTGGGGATGATTTACCTACTTGTAATTTGGGTTAAGCCCTTATTAATAAAACTGTTGACAAAAAAAAAATTCAGATCATTAACCACCAAGTCTGATATTTATTTAATCCTTTCACAAAAAAAATGTAGAGTGTATATTCTTTTTATTATAAAAATTAGTAAGCATGTTATGAATATTATATCAACCTACTTCTTTTTTCTCTCAACATTTCAACTTATAACCACAATTGGTAGCAACTTCTTTTTTCTGTCAACTTACTTCTTTTTTTTCTGTCAATATTTATACTTTCTTTTCACTACATTTTTCTTAATTTAAACATATTTTAAATCGGATATTAATACTATGTTATACATTTGTTAATTAAAAGTACTTAAGGTAATAAAACTTATTAAGAATATGATCGCATGCAGTTTAACCAACCACCATGCAGGCAGGCACTAATTTAAAAAGATGAAGTCAAAATTCTCTCCTTTAAGAAAAAGGGATAAATTATACTCCTTACGTGGAATGAAGATAGAAGTTAGGAGTTTTGTGATTTTAATTCGTGAAGAAGTTTTGTGTTTTCGATGCAAATTTTAAGTTTTTTTTACCTAAATTAATTAAAATAACTACCATCTGCTAATAGACTAATATCCAACCTTTATTTTTATTTTTATCTCTAGAGCTGTTAGAGGCCGGTATGATTCGGTTCAACACCATAACGGTACGGGGTTGTAGATAGCAAGACTTGGGGTATAAGTTAACGTGTTATGAGATAAGTATGGAATAGATATAGGATTAGACAAGATCTCGTGTGTTGAGATTCTCTTGTTACGTTTCGAGTATATATGTAAAGCTTACGATCTGAGTAATACAACACACATTCTCAACATATTCTTCCTCAGTTTACATGGTATCAGAGCCATACTAGGAGATCCATTGGAAGAAAACGTTGAGAGAAATAAATCATGTCAAAAGAAGTAATCAAAGTCGAAAGTGGTGGTAGCAGTAACGATCGCATGTCTCCATACTTTCTCTCGCACTCTGATAATCCAGGTGTGTCCATCTCTCCAGTCTTCTTGACGGGTGAGAATTACGCCGAGTGGGCATCTGAGTTGGAGAATGCGCTCCGAGCCAAGCGCAAGATCGGTTTCATTGACGGCTCTTTGATGATGCCGAGTGAGATCGAGAAGCCAACCGAAACAGATCTGTGGAAGACCGTAAACTCGATGATCGTGGGATGGATATGGGCATCTATTTCACCTGCGATCCGATCGACTGTCACGTTCACGCCAGAAGCACAAAAGCTGTGGTGTGATCTGAAGAAGAGGTTCTCAGTTGGTAATGCAGTTCGCGTTCATCAGCTGCGAACGGAGTTGGCGGCGTGTAAACAAGGTGGATCCAATGTCATGGACTACTTTGGTCGTCTAGTCTTGAAGTGGGAGGAGCTTCTCAGTTATAAGCCTCTCCCAAGTTGTACGTGTGGAGCCTCCGACAAGTTCGTAGCGGAGTATGAAGAGGAGAAGGTGCATATGTTCTTGATGGGACTGGATGATGCGTGTTTCGGCAATGTGTGTACCAACATCATCGGCATGGAACCTTTGCCAGATCTCAACTCAGTGTATCAAAGAGTTGTGAGAGAGGAGAGACGGTTGATGTCATCTCGAGTGGAGAACAGTCAAGAAGCAGTAGGATTATCCTCCCAGGCGAGTGCAAGCGAGAACACGAGTATGAGTGGTCTGATCGCAGCTGTTGCCCGTAGTCGTGGAGGATCGGTAACGTGTTCTCATTGCGGTAGGACTGGACACGACAAGAAGGATTGCTGGCAACTCGGCGGCTTCCCGGATTGGTGGACAGAGAGGAACCAGGGAGGTGATCGTGATCGTGGAGGTCGTAACAGAGGAAGGGGGCGAGGTCAGAATCAAGATGGACAAACGCGATGTCAGTTGAAGTGGTAGCATTTGAAGGACAGAGAACGTGGGACGTAACAAACTTGCCTAGAGGGAAGAAAGCGTTGGCTTGTATGTGGGTATACAAGTACAAGTTCAACGCAGACGGCACAGTGGAAAGACCAAAGGCTCGACTGGTAGTCTGCGGTAACAGGCAAGTGGAGGGAACAGATTATGGTGAGACATTTGCGCCTGTGGCGAAACTAACTACAGTTCGTACACTACTTGAAGTAGCAGCTGCCAAGAATTGGGAAGTGCATTAGATGGATGTGCACAATGCGTTTCTCCATGGAGACTTGCAGGAGGAAGTTTATATGTAGATGCCTCCTGGGTTCGAAACAGACGAGCCTGGTAAAGTTTGTCGTTTGCGGAAATCACTGTACGGATTGAAACAATCTCTGCGGTACTGGTTCGCGAAACTAACAAGTGCACTGAAGAGTTTCAGTTTTAAACAATCATATTCTGATTACTCACTCTTCACATTCATTGAAAGAGGTAACTCAGTTCGTGTGTTGGTGTATGTGGATGATTTGATCATCGCTGGGAACAACTTGAAAGTGATGGCGAGGTTCAAATCGTACCTGAGTAAGTGCTTCAAAATGAAAGATTTGGGAAAAACAAAGTACTTTCTTGGAATCGAGATTGCAAGAGTACCGCAAGGTATGTTCTTAACACAAAGGAAGTATGCTTTGGATATAGTAGCAGAGGCTGGGTTGCTTGGCTGTAAACCTGCTTCGACGCCCATGGAGCAGAACCATAAGCTTTTGTCTGATGATGGGCCAGCATACAAGAACCCAGCACGGTATCAGAAGTTTGTGGGAAAGCTGGTGTACCTTGCCATTACCAGACCGGAGCTGAGTTATTCGATTCATGTTCTATCTCAGGTAATGCATAAGCCGCGTGAGGTCCATTGGGAAGCGGTAGTGCGTGTGTTACGGTATTTGAAGGGATGTCCTGGAAAGGGGATCATGCTGAACGCTATCAGTGATCTGCGTTTATGAGCATTCTGCGATTCAGATTGGGTAGCATGTCTAAGGACTAGTCGGTCCCTGTCGTCTTACATTGTGCTGTTAGGTAACTCACCTATCTCGTGGAAGACCAAGAAACATAACACGGTTTCTCATTCTTCAGCTGAGGCGAAGTATAGGTCCATGGCGGTTACCGTACGTGAACTTAAGTGGCTGAAGAGGCTGTTAAAGGATTTGGGAGTTACACATAAGGAGGCGATGAAACTGTTTTGTGACACAAGGCGGCGTTGTATATCGCAGCTAATCCAGTATTCCAACGAACGAAACATATCGAGGCTGACTGTCACAGTGTTAGAGATACCGTTCAAGAAGGACTGATTGCGACTCGACATGTTCGCACGACAGAGCAGATCGCAGACATTATGACCAAAGCGTTGGGAGCTTCCGCGTTTCAGTACCTAATGACCAAGTTGGGTGTTCGTAACCTCCATTCTCCAACTTGAGGGGGAGTGTTAGAGGCCAGTATGGTTCGGTTCAACACCATAACGGTATGGGGTTGTAGATAACAAGACTTGGGGTATAAGTTAACGTGTTATGAGATAAGTATGGAATAGATATGGGATTAGACGAGATCTCGTGTGTTGAGATTCTCTTGTTACGTTTCGAGTATATATGTAAAGCTTACGATCTGAGTAATACAACACACATTCTCAACATATTCTTCCTCAGTTTACAAAAGCTTTGATTATAATCACTAAAAGAGCTGGATCACAACTCATAAGTTTGCTCCTTTTGTTTTCCAAGGTGTAAGCCATGGCCGGTGGAGCTCTTGCCTACGAAGGAGACCTGAATATAGCTCACCTCTATGAAGCATCGAACCACTGCTTACTTCATACTCGTTTGTATCATTTGATCCACGGAGTCTCTTTCTTTCACGCACTCGTTTTCAAGTCATTATATGCTATAGATTGTAATAAAACCTACGTGTTTATCAGTCTATGCGCGCGATATCTTATCTTTAAGAACCTTTAAGTTGTATAATCTGTAAACTTGGGTTTTACATATAACTAGTAAACTATATAGTTAGTTTACGAGCATAAGCAAAAGTATACAATATCAATTTATCATATATCATATATTTCATATAATAGAGTTCTATTCTAGTCAATACAACCATATACTAATATAAGTCACTAAATAATTCATTAGTATTTAGTATGATAGTTTTAGTAAAACAACTATTTTCATCTTAGTGCCAACGGTTGTGCCAAAAAATTTAATAATATCGTTATGGTTATGAGTTTATGACGGGACGAATTTACACCATATATAGTGTAGTGGTCACAAGCGAGTAAGAGCAACTCCAACAATAAGAATCCATATAAGTTTCTAAAAGAAAAAAAATTAGTATTATAATTAATCAATTACATTTTATTATTTGATTAAGGGTTTTAATAAATGAGCTTATTTGTTTACCATTTGTAGTTTTGTGGACGACTAAAGTTAGTGATCGCTGGTCCTTAGGGAAGGAGGCAAGTAAACATTTTTTGTCTACTCCCGCAGAAACTGAATATCACATTCAGACAAGGATCTGCTCGGCTTTAGGTTCACAGCAAGGGTCAACATATTAGGATCGGACGAGGACAGGAACCATAAAGCCGCAGGCAGCTACAACGATCTGGCCTGATTGATTGGCAATAGTATCTGAAAGAAGAACAGAGCAATCCAACTGATATTCATTCACATATATACATACTTGGGTCCAATTTCTGACCTATTTACAAATTCTTGATTATTATCTTTCACAACCACAAAGAACCAAAGAACCAACTAGCTCCTATAAGTTAGAGACTTCGGTTTTGTATAGAGTCTTCGATTCAGTGGAAGGAACTGTTCTAGACAGGAATATGTTACCCTTTGAATCTTTCCTGCTGCACCTCTCCACCTCATTGCTCATCACTATGAGGCAGATGAGGAACTGTATCTCTGTCATGTGTGACTCTGAAGGTATTAGGCACAAGCAAATGTCATGACTTGAACGTTTTCTTCTCCTTCATTACCTGCAAGTTTACATCTCAACACAAGTCAATTAACAACTTCAAAGGAATCAAAACTGCAGGCCTAACCGTTGAATTGTGGTAAGCACTATAGAAGCCATGGTGAACCTGAAAATGTAGGACGATTATTCATAAATCACAACATGACGCTGCTGCTTTAACATTAACGCTATAACATTAACGCTGCTACTTTCTGGAGTTACCAAAACATCAATTCAATCAAATCTATAACCAAAGCCTCAGGTGCTCCAACGCCAAACAAAGACACACGAATCACCAAACCCTTACTACATCTTCTTTTCTTCTCTGCGCAACAAAAACCATCCAATTACACAAAACTGAACAGATTCTTACATTATAAAAAAGGAATCAACTTTGTGAAAACAAGTGACATGAATCCCTAAAATCCATAGAAATCACAAAAGCAGGACTCACACAACCATCGTAAGTTTAAACTTAAAACACAAATTAAGGACTAGCTAATCCAAGTACTCATAAAACAAAAGGGATAGATATGTGACACTAAAACGCAGTGGAGAGAATGATTACTCGTTGGTGGTGGTGGTGGGATGAGGGGTAATGAGAACCTTTCATCTTGGCATCCACGCCGGTGATCTCGCAGCAGTCACATCTCAAACCGGACGGCGTCGTCTGGAACTCCGGGCAAGTCAACGATTTGTTTCGTCGAGGAAAGCCACCGACGATTTTCTTTGTCATCGAGGAGAGCAACAGACGGTTTTCTTCGTGACTTGAAACTGGTTTTTTTCTCTCTCCACTCTCAATGCGACGCGTGTTTCTAAGAGGTGTATCTTGTGCCCCTTAATTAAGATACATTGCTTAAGTTAATTGTTATTTTTCTTTTCTTTTTAAATTCTTAAATACCCTAAAAATCCACTTAAGATCCCGCGATAATCATGGCCTTATAGGTTCTAAACACTTCTAAGTTTAGAACTTTTTATCTTCTCTCTCTTAACTTCATTATCTTTTTTTTTTTCTTAAATACTTAGAACTCCTCCTCGTACTTATCGTTGGAGGTGCTCTAAAGACAGAAGAGATGATATACTGAAGTAATTGAACTGAAATTGTGTAGTCAAATTTGTGAAAGTTGAAAGATTCAGGGGGGCTCAATTGGGTCTCATTCAGAATTAACGTCCAACCTCTTATTCTTGAAGGCCAAAACTGGTCCTAGCCCATTGATTGTTATCATCTACTAACAAAGTTAATAGGAACAAGACATGCATGGTTTTCTTTTAATTAACTACTTCTTCATCTACGATGGACACTAACATTACCAGTATCGTTTTGCACACTTGAAAGGAGTAATTTGAGTATTGCTTTGTTCATTGACCCATGTAACTGTTATCACTAAGGTTTCTCGAATATATAAAAAACGAATTTTGTTATAGATTGCTACTAGTGTGTATTAGTTTATCTTACATATGGTGTTATAAACCGAAGGTTGTACCGTTGTAAAATATTGCGGACACTCCGCACTCTTGACCACGACGCTATTATGAATTGTGTTATGTTGCTACTATCTAGCTAGATCAATTCAGGTCAATGTTTCCCGTTGAAACAAAGTCTATTAATCGTGATTTATAATAAGATCATATAATTGAATACTGAAGTATGCTATCTAGTATATAAATAGAGAGTCGACTCACAAAAGCTAGCATGGAGTGTACGTAATACATAAGAGCATGATTAACCCGACCTCTTAAGTGGGTTCTTAACAGGTGGGTCCCACAATTTTTTTTAAAACTAGCTCTTCTTTCTTTTCTGCAAGAGGCAAGGTTGGTAGGGTTCTTGCACTGTTCGCGGCCCTACTGACACGTGGCGGCCCGCGATTGGTTCGTTTTTAGCTTAAAAAAAATAAGAACCCAAATGGGGTTTTAAGGGTTAATAGTGCTCTAAGGCCAGGTGATTTTAGTGCAGCTAGGAATGGAATGCTGTTGGATTTTCATAAAATGGCAGTTCACATATTTTTATTTTTTTAAAAAGTATTTATTTTTATAGTAAAAAAAAGAATGAATTCATTACGTAATTGATGGTAGCATGGAACCCTAATCACGGGCGTTACCACTAGTTTACATAATAATTGCTTATCTATAGAAATATATTTATTAGAGAGAGAAAGCCCTAGATTCTTAGCCTGGAAGAATGATGATGAAGAGGATATGCGACCTTCCACCGAAACTGGTAGGGGCGAAGATACTGAGCAAGGTTCCGATAACATCTCTGGGACAAGTGCGATCCACTTGCAAACTATGGGACCGTTTAACCAGAGATTGGATTGTGGGTAAGGAAGCAGCGGCAAAGGCAAGGCAGCATCAATTTTTGGGTTTCGTTACGGTGGATTTCAAGGTTTGTTCATTGAGATTCCGCAAGGAAGAATAAGATCTATCTATAAAGCAGGTAGGTTTACTTAACCAATACGAGGTTAGGAAAGTTTTTCATTGCGACGGGTTATTGTTATGCTTGAGGACGACAAGTCGAAGCTCTTAGCGTGGAACCCTTATTTGGGGCAAACAAGGTCCATCAGTCCCAGAACGGGGGATGATTTCCACGCTCTAGACACTTATCTCTTTGGGTACGACATGAACCGTAACCACAAGATGTTGAGGTTTTACGGTTTATTGTTTGAGATGTACGAATTTAGCTCTAATTCATGGAGGGTTCTTGATGTCACACTCCCCGACAGCTGGGAAATAAAATACGGAGGTCACCTCATCGTGTCTTTCAAGGGAAATGCTTATTTTCTGGCTGGGGAGATTACGACGGATGATGTTGAAAAAGATGTTATCCTATGTTTTGATTTTACAACAGAGACGTTTGGACTACCTCTGGTTGTTCCGTTTCTCTCTTTGCGTGAAGAAGCTGTGACCCTCTCATCGGTTAGAGACCAAAAGCTAGCCCTGCTACATCAGAAAGGTCAAGGAATCATCGAGGCCTTGGAGATTTGGATTACGTCTGAGGAGGGGCCCTTCTTCAACGCTGCTCATGCTGTGACCTGGAGCAAGTTCATGAACGTGGATATGAGACCTCTAATTGGTGATCGTTACGTCCGGTTTGGCGAGGAATTTGCGAGCTTCTTCATCATTGAGGAAGAGAAAGTCGCTGTGGTTTTCGATATGGAGGGGTATGAGTTCTGTTTTGAACTTATCAGGACCGATCATTACCACACTGCTTTTATCATCGGAGACGACGACGAGGGATACTATAAAACTGTGAGTCTTGGAGTAGCTCCTAATCTCTGGAAACCCCGACCTGGCCATACAGGAGGATATTATCCTAGAGGATATGTTCCTCAGTGGTATTGTCCCCCATTTGTCTGCTCATCTTCTTATCTCCCAAGTTTGGTGCAGCTCAACAACCAACCGCGCAAAAGGAAAGAAATAGATGAATAATACTAGATTCGTTCCATTTTCTTTGCAAAATGGTCAATCATGGCTTCTGTTTATCACTAATAAGTTATAATAACTAAGGATTTTAAGTTCCATTTCGCTATTATTTGTCAGATTGGCTTTTAAACATATCAGCTTTTTATTAATTAGTTTTTCGAGCTTCTTTGCTTCTCTTTATCTCTATAAACACATGTGCATTGGTTTTGAGTTTCTATATATTCTCTCCACAATCCAAGTGCCTGTTATATGTGAACCTCAATAGTACGTACACATGTAAAACTTGTACGTTCGGAAGGTGGTTCGTGGCAACAGTTAAGCTTCAAGACTAGTTAAGACCACCTCCATCGGTGGTGTCTTAAAAGAGTTTTTAAGGAAAAGCGGGAAAAAAATAAATGGAAAAAAAATAGAAATCAGAGAACCGGTGTTAAATGTGGGATTTTTAGGATTGGTAAGAACCTTTACGTGTCACTATCTTAATGGGCCTCACGTTTATCTCTCTCTCTCTCTTTCGTCGGGTTTCTTCGCCGAAATCGACTTTCTCTCTTCCTCGATCAATCGACTTTGTCTCTCAATTCTGTCTCTCAATTCTGTCTCGATCACCTTTTTTTTGGAATGAATTCTGTCTCGATTCTAGTGCTGTTCGTTTAGTTGCCGCAGCTACCTGCGTCTGCGGCTGCGGCAATGTTTTGAAAAAATCGTGTTCGTTTGGTTGACGCAGGAAGCTGCGTCTGACGCTGCGTCCGAACGCCGCGTCCTGCGGCTGACGACGATAAAGCCCGCGGCTGCGACGTAAATTATGCGGCCGATAACGTAATTTACTATTTTTCCCTTAATATGTTTCAGTATTTACAAAAATACCTAACCTAGATTGACGCAGCCGCATCTTGTTTTCCAAATTGACGCAACCTTGGTCGATCTCTCTCCATCTCCATCTCAGGCAGACCTCGAGCTCTCTCATCTCCATCTCCGACACAGACCTCGAGCTCTCTCATCTCCATCTCACACAGCCACGAGCTCTCTCATCTCCATCTCCATCTTCGACGTAGACCCTGAGCTCTCTCATCTCCATCTCAGACGCATACCTCGAGCTCTCTCCTCTCTGACGCAGCACGAGCTCTCTCTTCTCCTCCGATTTGGGTTTCAAGCATAGTTGAGGTAACTGTCACTTGTCTCTATTTTTGTGTTTCATATGAGTTTTTGGGAGTGTGTTTTGGATCCAAGATCCAAGTTCATAACTAAGACAAGAAGAAGCTGATAGTGATGGTCTTTGTTCTAAAGCATTTAGGATAGGGGTTTGTGTCTGATGGGGATGGTTTACTGATGCTTTAGTTCATAACTATCAGTTCCCTCTGATACTGTATTGATATGTACTTTGTCGCAGCTATTGGAAAGAAGTGCTTGAAGAGAGGCGTAAAATCAACTGGGTGCTTGCAAAAACCTTGTGACTAGAGCTTGTCTGGACTGTTGACTGGTGGGCAGGAGTAAAGGTACCCTATTTTCCCTATTTATATGCTACTGGGTTCTTTCTACTGACTGCATTTGTCTAAGTAACTTGAGTTTTGGTGTGTGAGGAGTTTGCTTGATATGTTGTTTGCTTGTGTGACATGTTCTGTTTCTTTTCTTATCTTGTTTGTAGGACTCTTTCTGCCTGCTGTTGTAAGGCCTATATTCACTTGAGGCTTCCAAACAAGTTAAAGCCCCTCCTTTTTATATACTTTGTGTTTGCAAATTTTCTTCGTTTGTTTTTACGTTTCCAAGTTCTGTATTTTTGTTGTTGTGTGTTGTACATAACACTTATCTCCATGCTTTTGCTTCTCCTCGCTTTGCTTCTTATTCTTGTGATTTTACTTGTTCATTTATGTCTCCCTGTAAATTTATATGCTTTCCCTCATGTACTATCACGTTTTATTGCTTTCAAAAGCAAGGATTGGGCATAAGATTGACTTGTTAGTCAGCCCATTGTTTAGTACTTGGTTATGTCTAGCCAAAACTAAATCCTTCAAGTGGTTTTTTGCAGGTTATTGCAGGTGTCACTGGGAAGAAACAGAGCTAAATACATGCAATGACTTTCCCCTGTTTTCTTACATTCAGATTCCTTCTTTGTCTTTTAACTCTTTCTATTCACAAATGAAATAAGCTAGACCTCATGTTGTTTTTTTACATAAAGGCATGCGTGTAAAGTACACTCTGTTCATCCTTTTTATCACATGTATTCGGTTCTTAATGACAAATCTAAAAGCTTTAAACTTTTGTTGCCACATGAAAGTGCATATAGATTCATCACAAAGATATTAAGTTTACATTATGATGAAATTGCTAGTCTTACATACACTCTTAATAGCTCTTTTACATCAACTTGATCCTCAACAGGTAGACCATGTGATAAATATTTTGATATATTAGTTTTTGTCTTAATTTAGTTATTATTTATGACAAAAAATGTTGTTATATTTATATATTTGACTAATAATTTATTACCAATCAAATATAATATTTTTAAGGATGTAAATAATATTTTTATAGATGAACATATGCTTGTGATAAAATGATTTATGACAAAAAAATGTTGTTAAATTTATTACTAATTAAATATAATATTTTGATGAATGTAAATAATACAAATTTAAATCTACATTTTATTTATTTAAAATACAATTTTACAAATTTAAACTACATTTTATTTATTTAAAATACAATTGTACAAATTCATAAAATTAAAATATGAACAAATTAAAATTGTGTCTGCGGCGACCAAACAAACATAACTAAATCTATTTCTTGCGGCTGCGTCAGCGTCAATGTCCTGCGTCTTCAAAACGAACAACAAGCTGCGGCTGAGGCTGAGTCTGCGGCTGCGGCTGAGTCTGCGGCTGCGACTGCCTCTGCAAAACGAACAACAACCAAACGAACAGACGCAGCCGCAGCCGAAGACTCAATCGCAGCTGCATAAAGCTATGGCAACCAAACGAACAGCACTTCTGTCTCGATCTTCGTCGGCGATCCAATTGCGATCACTCCTTCGTCGGTGTCGTAGGAGGAGCTTTGGGCTGATGCTCCTTCAACTAACTGAATCCTTCTTCTTACAATATCCAAGTTAGTTCTTCTCTCTGTTAGTTCTGTCAACACAACAGTCAAAGCTGAAACAAGAATGGAGAGAAAAGTGCTATCTTTATCCTCCTTTTATCAAAGCTCAAAACTTTCCTTATGAAAAAAACAATTTGTTGGAGATGTGGGTATAGTAAAAGAGATCTCTTTTAGGTATCCTTTGGACTAAGAAGATCTGTAATGCGGTAGAAATCAATCATGATTGTTGTGTAAGTAGTTTTGGAGTGTTTCTCTTTGAGAGTTCTTATTATGCTGATGTTTGTTACGTTTTGCTGTTCAAGTTTCAATTAGGATCACTGAAGATACTTGGCAGACCGTGAGTTTGAGGCCCTTAAGGATAGTGTTTGGGGAAAGAGGGAAGGTTTAACGCGAGCATCCTGTAAACCTACCCTTCCGTTATCGCAACTATCATCAGCCTCTTTTGAAGACTTGAACTCAGCATGTAAGGCCTGTCTATTAAATTATTCATCTTGTACTACCGGTGCTTCTCGGTTAGAGTTAGTATGATAGTAGAGAAAACTGAAAAGCGTATAGTCCTTTTTGGTTATGTAGAGGTTTAATGTGGATTTTGCGAGGGCGTACTTGAGCAACGTCTGTGTTGCGAAAGAGCTGCATCGTAATGGAATTGGTTACAAACTCATTGAAAAGTCTAAAGGAGTTGCTAGAGAATGTGGTAAGAAATGTTCTGATCAAAACCCATCATACTCTCTAAATTGGACTTAAAAGAGAGTTGTGATATGGCGCTCAGGGTCACTATCTCTCGTGATGATACTCTCATCCTCAACGGTGGTGGCGATAAGAAGCTGATCGAAGAAAGATGTGAAGAGGTACATATGATTATTTCTTACACTATCTCTAATCTCTATCATGAAGTTTGATCATTGTAATACAGTAACATTAATACTTTTTATCCTCATGCTGTACAGTTAAGATCAGCAAAACGAGAAGAGCACATCCACATTTGATAAAGAGAAAACGCAAGAACGACTCTCAAAACTATCAGGTGGTGTTGCAGTTTTCAAGGTTAGTCAATCACTCACCAATCATTTTTTTTTAACTCTTAACAATCATTTTTGAACTCTCTAAGAGATCGACCTACGCATTGGCGTTGATGTAATTTTTATTGTAGGCGTGGTCATCTCTTTGATTATGCTTCAGCTGCGATATTGTATGAGATGTGTGTTCTGGAACCTACTGCCACCATGAGTAATTGAAACATGGAACAAATACGTCATGTTTTACAATCTTTTTATAGGTTTCTTTGGTTTGATCTGCTGAACAATTGAAACATGGAACAGAGCTGAGAAGAAGATGTCTGTTTAAAATTTCTAATTATATGATTTGTATTTTCATTTTTAATATGTTTTATGTCATGTTTATTTAAATTTTATGAAATCTAATAATTTATAAGTTTTGTAAATTTTAAATTTAATAATTAAACTTCTAAAAAAAAAAAAATTTAAGATCCTCAAAAGGGTTCTTCCATTGGACCTTGAGAGAATTAATTACATAAACAAGAATTCTAAACTTCATAAAATACACAATTAACAATTAAATAAATCATTAGAACCCATGAAAGGCTCTTCATTGGACATGCTCTTAAGGTTACCAAACTCTAACAGGTGTCAACTGCTGGAGGTATCTGGGTTTTACTTCCTCGCCCTGTCCAAAACATTGTTTTTTTTTTCTGTCCAAAACATTGTTAAACTTAACAGACCAGAACATCTTGTCACTATCTATCTTCATGATTTATTGAGTTCAAGAATCTATAAACCGAATGCTTCTTGCGGGTTCTTACATTAGTTAATGACCAACAACGTGTTCCGGTTCTGTTTTAAAACCTAAATTTGGTTGATTTTTCCGGTTATATATGTTGGAGATAAACTTGAAGATAGCTTAGGAATCAAGTTATCCTTATCTTAGTTAAATTAAGATAATGACAAAGTGTTTTCCTAATGAGTTTAGGATTTATATCTCTATATAAGAAGATGGTGAGGTGTGCCATGAACTTGTGAGCTTAGAGATTACTTTGTGAGAGTTTAGGTTTTGAGTGATTTTCCTAAATTAATAAAGAGAGTTTGATAATCTTTGAGACTCATATTTATACGTTAACCTATCAATTGGTATCAGAGCAAAAAACTGAGATCAATCAAGACGTAAGAGATGGGTGATATTACTACCGTGAGTGTGGTGAAACCGAAAGAAGGAACATCGACGATAAGTTGTCCAATGCTAAGTTCATGGAATTATACTGTTTGGGCTATCCGTATGAAGCTTCTTCTCAAGGTTCACAAAGTATGGGAAACTGTGGAGATAGAAACAACCGAGACTGAAAAAACGACATGGCCACTGCGCTTATCTTCCAATCCATACCCGAAGCACTTGTTCTACAAGTTGGAGAGCTCGAGACTGCTAAGAAAGTTTGGAATGCGATCAAAGCACGCCATCTAGGAGCAGACAGAGTCAGAGAAGCTCGATTACAAACCTTAAAAGCAGAATTTGATCGCTTAAAGATGAAGGAAACTGATTCAATCGATGAATTCGTCGGCAAGCTATCAGAAATAACGTCAAAATCTGCATCTTTGGGGGAGAACATCGAGGAGTCAAAACTGGTAAAGAAATTTCTCTCAAGTCTACCTAGGAATAAATATATACAGATAGTGGCGTCGCTGGAGCAAGTTCTCAACAACTTTTGAAGACATAGTTGGTCGTTTAAAAGCATATGAGGAACGGATAAGTGAAGATAATACAGACGGAGGAGAAGAACAAAACAAATTGATGTATGCTAGCTCAGAGAATCAAAACTTCCAGTCAAACCGAGACTACAATGGACGAGGAGGAGTGGAGGAAGGTTCCCTAGTAGAGGTCGTGGACGTGGGAGGTACTACCGAGAATTTGATATATCAAAAATCACATGTTTCCGTTGCGATAAGAACGGGCACTTCGCATCTTAATGTCCAGACAGATTGCTGAAACTGCAAGAGGCATATGAAAGTAGATCCGATAGAGCAGAAGAGACTCAAGAAGCAGACAGGCTACTTATGCATGAAGTTGTTTATCTTAATGAGAAGAATGTGAACCCTAAAGAATTTGAAACAGAGTCTGACAGTGAGAGGGTCTGGTACTTAGACAACGGGGCAAGCAATCATATGACCGGGAAACGTAAATATTTCAAGACAATTGATGAGACGGTAACAGGGAAAGTTCGGTTCGGGGATGACTCCAGGATCGACATTAAAGGCAAGGGATCGATTCTATTTATAAACCAAGACGGATCAAAGAAGCTCCTAGCCGATGTCTACTATATTCCGGATCTCAAGAGCAATATCATCAGCCTCGGAC
This sequence comes from Brassica napus, assembly GCF_020379485.1. Lineage (NCBI taxonomy): Eukaryota > Viridiplantae > Streptophyta > Magnoliopsida > Brassicales > Brassicaceae > Brassica > Brassica napus. Next base: position 27,107,152 of record NC_063445.1, on the reverse strand, counting down.
AAGCAACTGAATCTGGCTGTGAAGTTAGAATGAAAGAAGGAGACCTCACTCTCCATGACAGGGAAGGGAAACTCATTGTCAAAGCTAAAAGATCAATCAACCGGCTCTACAAAGTACTAATGGATATAGTTGATGATCATTGTTTCCATGTGGCTACTCAATCCGAATCAAATACATGGCATGCGCGTCTGGGACACATTGGGGAAAGCTCGTTAAAAGGGATGATTAAAGATCAATTGGTGTTAGGTCTACCGAAACTGAATATCGATAAAGATACTTGCTCTTCATGTTTGCTTGGCAAACAATCAAGATGTCCATTCCCTTCTGTTTCAACATATCGAGCTGAGACTGCGTTAGAACTGATAGATGGAGACTTATGTGGGCCAATTACTCCTCCCACAGCTGGGAACAATAGGTACATCTTCGTGCTTATTGATGACTACTCTAGATACATGTGGTCAATATTGTTGAAAGAGAAAAGCGAAGCGTTCGAAAAATTCAAAATATTCAAGAACATGGTGGAAGCAGAAACAAAGACAAAGATCAAGACGTTAAGAACTGACAGAGGAGGCGAATTCACATCAAACGAGTTAAAATCATACTGTGAATCTTCAGGGATTAACCGACATCTAACAGCTCCCTATTCTCCTCAACAAAATGGTGTAGTGGAGCGTCGAAACCGAACCCTTATGGAGATGACAAGAAGCATTCTTAAGCATATGAACGTGCCCAACTATCTATGGGGAGAAGGAGTTAGACATTCCACATACTTAATCAACAGAGTGGGAACTAAAGTACTTGAAGCGTTGACGCCATATGAAGCTCTCAAAGGACGCAAACCAAACATCGGACATCGGACATCTGAAAGTGTTTGGGTGCATTGGATATGCTAAAGCTGAGACACCACACCTAAGGAAACTAGATGACAGAAGCAGAGCACTTGTACACTTAGGCACGGAACCAGGGTCCAAGGCGTATCGCCTATTTGATCCCTCAACGCGGAAGCTTGTAGTAAGCAGGGATGTGGTTTTTGACGAAACCAAAGGTTGGAATTGGAGCAGATCGACAAGAGAAACCACTGATGAACCAGGGAGTTTCAAAGTTATTTTTGGAGAATATGGAAACAATGGTATAAAAGAAGATGAGAAAGATCTTGAGGATGGAACCGCCACTAAAGTACCCGATGAAGAAGATGAACTAGGAGGACAGAGCTCGGCGCCAGTGTTTGAAGTGAATACATAGCAAACTCAACCAGAAGTTAGAAGATCAACTCGCATCAGCAAGAAACCTAGCTACCTTGACGATTACGTCTGCCTAGCTGAGATCGAAGGAGAGAGAATGCTGTTACTATTAAACCAAGAGCCGTATGATTTCACAGAGGCAATAGAAGAGAATGTATGGAAGGATGCATGTGACGATGAGATCTCTTCAATCATTAGAAACAACACATGGGAACTAGTAGATCTTCCTCCAGGAGCCAAAGCAATTGGTCTAAAATGGATATTCAAAATCAAACTGAATTCAGATGGCACCGTCAACAAGCACAAGTCGAGGTTAGTAGCAAAAGGTTACATTCAGCGCCATGGAATAGATTATGAAGAGGTGTTCGCACCTGTGGCACGAATAGAGACTGTAATATTTATTATCGCCTTGGCTGCTTCACACGGTTGGCCAGTTCACCACCTTGATGTGAAGACTGCATTCTTATATGGAGAACTGAAGGAGAATGTGTATGTGAGTCAACCGGAGGGATATGAGGTAAAAGGCAGCGAAGGGAAGGTATATAAGCTCAAGAAAGCACTTTACGGCTTGAAACAAGCACCGAGAGCGTGGAATGAGAAGCTAAACCAAACACTTGGAGACCTGAAATTCGTTAAATGCACAAAAGAACCTTCCTTGTATAGAATGAGGAAAGACGGAGATTTACTTCTTGTGGTAGTGTATGTGGATGATCTACTCATCACCGGATCCAAAGTAGAGTTGATCGAAGATTTTAAGAAGAATATGGCAACCAAATTCGAGATGACTGATCTTGGTCTGTTAACATACTATCTTGGCATTGAAGTTTTGCAATATGATGGTGGGATTTCTGTAAGGTAGGAGAGTTATGCAAAGAAGATTTTGGAAGAGACAAGCATGGCCGATTGCAATGCAACGCAGATTCCAATGGATGCTGGCTTGAAGTTGTCTAAAGCTCAAGAAGAACGAGGTGTAGATGAAAAGAATTTTCGGAGAATCATAGGATGCTTACGCTACTTGCTACATACTAGACCAGATCTGGCATACTCGGTTGGAGTACTAAGCCGCTATATGCATGAACCAAAGGAATCACACCATGCGGCCCTGAAACAGATACTACGGTATGTTAAGGGATCTTTCTCATACGGTTTGGACTTCAAGCGATCAGAAGACTCGACATTAATAGGGTACAGTGACAGTAGTCACAATGTTGATATTGACGATGGAAGAAGCACCACGGGTCACATGTTTTATCTAAACGATTGCCTCATCACATGGTGTTCTCAAAAACAAGAAACCGTTGCATTGTCCTCGTGCGAGGCTGAATTCATGGCAGCTACAGAGGCAGCCAAGCAAGCAATTTGGTTACAAGAGTTGCTTGCTGAAGTATTGGAGAAACCGTGTGAAAAGGTGGTTGTGAGCATAGACTATAAATCAGCGATTGCATTAACTAAGAACCCAGTCTTCCATGGCCGCAGTAAGCACATCCATAAGAGGTACCATTTCATCAAAGAGTGCATTGAAAATGATCAAGTCATAGTGGAGCACGTTACTGGAAGCATTCAGAAAGCAGATGTCTTAACCAAAGCTCTTGGAAGAATAAAATTCAAAGAGATGAGAGAGCTAGTTGGAGTCAAAGATTTACTAAGTGATGAGTTCAAGTTTAAGAGGGTGAATGTTGGAGATAAACTTGAAGATAGTTTAGGAATCAAGTTATCCTTATCTTAGTTAAATTAAGATAATGACAAAGTGTTTTCCTAATGAGTTTAGGATTTATATCTCTATATAAGTAGATGGTGAGGTGTGCCATGAACTTGTGAGCTTAGAGATTACTTTGTGAGAGTTTAGGTTTTGAGTGATTTTCCTAAATTAATAAAGAGAGTTTGATAATCTTTGAGACTTATGTTAAGCTATCAATATAGGATTCTAGTTTTAAGAAGACCAGATTAGTTAAAGTAGGATTTTGAGGTTGAACACAAAGTTACACATCAACAGTTAGGCGTTGGATTTGAAAGAGTTCGCGGGAACGTTTCTTGATTAGATGACGTTTCAAGGTCTTATGGTTCTGAGCTGAAGTAAGAAAATTGGCATCAAAGGTTTAAAGATAAGGATAAATCAGTTGGTTTGAACTAGAGCTGTCAAATAGGCTGTCTAGAACCCATTTGGGCATGACCAATTGGACCATTTCTGTTTTGGACATTAATGGGCGGTCCATATTAGACAGTGGTCCAAAAAATGTCCAAGCCCAATAAAAATCATGTCCAATGGACAAATCCATGGACACCCAATAAAGACAATGTCCAATTTGTAAATTATTTATTTATGTTTAGTTAATTTATATGTTTCATATTAATATTTTTCACAATGATCTTTATACTTTTAATTTTATAAGATCTGTAAATTATTTATTTGTACTTAATTTAATAAAATATGTAAGAAGAATCTTTTTTTTTTAGCAAAACTTCAAATTTATTGCATAAAGGCATAAAACATAATAAAATCATAAACTCAAACATAACAATAATAACAAAGTCTAACAAAGTCATACACCCAAACATAACAAAGTCATAAACTCAAACATAACAAAGATTCAAACATATCAAAGTCTAAGAGATAACAAGTGAACATAGCAGACTGAAACATAACAGTCATGCCTCGTAGGTCCATCTGCAAACACAAATATCAATAACTCGTATGAGAGCCTCTCAATATGAAGACATAACAAAGAAGAAGGCGTGAAGCTACGAGAACATACTGAACATAGCAGACTGAAACATAACAAAGTCTCAAAACATACAAAGTCTCAAAACATAACAAAGCAAGAGAACAATGAGTTTACCGTGAAGGCGTGAAGCTACGAGAGTTAATATGTTTGATCAGCCTGCATTACAAACAACACAAGACATCAATCAAACCCTGAAATACTTGAGCTATTGAACGTGCTGTCTTTAGAAACTTACTTGTTGAGAGGTACTCAATCTCATCACCTATTTCTTGGAAGCCACGGAACCAGTTCCTTGCACAGATCAAAGCTTGAACGTTTGTGAGTAGGAGACAGCTTCTATACTTGTTGAGAACTCGGCTACCAATGCTGAATGATGATTCCGACGCCACTGTCTTGAGAGGGATACTGAGGACATCGCAAGCCATTGAAGACAACTCTTTAAAGCGGCATGCATTGTCTTTCCAGTATGAGACAGCATCCAAACTTTTAAAGCTTTCCATATCAACCACTGGCTCATCCAAGTAGGTGTCTAATGGTGATTTCCCACTACCACCAGCGGTCTTTTGAGAGAAGTAAGCATAAAAGCCCTGTAAACAACAACAAACCGACGAGTCTACGTTAATAAACAACAACACAATAGCATCATGTGTGTGGAGTTCCAGCGCGTGGTCACATCTAAGATCAGACCGGCTTGGGCCACTTCAGCTCGTATTCCAACTGTTTCGACACAGTTCTGAAACATAATCTCTCTAGACTGCGATCGTTTCACATACTTGACGCTCTCCCTGATCTTATCTAAAGTTCCACTAAGAACTGCCAAACCATCTTGAACGATCAAGTTTAGAATGTGAGCTGAGCACCTCACGTGAAAAAATTCCCCACTGCACACCAAATCTTTTTGTAGCTTTCTCTTCAAAATGCCTTGCATATTATCATTCGCAGAAGCATTATCCACTGTTAGAGAGAATACCTTTTTATCTAACCCCCATTCTTTTAGAAGCTCGATCAGCTTAATGGCTATCGCAACACCAGAGTGGGGAGGCGGAAAAGCGCAGAAGGATAAGATCTTCGCCTTCAAACTATACTCTTCATCTACATAGTGGGCAGTCAAGCACATATAGCCTTCTACAGTAATGGCTCTCCACAAATCTGTGGTCAAGCAAACTCTACCGGGGATGTTAGCCAAGACTGCCTTAAGCTTCATCTTATCCTTCTCATAGATCTTGTAGACATCTGACGCTGCTGTATTGCGAGACCAAAAATCTATAGAAGGGTTAGCATAGGTGAAGGCTTCTCTTATCTTCTCATACTCCACAAACGAATACGGAAGATTGTGTTGAATAATAGCCACAGCGATCATCTCGCGGAACACTTCCATATCCAGCTTTCTAGGAGCGCTTCCAGGAGTACTTCCAGGAGTTTTTGAGCAAGTCCTCATATGACGATTCATGGTATTAGTTCCATCCTGACGCAGATTCAAGCAATAATACTTCTGACAGTACTTGCAAGTGACATCAGTTTTGCCATCAGAATGCTTCTCTCCTGGTGTGAAATTGTTCCAGCACTTAGCACGACGTCTACTTGAACTACTGCTGCTGATACCTCTTTCTGAAGAACCGCTTTCTTGAGGCACTGGATCATCCTCATGTGCTTCATTTGCAAGATAACAGCTATCTTCTTCATCAATCAGGTTTGGAGTATCAAAGTTCATTGTCCTGTAACAAACGCTTAATCAGAAACTAGAAAAACGCTTAACAAATAGACAAATGCTTAAAACCCATAACATTTATTGATTCACAACAGTTAGAGACTCTTACTTGAGAGAGAGATCGCCGGAGATGGAGCTTGAGAGAGAGAGATCGCCGGAGATGGAGCTTGAGAGAGATCGCCGGAGATGGAGCCTGAGAGAGAGAGATCGCCGGAGATGGAGCTTGAGAGAGAGAGCCCGAGAGATGGAGCCTGAGAGAGAGAGAGATCGCCAGAGATGGAGCCTGAGAGAGAGAGCCCGAGAGATGGAGCCTGAGAGAGAGAGAGCCCGAGAGATGGAGCCTGAGAGAGAGAGAGAGAGAGAGAGAGAGAGAGAGAGAGAGAGAGAGCCTGAGAGAACCCGTCGTCGATGAACCCGTCGTCGATGAACCCGTCGTCGATGAACCCGTCGTTGATGAACCCTCGATGAACCCGTCGTCGATGAACCCTCGATGAACACGCCTTCACGATGAACACGCCTTCATGATGAACACGCCTTCACTCTCGATGAACACGCCTTCACCCTCGATGAACCATCAGATCGGATCTAGAGACGAGAATCGCAAGAGAAAGCTTCACGATCTCTTCAATTTCTAATTTTCCCCCAATTAAGCAATTAGAAACCCTAGAAATTAGATATATTGGGCTAGCCCAATGTCCATTTGGTCTAAGACCAATATGCCCACGGAGTGAATTGGTTTTTGGCCCAACTGACCATGTGCTATTTGGGCCCGACCATGGACCACCCATATAAGCTTGGACAGGGCTAGCCCAACGGACGGCCCGACCAATTGACAGCTCTAGTTTGAACTTATCTAAATACAACAACAAGGATTAGGAACTGTGTGAGCTATAAAAGGAGTTTAAGAAGTCGTTTGTATTTTTTAGGCTTTGAGAGATTTAAAAACGCGTCTGTAAATTTGTAAAGTTGAGAGATAGAACGTGAGAGTATTTTTTTAATATCCTGACGTAGCTACATTTCTCAGATGTGCACAAAGATAATGTTATCAAAGCCTCGACTTATTCTCATGTCCTCATCGATGTATCTGCAAACATAAAAGTAATCAAACATCTTTATATTAAAACACATTGTTTTTTGTTAGTTGAGCTTTTGTTCACGACAATATTGTATAAACATATATCAGTCTAAACATATATATGATCTTATTATATATGACAAAACTTATACGATTCAAGTAAATAAATAGGGAATCAACCATAGAATCTAAATAAATGAGAGATTTGATGGCGTATTTAATATCAAATCCAATAATATTGGTTTTCTATATTTACTTGATTCCTTTTGTTAATTTTAAGTATGACCGTAATTTATGCAGTAGACAAAATATAGCAAACTGATATACGTAATCGACATAACACAATTTGGTATTGGTTAATACATGAAAGTTACTACTAATTTGTACACAACTTTCATGACCAATTAAAAATTATATATGAAATTGTAGGAATTTTTTTGCCATTTATCTCGCGATGGAATATATTTGATTGACTTAATTCTTATGGCCAAAACCGTATAAGTTATGACTATATATATCATACTAAACTTTCATCTTATAATTCGTTCCCCTATAATTCGTTCCCCTATAGTTCGTTCCTTTCATGTTTTATTATTCTATAGCATATGTTTTGTTTTATCTTATATTCGTAATTTATATTATGATAGTTATAATTCTATTGCCTATGTTTTGTTTTATTTTAAATTCATAACTAATTTTATATAAGTATTTGTTTACTCTTATAGATTTCCTTCCACGAACTATACTTCAATTACACCTAACCAATAACACAAGTTTTCAAAAACTCGAAGCTTACCTTATATAAACATGCACAATTTCGTTCAATCTTTCATTATATAACATGTAAAATTTATGACTATGACTTTTATCTTTTTCATATCTATAGATTAAAAATTATAATCTCTTTTGGTCCATTCTTCCCGCGCAGGACGCGGGTTACCATCTAGTTTCATTTTATATGTGTTTTAAGATTTTATTTTTGTTTCTATTTAAATGATGCTTCAGGTTTTTATACAAACATTTAATGTTGTTTGGTGTTTTTGCCAATTATATTTTATTAATTTTTTATTGGTTATATTAGGTTTAATTAATGCAAAATGAATAAAAGTTAACACATTCTTTATTATTGTGCAAAAATTAAACTTAAACATCAACTAATATGAAACAGAGGGAGTATTAATGTTTTAAAAGAATGTAGACATTTCAATGTGGATCACTATATAGCTTATAAACGTCTATGTGGATATTTTAAAATGAAAACGAAACGTAATTTTTTTATTAATACATGCATAAGTAATTCACAAATTTTATGGCAAGAAAAAAAAGTATATGTGAATGTAATATGAACTAGCCTTTGACCCGTGCGCCCGCGTGGATGTTTGTTCTTTATAATTATATGTTTTTACTTGTAAAAACATTCATGTTACAGATTTTGTTTCATTACAACGTCTAGTATTATAATCAAGTTACGCCGTGCATATATATATATATAGAGTAGTAACGGACATTGATATATAGAGAAAAACACGGTTTGATCAGCAAAAATGCATTTAAATGACTCCCCTCCAAAACTTGTGTTTTGCTTCCAAAAATGAATCAGCTTAACGTGAATTATCCAACTGGATTTTCCATGGTTTTACATCCTTAAGTAGTGTAACATTTTCTATGGGCGCGGCGCGACCATTTTTATGAGTGATGTGAGAATGTGATTGTTCATTGAGTTGATAGGAAGATGTGTATTTATATGCAAGCGGACGCACATGAATATATTTAATATCATAATTAATTACGCTAAATGTATGAAAAATTATAGTGCATATACACAGCATCATAATATTCATTTTTAAAATATTCCCTTTTTAAAATATGTGAATTTCGTATATACTATAGCAGTTAGATATCATTGGATGCAATCTAAACAAAGATTTGTATGTATAAATTAATGGATCTATATACACTCAATCATGTAATAAATATATTATTCAGAGCAGCCAATCAAAAACAATATATGACTGTCCATCACTTAATAAACAGTGGGAAGTTGTGGCTACGTAAATTTTAGGAAGTTATTAGGTTGACTATGATCCCGTAATATATTATTGACAATTTTGATTGTGCAAACTATTTTGGCACGTAAATATATTTGCAAGATTTTCGGTTATTTTCAAACTTTCCATGTAGGTAATGACGTGCCCCGGTTCGTGGATCAGTCCATTGGAGCCAACCAGCATGGAAATCAGGACGTTCTGAATAATTTGACCGAGGTTCGTTCATCTGACCGTACCAGACACACTGACCGAGCCATCCCGCGTGCGTCCCGATTGGAGCTTCGGCTGGAACCACGACCAGACGACCGATTTCCCCGTACTGAAGCTCGTCTTCTCCGACCAACTTGACATTCTAAGACCCACGGTCGAGCCAGACTTAGCTTGGGTGGTGAAGAAACCGAAGACGGACATGCATTCTCATCCGGCGGACCATCCGGACAGTCTCGCAAGCGTTCTTATCATTTTCCGTGCCTTGACCAGATCTAGTCTTCTCTATTTTTCGTACTTTGACCAGATCTATTCTTCTCCATTTTCCGTGTCTTGACTAGATCTAGTCAAATTTATATTTTATATGCATTGCTTTCCCACATTTTCTTTAATTGTCTTTGACTACAAAACACTATAAATATGTAGTCCCCTTTGATGAATAAAATCAGTTCAGTTTTGGTTGTTTATTTTCGATTCTTCTTTTCTCCGAGTGAGAGAGAGTTCTTGGTTAGTTCATCGGTTTGAACCGGCTTGTTGATTTGGTGGTCAGCCAATCATTTTTGTGTGTCGTTTTGTGGTTAGCCAACACACTACATTCGTTCTTAGGTGGTTAGCCTTAGATCGTGGTATATCAAGAGTCATTCCGCATCTCTTGACGATCCTTTCAATCCATCTCAGTTCCAGAAGTGCCGTTTGCCTTCTCGTATCATATCCAACACCCAGCTAAATTGATCCTCATATCTTAGGGTTCTTCAGGTAAGATCCGCACGGTTTAAAATACAGAACTTGTTGGTTAGTTAAACCGAATACATCATCACGTGAAATACCAATCGAACAGTCTATGTTTTATTAAAATCCATTGAGTATGTTCTAAGAAAATCATATTAGTAATATACGTATAAAATTGCGTCAATATCATAATATATCTGAATTAAAATGTATACATATATTAATCTATATATATTGTTTATCCGGTTCAAAATGTAAAGGTAATATACCGGTGTGTATATTGTTTTGGAAGTAGATATCTGATTTTAATTGTAATATATGGTACTCTATCGGCCCACATAAAACTTGCAAATCATCCTAATAGGCTTTGATAATATGTTATAAATTAAGGCTAATTGACGGCCGGGTGGTTTAGAAAAACTTTTAAACGATTGTGTATTAAGTCAGTGGCAAACATTGTAAATATTAGGGAAAACTCATGGCTAAATACAATTTGGGGAAATTGCCAAAAATATCATTTTCAAAGCATCACTTTTCATGTTTACACTAACCACTTTTACCATCATCTTTAATGAAGAGTAAAAGACATTTATAACCTTTTGATTAACTTTGACAAAAAAACATATTGTTAACTAATCTAAACTTAAAACATCTTCTCTAAACCCTAAATCATCAACTCTAAACCCTAAAACATCAAACATCAACCCTAAACCCTGAAACATCAACCCTAAACCCTGAAACATCAACTCTAAACCCTAAACTCTAAACCCTAAACCTTTAAATCTAAACCCTAAAACATCAACTCTAAATCCTAAACATAAACCTTAAACCCTAAATCTAAACTTAAAACATCAACTTTAAACCATAAATCATCAACTCTAAACCCTAAATCATCAACTCTAAACCCTAAACCATGAAACATCAAGTCTAAAGCGTAAACCCCGAAACATCAACTCTAAACCCTAAAATCTAAATCTTCAAATCTAAACCCTAAAACATCAACTCTAAACCCTAAACGTAAACCCTAAACCCTATATTTTTTGAAATTCGAACCCCAAAACCCTAAACCTTCATATCTAAACCCTAAAACATCAACTCTAAATCCTAAACGTAAACCCTAAACCCTAAAACCCTAAACCTTCAAATCTAAACCCTAAAACATCAACTCTAGGGTTTTAGGGTTTAGAGTTTAGGGTTTAGGATTTAGGGTTTAGAGTTTAGGGTTTAGAGTTGAAGGTTTAGGGTTTAGGGTTTAGAGTTGATGTTTTAGGGTTTTGGGTTAATTTTTAGGGTTTAGAGGGTTTAGGGTTTAATGTTGATAGTTTAGGGTTTAGTATGATGGTTTAGGGTTTAGAGTTGAAGTTTAGGGTTTAGGTTTAGAGTTGATGTTTTAAGGTTTAGAGTTGAAAGTTTAGGGTTTAGGGTTGATATTTCGGGGTTTAGGGTTTAGAGTTGATGTTTCAGGGTTTAGGGTTCGTATTTTAAAAAAAAAATAGGGTTTAGGATTGATGGTTTAGGGTTTAGGGTTTGTATTTAAAAAAAAAAGGTTTATGATTGATGGTTTAGGGTTTAGAGTTGAGTTTTAGGGTTTAAGGTTTAGAGTTTAAATTTCAAAATATTATAATTCGAAAAAAAAATTAATTTTTTTTTTTTTGTAAATTTTCATTTATTTAAATATTTATTTATTATATATATAAAGGACAAGGACATAAGAGTTTTTTGCCACTTAATGAAGAATGTATTTTTAAAAATGTTCTTTTAATGGTCGTAAAAACGAAAAGTGATAGTATAAAAGTAGTAAACATGTAATTTCCCCTACAATTTGTACTCTTATTTTAATAGTTTAGATATTTATATCTACTAAAAATATGAAATAGTAGTTTCAAATAACTAATTAGATTGGAATAATAGTCACAAAATCACTTATTTTAGAGTTTTTTTTCTAGAAAATAAAAAGATATTGTTACATATAGAATAAATAAAACAATCTATACTATTAAAGTAGAATCTCCAATACGATTCTGCCTTTAGATTTTCAAGTTATTTACAAGACTATGCCATTATTTTTTTATTTATTTCTCATCTATAATTAAGTTCATTTTAGAAAATTCGTGCTTTGCATTAAAGTATAACCATTTTCAACAAAAATATAGGAACTTTCAAATAACTTCGGCAACAATATATGCCATTAACTACACAACAATCAATCCTATTTAATTCATTGGTTACCGAATTTTATATTTGTAATTTAGTACCCACAATCTTATCTTCCTCAATGAATCGTCTACTTTTGCAGAGAAATATCGAGTGACAATTGTTTTATTATTACTTTTCTTTTCAAATTTTCTTTTGGTAAGACCAAACAGTCAGATATACGTCGAAGAAACTAGATTACTCGTGGATTGGGTTTCACAAATTTATAGATCGAAACTCATTTAAATACTTAACTTTTATCGACAAAAATTTGAAAACCAATTTTTAAAAACAGTAAAACAGAAATAGTTGATTCAAAATTTTCTTTGTATTTCTTTTAATCACAATTTAAAATATGTTATGAAAAAAGATATTTGATTACTTTGTAAAAATAATAGTTTACAATAACCTAAGAATATTAATATAAGGAACTTTTTATAAAAAAAAACAATTCTTCACACCAATGAAAATTATGTCTCCACACCAATGAAAATTTGTCATACATAAAACATCAACACAATTAAAAATATCTGTTATCAAATAATGAACACACAAGGTTATAATTAAAAATATTTAATTTTACAACTTTTGATTTTTAAAGGAAACAAATCCTGCGTTTTTAAAGTGCATGTTAAAAATCTAATATAGTCTTATAAAACAACTTTATATACAACGGTTTTGAATAGATGTTTTGTTTTTCCATAAAACTATACATTGTATAGCGTAAAATAGTATGCTTTTTAACTGTATAACGCATATATACCGTATATGTTTTGCCACACATGTGTATTTAAGATTTATATATATGGTTTGGCTAGAATGCTTTTTGTATAAAAAATTAAAAACAATCATTATGGTAATTTTTGTTGTGATGGTGTTTGAGATTCAAAATTTAACCTGAATTTTATGTAAAAAAACCAATCCTTGAGCAGCACCAAGCATGATCTTAAGCCTTAGTTTCCAAGGCAAAGTTGAGGTTCTTCTTCGAGTGAGAGATGATCTTCTAAGCTGAGATTAGACATGAACTCATAAACCAAATTAAAGCCTCTCTATGTCTTCTGAACAATAGCCTAAGAGCTTCACTACGTTTGGATGACTTAACTTCTGCTAGCCATTGCTCGTGACTCTATTGGGTATTCTATCCAAGCAAGCAACTAATCACGCTAGCAAGCTCTAATACCCATTGTTGACAATTATGTAACCAATTAACCGGTGTTAAAAACACAAAAAGAATTGTTTACCTAGTCCCCTTGTTGTACATCTGGGAAGAAGACTGACATTCTCAATGATTCACTATAATCAAGTCACCTAATGAAATCTTCCACAATAAGCTAAAAATTTAAGCATATTAAACTTGTGTAATTAGGAGATGAAATCCACCGTACAATCAAGAAAAAGCACCTTTAGACTCTTGACCAAATCTTTTTCTTCTTCTTGTCAACTTTGGTGTAGATCTTCCTTTCAATTTCCTCTTTTTCTCTATTTTATCTATTTTCTCTCTAATAGTGTTCTCAGTGTTAGGAGACAAGAAATTAGGTTTAGGAATATATATGATACCTTCCTAAATCCTTGGGCTTCGTTCAAAACCACTTTAATTTTATTTCTGGCCCAAAAAGTCATGCCTAGATAGCTAGTCTCACGACAGCACCTGACCATGAGCACCTGACCATGAGTACACCTTGCTATCTGTTCCGGTGGCCGGCGGTGACTCTCAAGCCGGTATACCTCTAACCCCTTTCTTCTTCAGCCTCTCCTCCCGTTACTAATCGGCCTCTTCAGAAGGAAGATGTTCGTCGTGTGCCCTGCCTCTGCCTTGATTCAAAGCTGGAATCTTTCGAGTGTGTTGTCTGTATGAAGGGACTGGAATTGAGTGCCAAAACCTCCGCTTGCTTCCACCGGTGCCGTTGCATTCTGTAACTTCCGGTTCTCCTCCTCGGTGTGGGACTTTTAGGGAACCGTCGATCCTCTTCTAGAGTTGTATGGCGTCTAGAGTGGACTTTTCAAAATGAAATCTGGACCAGGACTTTGTCAAGCCTGCTTCGCCTCTACCTCTTCGGGATAGTTCTCGGCTCCTGGAACTATTCTCCGTCTGTTACCCTTCTATGTTTGTGGCTCTGTTGCAGGTTCTGGCGATGATGTAAAGACTCAAACAACTGGAACTACATATGTTATTCTTAGACTTATCATATGTGAAGGTTTAATCTTGTTGATTAAACCTTTGTGTCTGTGAGAGTGTAACATCCCGATACCTGGCCCAAAAATTTCTTAAAGAGAGCCCGTTAGGACTGCACCCCATTAGGGTAAATGACCTAGGGTTTCCTCCTTTTCCTATAAATCAAGCTGCCTCCTCTCACTTTTCTCTCATTCTGAAACTTGAGCGATGCCCTGCAGAGATTTAGAGAGACTAGGAAACCCTAGCCGTCAAGCTTCTCTTTTCCTTTTCTCTCTTCTTCTCTCACGCCTCTCTCTCTCTCTCTCTCTCTTTCCTTTCTCTCCCCGTTGGATCTTTTCCTCCCTCCTCGCCGCGAGTCACCCCGAGAGCAAGCCGAGCCGCCGGTGGTGGTGGTCGTCCAACTGGTGGTGGGGTGATCGTCCGAGTGTGGTGATGGTGGTGGCTGTGTGGTGTTGTGGTGGTGACCAGATCTCGTCTCTCTCTTGTTTCCTTGTTCCAGATCTATTCAGATCTCATCCCCCTTGTCTCTTGTTTCCAGATCCAGATCTAGGCTAAGGTGAGGTGATTCGAACTTATCTTGCTCCCATGTACTGTATACTCCTTTATGTTGGAGTTAGGTCTGATTAGACCATGTTTGAGAGTTAGGTTGGTAGATCATATGATGAATGCTAGGATGCTAGATGAATGGATCATGCTGCATAAGCACTCTCATCTTGTTTAAAGGACTTAATGAACTGCCTTGGGTTGATATGAATGTTATTTATAATGGTTGCTTGTGTTATTGGTTGTTGTGATTCCTATGAGGATCCTTGAATGAGAGCTAGGTTGCTAGAAAGAAGTGAATGCCTAAAATGATAGATGTCAACTGGTACCACTTGTTGTGAATGAGAATGTGCAGTGTATTGCGTGTGACACCGATAACGGGTGGCGTCTAGTGAATGAGTACGAGTCTAAGTGTACATGAAAATGAGAAAGTGAACGAGAACGAGAATGAGAATGTGAACGTGAACGTGTCAATGAACTTGCTTGAAGTCCTGTTTGGACCACCGAGAACGGGTGGGCGTCTAGAGTCTAGGATGTGTGAACCTGCGGGACAGTAGCCTAAAACGAGGTACCCACATGAACCTGTGGGACAGTAGCCTAACACGGGGTACCCGCAGGAGCCCACGGGACAGTAGCCTAACATGAGGTGCCCGTGGGAGTGACCCACGAGACAGTAGCCTAACAAGAGGTACCCGCGGGAGTGACCCGTGGGGCAGTAGCCCAACATGAGGTACCCACGGGAAGTGATGAGTTGAGCCTACCACGATATGCGGGATAGAAAATGTGTTGTGGCGCCTTAAGATCGAGTCAATGCCGAGTCGTGGCGTAATTATGGCTATTATGACCGGGTGGCGGACAGTGCCAGGATGGGCCAACGTGCTGCAACTCGGATAGCCATGTAGGAAGCTGGAGGGGGACAGATGCTCGAAAAAGGTGCTCTTCCAGGGCAGGCCGGAACGCCTAGGGATATCCGTAAACAGCTATAGGTCCATACGTCTAGGTTGCGTGAAGTCAAGTCGGTCTTGTGTGATGGTGTATGTCGAGTTGGTCGAGTTTATTGAATTATGTGTGCAGCAATGACTGAGATCGTTGTTTGAGTTGACCGTTAAGTTGTTAGTAAAGTATAGAAATGTGATTGCTTGGAAATGGTGATGATAGAATGTTCTAGAATGCATTTGGACCCTGGTTTCCGCATAGAGTAGTATATAGTGTCATGTGGGCTGGCTGGTCTAGAGTCACTTCACTGAGTAACCCGTTGCTCATTCCCTCCCTTTCTATTTCCCTGTGCGCAGGACTGTAAGTAGAAGTATAAGGATACGGGTGTGACAGTATTTCACAGAAGGTTATGCGTCCGTCGACTCTTAGGACCAGTAATGAGACACGTATAGGCGTCTAAATGAGTAGACATGTATCCATAACGCCCTTTCGATAACTCCGGTCAGACGCCATTGGATCGGGCCGTTACAAATGGTATCAGAGCGGGGGTTAAGATCCCTTAGTACTATCTTAAGGGGTCGACATTTCCGAAATTTTCAAAACCTGTTTTAAAAGAAAAATGTTTGTGAAATTTTATGGCATCCAAAAAGTTGTGAAATGAGTTTTCAAAACCACCCAATATATTTATACGTCTATTATGGTTTTGATCAGATCCATTTTACTTGCAGAATTTCTTTCCGAGCTTAATTCATCCGTTGGTTCTTAAAAGATCCTGAGCAATGTGTTCCTCGCCTTGTGTGCCCCCTTGTTTGATTGTGTGAGTCCATTTCGGTATCAGATGTTAAGTTCAGAAGTCTAGGGCTTGGAATTCGGGGACAAATTCCGATTAACAGGGGGAGATTGTAACATCCTGATACCTGGCCTAAAAATTTCTTAAGGAGAGTCCGTTAGAACTGCGGCCCATTAGGGTAAATGACCTAGGGTTCCCTCCTTTTCCTATAAATGAAGCTGCCTCCTCTCACTTTTCTCTCAATCTGAAACTTGAGCGAAACCCTACAGAGATTTAGAGAGACTAGGAAACCCTAGCCGTCAAGCTTCTCTTTTCCTTTTCTCTCTTCTTCTCTCACGCCTCTCTCTCCTTTCTCTCCCCGTTGGATCTCATCCTCTCGCTTCGCCGCTAGTCACCCCGAGAGCAAGCCGAGCTGCCGGTGGTGGTGGTGGTCGTCGTCCAAGTGGTGGTGGGGTGATCGTCCGAGTGGTGTTGTGGTGGTGACCAGATCTCGTCTCTTTCTTCTTTCCTTGTTCCAGATCTGTTCAGATCTCATCCCCCTTGTCTCTTGTTTCCAGATCAAGATACAGATCTAGGCTAAGGTGAGGTGATTCGAACCCATCTTGCTCCCATGTACTGTATACTCCTTTATGTTGGAGTTAGGTCTGATTAGATCCTGTTTGTGAGTTAGGTTGGTAGATCATGATGAATGCTAGGATGCTAGATGAATGAATCATGCTGCATAAGAACTCTCATCTTGTTTAAAGGACTTAATGAACTGCCTTGGGTTGATATGAATGTTGTTTATAATGGTTGCTTGTGTGATTGGTTGTTATGATTCCTATGAGGATCCTTGAATGAGAGCTAGGTTGCTAGAAAGAAGTGAATGCCTAAGATGATAGATGTCAACTGGTACCACTTGTTGTGAATGAGAATGTGCAGTGTATTGCGTGCAACACCGATAATGGGTGGCGTCTAGTGAATGAGTACAAGTCTAAGTGTAAATGAATATGAGAAAGTGAACGAGAACGAGAACGAGAATGAGAATGTGAACGTGTCAATGAACTTGCTTGAAGTCATATTTGGACCACCGAGAACGGGTGGGCGTCTAGAGTCTAGGATGTGTGAACCTGCGGGACAGTAGCCTAACACGAGGTACCCGCAGGGACCTGCGGGACAGTAGCCTAACACGAGGTACCTGCAGGAGCCCACGGGACAGTAGCCTAACATGAGGTACCAGTGAGAGTGACCCGCGGGATAGTAGCCTAACAAGAAGTACCCGCGGGAGTGACCCGTGGGACAGTAGCCTAACATGAGGAACCAACGGGAAGTGATGAGTTGAGCCTACCGCGAGATGCGGGATAGAAAATGTGTAGTGGCGCCTTAAGATCGAGTCAATGCCGAGTCGTGGCGTAATTAAGGCTATTATGACCGGGTGGCGGACAGTGCCAGGATGGGCCAACGTGCTGCAACTCGGATAGCCATGTAGGAAGCTGGAGGGGGACGGATGCTCGAAAGAAGCGCCCTTCCAGGGCAGGCCAGAACGCGTAGGGACATCTGTAAACGGCTATAGGTCCATACGTCTAGGTTGCGTGAAGTAAAGTCGGTCTTGTGTGATGGTGTATGTCGAGTCGGTCGAGTTTGTTGAATTATGTGTGCAGCAATGACTGAGATCGTTGTTTGAGTTGACCGTTAAGTTGTTAGTAAAGTATAGAACTGTGATTGCTTGGAAATAATGATGATAGAATGTTCTAGAATGCATTTGGACCCTGGTTTTCGCATAGAGTAGTATATAGTGTCATGTAGGCAGGCTGGTCTAGAGTCACTTCACTGAGTAACCCGTTGCTCATTCCCTCCCTTTCTATTTCCCTGTGCGCAGGACTGTAAGTAGAAGTATAAGGATACGGGTGTGACAGTATTTCACAGAAGGTTATGCGTCCGTCGACTCTTAGGACCAGTAATGAGACACGTATAGGCGTCTAAATGAGTAGACATGTATCCATAACGCCCTTTCGATAACTCCGGTCAGACGCCATTGGATCGGGCCGTTACAAATGGTATCAGAGCGGGGGTTAAGATCCCTTAGTACTATCTTAAGGGGTCGGCATTTCCGAAATTTTCAAAACCTGTTTTAAAAGAAAAATGTTTGTGAAATTTTATGGCATCCAAAAAGTTGTGAAATGAGTTTTCAAAACCACCCAATATATTTATACGTCTATTATGGTTTTGATCAGATCCATTTTACTTGCAGAATTTCTTTCCGAGCTTAATTCATTCGTTGGTTCTTAAAAGATCCTGAGCAATGTGTTCCTCGCCTTGTGTGCCCCCTTGTTTGATTGTGTGAGTCCATTTCGGTATCAGATGTTAAGTTCAGAAGTCTAGGGCTTGGAATTCGGGGACAAATTCCGATTAACAGGGGGAGATTGTAACATCCTGATACCTGGCCTAAAAATTTCTTAAGGAGAGTCCGTTAGAACTGCGGCCCATTAGGGTAAATGACCTAGGGTTCCCTCTTTTTCCTATAAATGAAGCTGCCTCCTCTCACTTTTCTCTCATTCTGAAACTTGAGCGAAGCCCTGCAGAGATTTACAGAGGCTAGGAAACCCTAGCCTTCAAGCTTCTCTTTTCCTTTTCTCTCTTCTTCTCTCAAGCCTCTCTCTCTCTCTCTCCTTTCTCTCCCCATTGGATCTCTTCCTCTCTCCTCGCCGCGAGTCACCCCGAGAGCAAGCCGAGCTGCCGGTGGTGGTGGGGTGATCGTCCGAGTGTGGTGATGGTGGTGGTGACCAGATCTCGTCTCTTTTGTTTCTTTGTTTCAGATCTGTTCAGATCTCATCCCCCTTGTCTCTTGTTTCCAGATCCAGATCCAGATCGAAGCTAACGTGAGGTGATTCGAACCCATCTTGCTCCCATGTACTGTATACTCCTTTATATTGGAGTTAGGTCTGATTAGACCCTGTTTGAGAGTTAGGTTGGTAGATCATATGATGAATGCTAGGATGCTAGATGAATGATCATGCTGCATAAGAACTCTCATCTTGTTTAAAGGACTTAATGAACTGCCTTGGGTTGATATGAATGTTGTTTATAATGGTTGCTTGTGTGATTGGTTGTTGTGATTCCTATGAGGATCCTTGAATGAGAGCTAGGTTGCTAGAAAAAAGTGAATGCCTAAGATGATAGATGTCAACTGGTACCACTTGTTGTGAATGAGAATGTGCAGTATATTGCGTGTGACACCGATAACGGGTGGCGTCTAGTGAGTGAATACGAGTCTAAGTGTAAATGAATATGGGAAAGTGAACGAGAACGAGAACGATAATGGGAATGAGAATGTGAACGTGTTAATGAACTTGCTTGAAATCCTGTTTGGACCACCGAGAACGGGTGGGCGTCTAGAGTCTAAGATGTATGAACCTGCGGGACAGTAGCCTAACACGAGGTATCCACAGGAGCCTGCAGGTTAGTAGCCTAACACGAAATACCCACAGGACCCCACAGAACTGTAGCCTAACATGAGGTATCCGTGGGAGTGACCCGCGGGACAATAGCCTATTCTATGCATTCGATAGCCAATTTAGACAAATTATATTTATGTTTATAATATAAGAAAAAAAGAAGACTGAATTCATTACGTTATTTTTGGTAGCATGGAAACCCTAATCTTATGCACGAGACACGCCATGTTAATTTCTAATTTCAAGGCATCTATTTATATAAAGTACTGTTTGCTCTCTCCAGAACGCACCACCTCATCATCCACCTAGATAAGTCATTTTCTCTCGTGGCGACACGTGTCACAGAAGACTCAAACTCAGCGTTTCATTTATTCCAAAAGTCATAAATGATACGGGCTTTGCTATTTTCTGGGCCTGATGTTGAGCAATCCTGTGTGACGGCCAGAGCCGACTCTAATCTTTGCTTCACGCTGTCTAACAGAAGCTTAGGGATCGTCTTTGTTCTTCGTTCGATCGCGACTTCTGATCTTCATCTCAGTCACCGAAACAGTCTCTGTTGCAATTATTTCGTGTTAAATCCCTTATTAATTCAATCAATGAAGCCTTGAATGCAATATTTTCTTTAGGAAGCGGTGTACCTGTGAATATAAAAAGGTAAGCATTTCTCCTCTCGAAATCATACAACGATTTATTTTCCTATTCTTGATTATGAAACTTTCTCAATTATGTTTCATTCGAGCATAAATATTTAAGTTTCATCCCCAGCAAATCAAAACTTCGATCCTTTATTCTGTTAATTCGATGGCCCTATTCCTATTAGGTTTACGGAGAAGACCATATTTATTGAGATTGCAGAGGAGGAATTCTAAATATTTAGATGTTTTTACAATCAAATCTTCAGGATATATTTTGTTCTTTCTGGATAGTTTTCTCTTGATTAAGGAATTGAATTAAATATATTCTCCTATGATTTATGTTTGTATAGATAACAGATTAAACTCCAGCATAAAGTTAAAATATTGGAGTTTCATGACTGCCTTTTCATATGTTTTCATTGTATGCACATGCTTTTATGGCAGGGACAGTACATAGTCAGAGTCTCAAGTCGCCTTCATGATGATGACACCATTGTCGAGAGAAGACATAAAGCTAGCTGAAGTTTTGATAACGGTAAAGAACTTGAAATGTTTAGGAAACCCAACATTGCTAGATGCCTAGATGTTTTACTCCATAGAGGACATGGATAATCGTAAAAGAAAACAGAAGTAAGTTCTAATGTATTTCTTTTTTGCCGTATGTGGCTTAGCTGGAAATTATTTGATTACTAAATTTG
The DNA here is from genome assembly GCF_020379485.1 of Brassica napus. NCBI lineage: Eukaryota > Viridiplantae > Streptophyta > Magnoliopsida > Brassicales > Brassicaceae > Brassica > Brassica napus. Next base: position 27,086,019 of record NC_063445.1, on the reverse strand, counting down.
ATGACAAGTGTACGTATGGTATTTGAATAGAATCTGATATTTTTTCTTGATGATGTTTCCTTCTCAGGGTCTCTGAGAAATATAGATGGAAAAGAAGGAAATTGCAGAGCATGAAGCAGTCAAGAAAGAGCCAGAAGCTTTCTACTGGAGAGACTTGGCAATGTTCCAATGCATGCGTTATGTCTAGGAGATTCTTCATTCGGCGAAATAGGAGAGAAAAAAGAATATATAACAATTTGGTCCAGTTTTTAATTATTTAAAAGGACTTAAATAAAATAATTGACGTATTTTTTAATATTTTTGTAGTTTCTTATTTAAACTGAAGGTAACATGTAACACCTATCAAGGATGAGCACGAGCATTACTTTGATTATAATCTGATTGAAAATCATAAATTATTGATCCTGATACTTTTTCTCATATTAATAATACATCCATTGTTTTAGCTAAATTTATATAATTCAGCTTACAAGTTTTAATAAGAAATTAAGAAATGTCCAAGAAACTCAATTGAGATCACAATAATTGTTGATCAAATAAGATTTGTGTAAGTAAACTCGATATAAAGCCATGTCATCGTTCAAGCCATATGTTTAATGTATATTTTTCGACAAAATTCATATGGTGCTGTCTCAGTTTATCAAAACGTGGCTGCTTTCTCTTCGTTTATCTGATTCTTTCACTTAAACTTTTCCTGTCTTTTTATTAACTTGATGTGAGCATATAAAGTCTATAAGATGATTCATCTGACTCTAATAAAAATGGTCATGATAGCAGAAAGCGCCCTAACAAAAAGGCTATGGCGTGTAAACACGAGAGTGACAATGAAAGTGGCTCTAGCAGCTCTAACCTTGACAGTGATTGTGGAGAGAAGAGAAGAAGAAAGGTACAAAGAAACACAATATAAGCAAAATAGGTGCCTCTTCTTAATCTGAAGCTGAGAGTGACGATAACAACAAACTTAAGAAGTCACAAAAAAGTAACCCTCTAACCAATCTGGTTCGAAAGAAGTAAGGGACAAAAAGTAGTGGGAGGAAGAGGCGTGATTTGATGTTAGTGAACCTAAATTTGGGAATGAGAAAACAACTACTACACAAAAAAAAAACTAACCATGTAAAACAAAATGGAAAAACAAATGTGGACGATGTGGAGACCAATCATCTGAAGAACAAATATAGAGTTGCTTCAAGTGGCAAGAAAGCTGCAAGAGCCTCTGATGAAAACAAGAGATCATAGTGTAGTAAAGTAGAAGTTTACACTGGAGGAATGATCCACAAAATAGATGAAGAAGAGGATAGTTTCAAGCATCACAAATTGACAAGGACAAATATCTTCCTCTTACGGAAAAACTTTTAACGACGTTGCCAACAAATATATCAACCCAGCAAACAAACAAACAAAAAGTAAAGTCATGGCTTAAAAATGAAAATGGCTCCCCACACATGAAACTCATAAGTTCAGATTAACATCATATTTTAGGTCAAACACACAAACTAACGTCACCAATTAGCAACCCACTGCACCAGAGATGTCAACATCCAATATACTACATTTTGCCTAAAAAAAAAAAAAAAAATATTACCCACTTAAAACCATAACATTTCATGCTCAACGAAAACAAAACCCAAAACACAACACTCCCAGATCTATTCTATACTAACAATTGAACAATATTTTGTGCGAAATACGGACAACCACTAGAACGAAGTTCTATAAAGATTAATATTAAATTATTATTCAATCTAGCTAATTCTTAAAAATAAAATTTAAATCAATTCACTTTTCTATTATCTAAATCAATAAATTTAGATGATAATGTATAAGAAAATATAAAATTATCAATAGATTATAAAACATGTATAAATGTATAAGAGAGGTAAATAATTCATTATTCAGGTATTTAAATAATAATCATCATCATGTACAAAGATCCATGTCTCTTTGCAATATATGAATGTGGGTTAACCCTCTCTACTCATGTAAACCTCATCAAAATAAGTGGCTAAAAATTTGACACTATAATTTTTAAAAATGTAATAAACGCTATATATTCCTTATCATCTTATTCTATTAACCAAAATGTTTAATAACACAAAAGTTATTTTAATCAATAGTTTAATTACAATCTAACAAAAAAAAGTTCATCAATGTAAAATTATTTTAGCACACAATATATAATATCATCTAAAATACATACACTTCGGAAGAAGAATAAGAACGATTTTTTTAGTGATATTGTGTCTTCAAGTTTTATCAAATGCAAATAAAAAGCGTAAAGCTTATGAAATGATTCCACCATTTTATCACGAAGTTCAAGATTAGAAAACTTTTTTAAAAAAGGAAAATATAACCAACTATTAATACATAATAGATTAAAAATATTTCTACGAAAATAACTCCACAATAAAAAAATTAATAGATGATCAAAAATCAAAAATAGAATAAGATACAGAAATAAAAAATTAATATAAAAACAAAAATGAATAATTTGTTATATAAAAGAGATAGGTTAATTTATTCTAACTAAATAAATGTAGAATGTGTTTTAAATATTTATGTCAAGAATTATAAAACAAACTATAAACATAGATCCACAACTGTGTAAAAATAAAATATATAGTTATATAGTCTAATAAGAGACACACGATTTAAAATAATGTAAGATAATGAATAAAACTAGATAACTTCAAATTAAACAAATAAATCAACAATTCTACACCAATAAAATAAAAAACAGAATAAAACTTCAAATAAACAATCTTAGTAATCGTAAGAAAAAATTTAATTAATTGTAATGAGAATGAAACTGAATAAAAAATAACAATCAATAAAATAATTATTCATACTAATATAGAACAAAACAATTTAAAATAAAAACAAATATTAAAAAAAATAAAAATATTTACTCTAACTATTTAAAATATTTTAAAATTATCATCCCGCCCGTAGGGCGGGCCAGCCCTAGTCTTAATATATATATATTAAAACTATTTAATTTTACTCACAGAAAAAATGCGTTTTTATCTTTAACAACAAAGAAAAAGTTTTTATTTATATATTAAGTTTCACAAACCAGTTAAGTTAGTCAGAAAATAAACCAGCCACTTATTATATTTTCACATAGGCTAGCCTTCTTTCCCATTTGTTTATTACCAATTCAATATGTACACTATTTATAAATAAACTGGTTAGTAATGTAAGGGTTAACCAACTCCTTCAACACAATTCATTATAGGCCTACAATCCATGAAAGTTAGTTATGGAATATCAGTGTTCATACTGCAGTATACAGAAGCAAACACACTACCTACAAAATAATCTTTAGTCAAAAAACTACCAACTAATACTATATAGTGAATAGTTACCATAAGAGCATATAGTGAATATTTTGTTTAATGTAACGATACTTATATTTTTCTTCTTTCAAACAATATTGTTAGTTAAATTAATATAATATTACTTAAATATTCAGATTATGAAAATATATAGTGAATATTTTGTTTGAATAATCAAGTTTAATCTAAACTGAAAATTAAAATTTATAAAAGAAATTGAACAAATAAAATAAGTTAAAGATATTTTAAAGTTATAGAAATATAAGAAATCAAAAATATATATTTTAAAAACAAACAAAAGAAACAAATCATAAGAGTCTTAATTTATAATAACCCATATAACTTTATGGAATGTTAACTAATATGATGCAATTTACACAGCGACAAAATAAGAGTTTTTCTTGGATTCATCGCCTATGGTTTAGTTATTTAAAATTCAAAATCTTCTAAAAACCAATAAAATTTAGTTATTTAAAATTCAAAATCTTTTAAAAAGGAAACAAAATAATAAGAATTTGTCAAGTTATATTATGTTTTTAAAATAAATAAAGAATAGTAAAAATTATCAAAAAAGATTGTTTTAATATCGTTAACGTCGTCTGCAAAACACTAAACCCTAAACCATAAATCATAAATTCTAAACCCTTGGGTAAAACCTAAACTATTGGGTAAATGTTAAACTCTAAATCATAAACATTAAACCGAAATCTTAAAACCATTAAACCCTAAATCCTTAACCCTAAATCCTTAACCCTTGGGTAAATCATAAACCCTAAGGGTTCAAGGTTTACTCAAGAGTTTAAGATTTAGTGTTTATGATTTAGAATTTTTAAGATTTAATTTTCAATGTTTATTATTTATGATTTATCCAAGGGTTTAGAGTTTACCCAAGAATTTATGGTTTAAGATTTAAGATTTTAGTGTTTTGCTGATAGCGTTAACAATATTAAAAAAATATTTTTTTTGATAATTACTACTTATTTTTTTTTATTTTAAAAGCATAATATAACTTGAAAAATTCTTATTATTTTATTTCATCTCTTAAAAGATATAAATCTGAAATAACTAAATCATATTGGTTGGTGAACCCTAGGGGGAACCCAAAAAAAACTCGGACAAATAGCAAAATGATCTATTAATCCATTTAAATTTAGAAAATGGGGACTTGAATTTTTGTTTATATCATGGGGGCTGAGGCAATTGCCTCTTTCAAATTACAGTAAGCACGGCTTTGCTTCTAAGTTTTAACTTAACCAGTATAAGGTTTAATTAAACACATAAATACACTCAGATAAATCTGTCTAAAATGCTATTATATATGCCATTTTATGCCACACCCTATTTTTACGGCTACGTTAGTAAGAAAGCTCACATGACTCTATCTGGCAATCAATATACATTGGATCAGAAGGCTAAGTTCTAGCATTAATATCAAAATACATTACAATGATATTCTCAGGTGGTGCTAAAACGTCACGATCAAATAGATTATAAAAACGGAAAAAGTAGTAGAAAAAAAACTGTGAAATGTGTTTATAAGTGTGGTAAATGGTCATTAAGTAGCGAAATGTATGGAAGAATGACAAACAATAAAAAAAAATTAGGATATTAAAAACAAAGGCATGTGGGAAGGGTCTTTACATTACAGTGGTCAGAAATGCTATGCTGAGATGAGGCAAAGAGCCTTCACTCCTTGTGGGTCTCCTTAAATATCTCTTTTCATCTTCCCTTCCTTCTAATTTGTTTATAACTTAATAGTAAATCATACTATTGCATTTTTATCAAGTTAAAACCTCAAGAAAAATCAGAGTTTCTCGACAGAGGGAATTCATATAACTATCAGAAACAGAGCTATATTATGTGCTAGGAAAGGTGCAAGCAACTAAGCATCAATGATAGAATGAAAAAAAGATCATGCTGATTATATCATATCTAATATATGTGTAGTACTTTTTGACCAAAAAAAAAGGTGTAGTACTTGTAGTTTACATGTATAAGATATATATATATCGTTTATCAACATTATAAGAACTAGTCTAATTCTTAGCGAATTCCAGATGGGATGTTAGCCCATGTTCAAATAATCAAGTTCATACATCAACCAGGGACCTTGGCATAGATTTTTTTTAAGGCTGTGTATCATTAATAAGCCACATGGGCAAAAAGTTTCAAAATATTACAAAAATAAAGCACAAGATCATACCAGTAGGTATGTCGTAAGAGAGGATAGATAAAAAATATCAAAGAGGTTATCCTACTCAAAAAACACAAACGCAATACACAAAGACAGTAGTCTTCTGATGGCGTGCGTTCTAAGATGAGACCGGAAGAGAGGCTTCTGCTTCCTCATACATCAATGAGTAAATCTTACACCATCTGTGATGGAAACTCACTATATGGAATCTGAAATTGTTACCTTCTCGTTGTAAGTCAATTTCTCATAAAATTTGAAAAGGTTAATAGTGGAGCTGATCTAGGATCTGAAAATTAAAAGATGAACTGTTAAAACCATGAACTCGAAACCTCCAAACTTCTTAGCTCTTCTTTTATCCATAATAGCGGCCTGAAAAGAACCCAGTTTTGTGGAGGTTTTGGCTCCATAAAATCAATTCCACCAATTTCTCAAGGAGACAGAAATAAATGATAATACCGTCACTCCAAAAGGAACCGGCAACTCCCAAAGGCTACAACGTAAAGGCAGCGAGAGAGCAGTCTCAAGCCAAAGAGTCAAAAGATAATTATACATTTTAGTTTGACCAAAAAAAAAAAAATTATACATTTTACTATCCGCGTAAAATACTAACATTAAATAAATGGGACATTTTCAAATATACTATATAATGACGTAATGTGAAATCACTTGTCATCATAAATCCACTGTCCTTTCCTAACTAACTTCACTTCGTTACATCAACTCTCTTTGTCTCGCTAGCCCTATATAAACCCTATACGTACGTATACTCTCCTCACACTCGCCCAGTCAAAAACCACACGTATCAATGGCCGAGTCATCCATCTCCTCCGTTAGACAATCATCTCCGGTGGAAGAGGAGGAGAATCATCGAGCCAATAACAAGAAACGAGAGCGTGGAGCAAATGGGTCTCCGAGATCCGTGAGCCCCGCAAGAAGCGCAGAATCTGGCTCGGCATCTTCTCCACGGCAGAGATGGCGGCGCGTGCACACGACGCGGCGGCTCTCACCATCAAGGGAGGGAACCTCTGCCGTCCTCAACTTCCCGGAGCTCGCCACTTACCTTCCCCGTCCAGCTTCCTCTTCTCCCCGCGACGTTCAAGCCGCAGCTTCCGTAGCCGCCGCCATGGACTTCTCCGATCAAACCACCGTCATCCCGGAGCCTCACTCGTCTCCATCGAGCAGCTTTTCAACGTCCACGTCGTTGTCACCGTCTAGCGAAGAAGCAGCGTCATCAACGGCGGAAGAGCTGAGCGAGATAGTTGAGTTACCGAGTCTAGAGACAAGTTACGATGAGCAGTGGAGCGAGTACGTGTACGTTGACTCGGCGTATCCACCTAGTTCGCCTTGGTATTTTAATAACTGTTATAGCTTTTATTACCACAGCGACGAAAATGGCACTTTGATGTCTGAACCTTTTGAGTCTTCCAATTTTGGCCCACTTTTTTCCTTTAATTTAATCCTTTTGTTTAATTTTTGTAATTTTAGCCCAGTTTCTCGGATGTTTATTTCATTACTTGTTTCTCAACAGAGTTTAAATATACTCCATTAAATCTGTTTTGTAGTAATATAGTATGCTTTATAGTTTTTTTTGTGTGGTCGGACGATAGAACTACTTTTTCTGCAACTATGATTGGACGATAACTACTTTTTCTGTTTCTATTTTGTAAGTTTGGCGAAAGCATGCAGCTGTGAAGGTGAAGATTTGGAGGATAAAAGTATTTGCATATATCAAGGGTTAGGCTAATATTGGATAAAAAGTCTAGGCTGATATACTATAGTTTGAATGTGTAGTTGTATATATAGTTGATTAAAGGAAAAAAGATTTGTTGCTACACGAACTATTGGTTAAAGTATCTCGAACCATCTGAAGTATTAAATTGTATCTATAACTACATAAACTCTTAGAAATGTATGTAATTAAACATGCGAGGTTCAATTAGATTTTTTTTAAATTTTTTGGGGTCAAATCGAATTTTGGAAATTTTAATCCGCCCAGACCCAAATCTAAATCCGACCACTAAAATCGACCCGACCCTTATCCTATCTATTATGTCTTCTTCTTCTTTGCGATTTCTTCGTATCTCAGCCACAAAAAACTTGAAGATGGAATTGGGTTCGAGTTCGTCGAGAAAGAGCCGAAATTCTGGGCATAAATTGTGTTTCTGTGGATTAAAGACAAGTATAAATCAAGCTTGGACTGACAAAAACCCAGCTCGTCGATTTTACGGTTGCCCACGTTTTAAGGTATGAAATTTGTTAATTGAACTCCTTAATTAGCTATTTAGATGTGAAAAGAGAGATATGAAATGCAATCCGGACCTTGTAACAGTTTGGAAATGGATGCAAATATTTCTCTTGGTTTGATGAAGAAGAAGGTACAAAATGGCAAAAAAAAGCTTTGATTGAAGCTCGTGATGAGATTAGAAAGAAGGATAGAATCATTGAGCAGTTAAAAGTCACCATTGCAGAGATGCGTAGTGATTTGGAGATGAAGCAAATGGAAACAGTGAAAGATGAAGATGAAATTGTGAGACAGTTTGAAGAATGCTTTGTTTAGTGTTTTAGTTTGTCAATCTTATGTATAATTGTTGTTTAAGTGCGTTTGGAATGGTAAGTTGTAATGTCTAAGCATAATGAACTTCTTTTTTATGTTGATGAATTGAAGGAAAAAGTCATGATATCACCATAAAGAGAGTTTAAACATCCTAATTTAGTACATAAAAACCAATGTCAAGAACATCTTAGCCGATACCAAACACAAAACATGACATCTTATCCGAGCATTACCAAATCCAAAACAATAGCTTAGAAAATCTTAACACCACATCTTCAATCATCAGAACCATGTTGGCTTGTCTGAGCACTTGTCGATGGTCCTTGTTCCTATTGAGCCTGCGCCTGGACTTCTTCACTTGCTTGAGCTTCTTCACTTGCTAGACCTTCTCTGATGCGCCTTCTTTTCACCCTATTCTCTTCAGACTGAAAACACAAAGTAAGAAATGAGAAGACAGTAAGAGAAATGCCTAACCCAATACAACTAAGATGTAAATACCTCATGAGGACATATCCTTGCATTATGACCTTTTCCACCGCACAAACCACAATGCATTTCTCTTCCTTTTCTAGACACTTTTGTTTCTGGATGCTTCTTACCCTTCTTTGGTGATTCCATAACACCTTTAATGCGTGCTTTGCCTTTCGGTCTACCAGGAGGACGCTTATAAGGTGGTGCTTCAATTAGATCCCCATCAGAAAATGTCCAAAACTTTGGTCCATTAACAGGCCGCAATCCATGCCTATACACGTCTTGCCACTTAGATGTCAAGTAATAATCTGCAATGAAATCTTCAACTTCCATACCATTCTCTCTGATTGCACAAACAGCGTGACAACAAGGTATCCCAGTCAAGTCCCACTTTCGACAAGCACAAGTTCGCAGATTCATATTCACAGCATAACCATTAAGGTTCTGGACAATCTCGAATTCACCACCAGTACTACCTACTGAATAACAGTTCTGCGCTTCATCACATGCCTTTGCAATCTCTTTTCTTCCTTTTGGTGTGTATGTCCCAACCTCATGATCAGCTGTCTTAAACCTGATTGCAACCCTTTTCATAGCGTCTCTTCTAATCAACTCCATCATCTGCACAAAGGGCTTCTTCCTTGCAATCTTCAAGGTTCTATTAAAAGACTCGGTTAAGTTGTTATGTGTGTCGGAACAACAAGCACCAGCTCTGAAGAAAGCCCTACACCAAGTGCGATGATCCTTCTTCAACATCTCCTCGCAAGCCCTAGGATCATACTCTTTGAATATCTTCAGATTCCGATCAAAATCAGGTTCATTGTAGCTACTAGCAATCCGCCAAAACAAGGGTTTCAGCATGTCGGACTTGTGATTCTTCTTGAGATTTGAGTAAACGTGCCTTGCACAAGCTCTGTGTTCTGCTCTTGGTAGCTCAACTGCCACGCCATGGATCAATCCTCTATGCATATCTGAAATAATAGTAGTCTGTTCACCTGATCCCAGCGCCAAGTCCTCTTTCAGTCTGTGAATAAACCACTGCCAATTATCATTGCTCTCACCAGATACCACACCCCATGCTATTGGGAAAACCTGGTTGTTTGGGTCTCTTCCTATAGCTGTCAAGAGCATTCCCTGCAATGAATGTTTGAGGAAGGTTCCATCCAACCCAATTATGGGTCTGCAATTCTGCTTCCATGCAATCCTCAATGCGTCAAAGCAAACATAGAAGCTGCTAAAAACGTGACCTCCGTTTAAATTCCTTGTGGTGTTGATCTCTGTAATCGTACCAATGTTTGACCGTTTTAGCTCCACCACATAATCTCTCAGCCTTGAAAATTGCTCATTACACTCAGCTTGAAGCTTATCAAGTGTCATTCTCCTTGCATTTTGCGACTGTGGAACAGTGATGATAATGTTGTAGCGGTTCCTCATCTCTTCTTGGATCATCGGTCCACTCATATCTGGATTTTTTTCTCATCGCTTCTAACATCAAATCAGCAATCACTGGAGCCTTTATAGTCTTGCACCGACCAGTTGGGTGACAAATATGCTTGTTTTCATACACTTTCACCATCCATCGGTTAAGTGGAGTATCTACGGAGCAGTAGATACGCCAAGGACAACCCTTTCCATTGCAACGAGCCCCAATCTTTGTTTTCTCCCATCTATCATACATCACATTTCGTTTAGTCTTCAAGATGTAAGAGATCACCTGTTTCTTGAACTCTTCTCCACTGGAAAATGTCTGTCTTAAGCTGAGTACACCATCTAATAACCCTGCTCGAGCCATCCTTTTAGCTTGTTCCTCTTCCTCATCTGATGATGCTTCAGTATCCGGATACACTTCACCTTCATCAGGAATCTCATCCCCATAGTTGTTGTTTATCATATCAATATCCTCCTCGAGAGCCTCATCATTCTCATCGCTTTCATCATTTGTGGCTCTCAAGTCAGACCAACTATCATCTTCACTTTCTGACACATTACCACTTTCCTCATAATCTGCATCATCTTCATCTTCTTCGAACCCATGCTCTTCTGCTTCCTCATTAACAGTATTCACTTCGTTCTCATGCTCTCCTTGCTCAATGATTCTCTCTTCCTCGTTAGCTCCTTGGCCAATCATTCTCTCTTCTTCGTTAGCTCCTTGTCCAATCATTCTCTCTTCCTCGTTAGCTCCTTGCCCAATCATTCTCTCTTCTTCTTCGAGCACTACATTTTCCTGCTCCTCATTCACTTCTTCGCCACAGATTCTCTCATCTTCACCTATCTTCTCAATGTAGAAATCTATTTCTTTCATCCAACAGCCCCCAGTCGCCAATTTCTTCTTACCTTGATCAATATTATTCGATAAAGACTTCCTATCTTCTAGGTCTTCGTAAGGTAACTTATACCACATATTCCCCAACTCTGTTTTGTGCACCATTTGAAACACCACATCTTCAAAGATTGTAACTCCATCAACTTCTAAGACCTCGACTTTTCCATCTGCATAAATAAGCTTTCCATCCTCTGTTTTGAATTTGCCTGAATGGTAGCAATTCACCTTCACCATAATGTCCCTGAAAATTCAACATAAACAAGGTAAACTTCTTCATTGAGGCATTTTATCGAACACGTTATGTGCTTTTTTTTAATTTAACTCAAGCTTATAAAAATGGAAGGAGAATTGCAACCAAAAGAAGCAATGGAGGAGAACAAAATACATACCCCATGATTTGTACAACAATCCACGAAAGCACTCTGATAATCTCTCTTCTTTCCTTGATTTTACAATCTTATGGTTTTAGTTAAACGAAATCATCGGATTTTGTCTTTGATTCGAAACCCTAATACTATTTTTTCCCCAATTCAATTTAATTAGATAGGATAAGGGTCGGGTCGATTTTAGTGGTCGAATTTAGATTTGGGTCTGGGCGGATTAAAATTTCAAAAATTCGATTTCACCCCAAAGAATAAAAAAAGATCTAATTGAACCCCGCATGCTTAATTACATACATTTCTAAAAGTTTATGTAGTTATAGATACAATTTAATACTTCAGATGGTTCTAGATACATTAACCAATAGTTCGTGTAGCTACAAATCTTTTTTCCTTGATTAAAAACATGTTCTCATATGGTTTGTCAGCTGGTAGATATGGAATCTTGTCAACTTGGTATTTAATTAGATACTTATTAAATTCATAAAATTTCCCTATATAGACGGAATTAAATTAACCAACTCTTTGCACAATAATTAGTGTCTAGTCAATGAGAATAACAAATACAACGCAATAAATTTTTGTGCTTGTAACTCAATTTGTTTCCTGTTGAAGAATAAATATGGATAATTCAAATAACACTAAAACAGAGTGATAAGATTTGCAGGTAGGTAAATCATTCTTGTGATTCTAGTTACTCTTGTTTGACTTTATGGGCATTAGTCAGTCATTATTTGTTTAATTACGACTTGACCTTTAAACTAACACATACATCCACTGAGGCAATAAGAGCAAGTCCATCCATTAGAACCTCTAATGAGTTCTTATGATTAAATTAGTACTCTCTATGTTTTTTATTGTAAGTAGTTTAAGCAAAATTTGTTTGTTTCAAAATATAATTAGCTTTCATAATTTTAAGTAATTTTTATTTTTATTGGGTATAGTGTTACCAATCAAATAATATATACTTATTTATGATTGGTTTAACTGCACCTAATTTATATATCAAATGCTACTTTTGGAAAAATTAATAATTTTCTTAATATTTGTGTATTCATCTAAAACTACTTACAATAAAAACAGAGGAAGTAGTTAATAAGATGATTTGAGAAGTTAAGAACCTTTGTTAGTGCAAATAATTTGTTCCTCCTCCAATGGGAGAACCTCTTAGGGGTTCTTAAGTTTTTTTTTTTAAAGTAGAATGATTTAAAATAAAAACATACATAAAAATGACATAAAAGCATATTAAAAATACAAATACAAATCATAAACGAGAAATAGCCGATTAGTTGAAATCTTGATTTGTTCCAAATTTTTGCCATATATTCTCAACCAAATTTGCTTTCAATTGTTGATGTATTGTTCTATCACGAACTCAATTCCGAATGCTCATCATATTGCCGAGATTTGAAGGCATATCTGTAGAATACGTGAAATGCACTTGTGAACTTCGGTTTGATTCCGGTTGTGCAAAAACTGATACATCAAACTGAGTGTACCCATCCTGTTTGTCTTCTACGATCATATTATGTAGAATGATACATGCTCTCATTATCTTTCCAATTTTTATTTTATCCCACAAAAGAGCTGGATTTTTTACTATGGCAAATCGAGCTTGCAAGACCCCAAAAGCACGCTCGACATCTTTACATATAGCTTCTTGATGTGTAGCGAATAATGATGCTTTCGGACCTTGCGGAAGTGGAATAGATTGGACAAAAGTATCCCATTTTGGATAAATACCATCTGTGAGATAGTAAGCCAAATCGTACTCGTGTCCGTTGACAATGTAATTAACTTTTGGAGCTCGACCTTGTAATATATCATCAAAAACTGGTGATCGATCAAGAATAATGATATCGTTTAATGTACCTAGAGGTCCGAAAAACGCATGCCATATTCAGAGATCTTGTGAAGCTACAACCTCTAAAACAATGGTTGGCTTTCCTGATCCACGTGTATATTGACCTTTCCATGCGGTCGGACAATTCTTCCACTCCCAATGCATACAATTAATGCTTCCTATCATACCCAGAAATCCCCGTATCTCTCCAATATCGAGTAGTCGTTGAAGATCTTCTACCGTGGGTCTTTTTAGATACTCATCTCCAAATAAATTCATGATTCCTTGAACAAAATGTTCCAAGCATAAAAGCGCGGTGCTCTCACCAAGTCAGAGGTATTCGTCGACCGCATCAGCTGGGCAACCATATGTCATCATACGAATTGCTGCCGTTGCCTTTTGTAATGGAGAGTGACCGAACCTTCCAGTAGCATCTCGTCTTTGTTGAAAGTATGGGATTTCAGCGTAGAGTCGATCAACAATACGCATGAACAAGGGCTTGTTCATTCTAAAACGTCGACGAAACATGTGAGAAGGATTCACTAAAATAATCGTTCCATAACTGCATGTGTCCTTGTTCTCGTTGTCTTTCAATGTAGGCTCGTTTCTTTTTTGACCTTGATGCTTCTTGACGATCTTCATTATAAATGAAAAGTTTTTCGAATTGATGATCAAAAATTTGATCAAATCTTTCATCCATGTCTTCAATATTATTAGAAGAAGAAGCCATTTTGAAAAGTAATTTTGAATTGGGAAATGTCAAGAGAAATTTAGAATTGGGAAATGGTAAGACAAATTTGGTGAAATAGTAATAGAAATACAATATAAACAAGATTTTTGATTGGTAAGACAAATAACAAGATATGCTTTTTATACTTGTAGAGAAAATAAGAGACATTTGTTCTTCTTACAAACCCAATCGGAAGAGAAATGATACCGTGATGGCTCTGTTTATACACAATAACAAGATAGGCTTTTTATACACATGACTCACGAGTTCTGTTTCTTATTCTTCTACCATCTACAACATGGCTCTGTTCCTTCTTGTTTTCTTGTGTCACAAGCCATGTTTCTTATTCTGATCACATGACTCACGAGCAAACAGATCACATGGCTATGTTCCTTCTTGTTTTCTTGTGTCACAAGCTCTGTTTGTTATTCTGATCACATGACTGACGAGCAAACTGATCAGGAAGCAAGAAGAAACACGAGACTCGGGTTTGGCTGCTGTGTTCTTATGTCACATGTACTCTGCAAAAGCAAAAAGATAGAATAAGCAAAAGCAAAATCAGACAATGCAAATGAGACAAAGCAAATGAGACAACGCAAATGAGCCAAAGAAAATGAGAATCAAACTCATACACAAAGCATTAACCATTAATTTAAACAGGCCACAATGTTACAAACTCGGACACAAAGCAAATGAGAACCAAACTAAGACACAAAGCAGTAAGATAAACAAACTCACATACACAAACCATTCAGAGAAACAAACTTAGAGACAAGACCAAAGATCGGAATTAAACTAAATAGCCAACATGTCATTAATAAGCTTATTTTTCAAAGCTATTTCAAGTTCACTCAGTGGCTCTGTCTTGGCAATGAGGCTATCAAGCAATTTTTGCTTGTTAAGCTTCTCCTTCAAAGCAAAGTCATTTTGCCTTATCATCCACATGCTCTGAAACTCCATCCTCTCCTTCACTTCCTCTTCCAAAGTCCCTTGCTTGCTCACTAACCTTTTTTCTTTGGCCTTTGATGCTTTAAGACCAACAGGCCGAGCTTCATCCTCTCCATGGCTTCCTGGCACAAAGGTTGATGACTGTGCAGATCCGTCATCTAACTTCCTTCTTTTAGACTGTACTTTATCAGAAGAAGCTCCACACCATTTCTGATCATGGCGAAGCTCCAACCATGCATGCTCCAGTGTGAACTTCACCTTGTAATCATTGTAGAAAATCTCATGAGCCATCTTCAAAACGTCATTCTCATTCTGTCCACTCGATCTCTGCTTCGTTGCAGCATCATAACAGCCAACAAATTTGCAGACCCCCTCATTGATCTTCCCCCACCTTTGTTTACAGTGCGTTGGCTCTCTCTTCTGTAAACAAGCCAGCTTTGGAATCGCAGCAAAATACGCCGCAACTCGTTTCCAAAACGCAATTGCTTTCTGCTCATTCCCTACAACTGGGTCTTTGGAGGTGTTTAACCAAGCACTTATCAGCACACCATCTTCTGTTGGTGACCATTTACGTCTCTCTTTACGGTCAGACACAGTCTCTGCATCGTCGTTGCCATCTTCAGTCCATTGTGAACCGAAGACAGAGGCATGCGACGCAGAGACTGTGTCTATACAAGGTTCACGAACAGACTGATAAGGGTGTTGAGTGCTTGGTTGTTGACTGTTTAAGAGGTTTTGAAAGCTACAATGTTGACTATATGGATCCATAAACTTGTCTAAAGGAGAATGAAAGAACAAAAGAGAAGGAAACAGCTACTGAGAAATGGCGTGTTTTGTTCACAATTTAAAGGGAAGTTTTAAAGCTTTTAAAGTTTTTAGTAGTTGAAGTTTCAGATCTATGTGTTAATGACAATCAATATTTTTACCTACAACTAAAACAACCAAGCAAACTAAATACATATCACTTCAACGCAACTAACACATACCATAACAACCACGAAAACTACATACATTTCACATCAATTCCTAACCTAATCAATATCTATCAAACATTCAACTAACTAAAGCAACAGCAGAGTCTACTTACCTCTTGCCACATGTGAAATGGAAGAGTGTATTCCGTAATGAATGCTTTGTTGATGTTGCATCCGTTTCTGAGAGTGCGTCTGTTCCGTAATGAATGCAAAAGAAAACGCCACTGCTTCCATCCTTCCACAACCAACAACGCAAGTAAAATTAAAAGCTCATCTGACCAAAGATAATATCACTAAATTCCGACACAACTCATTTCCGTTTCAATTGCTAATATTACTAACCATCTCGACCAAAGCTAATATCACTAACCAGTGCTAATATCACTAGTTTGAAATTTAACTCTGAGATCAAAACATATTAACAAACCTTGAGCAGACATTGTAATGTAACCATTTCCTCTCCACCATGGAATAACAAAGTAACGGCTGCAATTGATACATCATCAAACATAAGAAGATTAAATTAAGAGAACAAAAAAAAACTAAAAGATTCATTTGGACAAGAACAAAGCTGATGATATTGTTATTACCACTCGGCTGCTTGTTGCTCCAACAAACGATAAAGTGAGAAGCTTTCATAGTGATCCTAATATGCCCTCGTCCCAAGTGATACTGCCAAAATAAAACCATCAGCAAATCTAAAGACATCATAGACGAAATCTTTAGAGGACAAAGGAGTGAAATTACATCGTACCAGATCGACGTGAGTTCCTCCGGAGATTTGGTTATGGATCTATCCAAATCCATGATCGAATCCAACAGTTTTGGCTTCAACGGTGAGAGGGAGAAGATGACCGTGCGGTGAAGATCTGTCTAGACATGCAACGAGAGGGCGAAGAGACCTTTCATCCTTGGAAATTGAGAAGAAGAAGATGACCGATCATTCGCCGGAGTTTCATCCTTGGAGAGATCGCCAGAAAATCGCCATAGAAGACGGAGAGCTCGAAGAAAGAGGACGAAAAGAAAAGAAAAGATGGGATTTCGACGGATCATTCGCCGGAGTTTCATCATTCGAGAGATCCCCAGAGTATCGCCATAGAAGACGAAGAGATCGAAGAAAGAGGAAGAAAAAAAAGAAAATGTCAAGTTTCGACTAAACCTCGTGACGAAGTAGAGAGAAACATTGATCGCGGTCGAATAAAAAGCTGCCACATATGGATTCTTACCACTCCTTAAAATCTCAAATTTAAGACCGGTTTTATGTTTTCTTTTTCTTTTTCTTTTTCATTTATTTTTTTGCCTTTATTTTTTTGGAACCTACTCTAAGGACTCCCCCGACGGAGTTGGTCTAACTCATGTAAATCCAACGATCGAGATTTAACACCTTCATTATTTGTTTTTGTACATTCGGTTTATGAATGATTAATCCACTTGTTCATTCGGAAATCCAGCCATGGGGAGGGATCGAATCATTTGTAAACCATTTCTCAAAAGAAAAAAAATCAGCCATGGGGGAAATACCTTTTTAATTTCATGGAGTATTAAGTATTGCGTGAGTCTCCTCGACGAAAACATCAATCAACACCCGCCTCATAAGGTGATTAAGTTAACCCATTCTTTATAATCATCGTACATTAAGCTAAATTAGGCTTTCGAATGGTATGCAGATCAAAAATATGCAGATCAAACACAAAATGCAGATCAAGCAGAACAAATGTAGATCACGTAGATCATGCAGAACAAATGCAGTCCTAACTGGTTAAACTAATTTACGAATTAGCATATTTGACTAAATGTTAAAAATAATTGTGTAAGCTAAATATCTAAAATAAAAATACAAATGATTATCTACTTGTACAGAACATGTTAATTTTTATTGTGTATTACTGAATATTAATTTTAACTTATTTCTAATAAATTAAAGTTTTCAGAATTTATTTAAAAACAAATAACAATGTACCTTGATTTTTATTTTTTTATTGGATGTACTTTGATTTTTTTCTTAATATTAGAAAAAATAGTGTGCATAAAATCATTCTACAGAAAATTATATAATTTTGGAACAGGGCTGGACAAAATATATGTAAATTTTGATTTGATTCTTTATCCATTTCGATTCAAACCGAAAAGTAAAGATATCCGTAAGAAACAAAGTAAATCACAAATATTAATATTAATAATTTTAAGAATGGATATCTTGTCTGATCCGCTATATGCATATATATACATATATTTAAGGAATTATATATAAGTTATATAAATATTATATTTTATATAAGTTTTACAGTATTTTATTTACTAAATGGTTAATTATTCATTAGAATTTTAAAAAGTAAATAAAATTTTATTTTATAATAAAATATTATTATTTTATATTATTTTTAAATTTTTATTTATTTTCTAATTTTTATTTATTTTTACGGATCTGATAGGATATCCGGTCAAAATCTACAATTTTCCGGATATCCGGGACATAGAATATCATGATGGGTACAGATCGAATCTGAACAAATAATTGATTATTCTGAAGAAACAGATCGGATCACGAATATTTCTAAAAACCCGGATATCCGATTTATGCCCACCCTTATTTTTG
The DNA here is from genome assembly GCF_020379485.1 of Brassica napus. NCBI lineage: Eukaryota > Viridiplantae > Streptophyta > Magnoliopsida > Brassicales > Brassicaceae > Brassica > Brassica napus. The sequence goes on along the minus strand of NC_063445.1, from coordinate 27,067,671 downwards.
AATATGTAAATTATATATATATAAGTGTTTATCAAATTTAATAATATTTAATATATATAAATATATAAATATATAAATATATAAATATATAAATATATAAATATATAAATATATAAATATATAAATATATAAATATATAAATATATAAATATATAAATATATAAATATATAAATATATAAATATATAAATATATAAATATATAAATATATAAATATATAAATATATAAATATATAAATATATAAATATATAAATATATAAATATAAATATATAAATATATAAATATATAAATATATAAATATATAAATACATAAATATATAAATATATAAATATATAAATATATAAATATATAAATATATAAATATGTAAATATAAATATTTGCATAAGAAAATTCATCTTAAATTTGTTATAAAAAACAAAAAAAAAATTACACTTAAAGAGGAATTGTAATTTGTGAAGGAAAGAAATAAAGTAATACTAGATACGGATCCGCGCCGTGCGGGGATATTATTTTCGTTATGTCTTCATAATTTTTTTAATATATAATATTATAGGATTATGAAATTTGAGGTTTATATTTTTAAAAATACATTTATTTGGAATAGAATTTACTTTCTACTTGTATAATCTTGGTGTTTGTTTTAATCTTATAGATAGATTATACACGGTGTTAATTTTTAATGAATAATGCTCATATTCATATATGTAATAATTTAGTGGTTTGACTTGGTTTTTAATTCTGATATTATCTTACTTAAACTAAGGAATTAAATTAATTTTAAAATATATCTTTTAATTTAATTTATATAAAATAGTTTATTTTAAAATTTTTATATGTTTAATAATACTAACCAAATTTGTTTATCTAATTAATAAATAATTCGGTTATACATAGGTTTTAAAATATTATTTATGTACATTTAGAAATACATTAAACCCCAAAAATATTTGATAAATTTCTAAGATCCGTAAATATTCAAATTAAATTAAATTTATGTGTTTATGGTTCAGGTCCATTATAATCAGAACTTGATTTGCCAAAAAAGACTTTAAAGCCCAATAGTATACCCTATATATTATTTGTGAAACATTACAACTTCTTTTGTACCCATATGTCATCACTAAGATGATTCTTAGAATTATTAGAGAAATATGTTGGTCCATCTAATTATATAATAAGCTTTTTATTAAACTAACCATAAATTTATTATTAATGTCATTTATTATTTTCTTAAATAAAGATTACGGAATTGTCTAATGTGGGTAAAGTATATAAGACAATTAATGATTTTGTAATAAAGATCTATAAAAAAATGTATCTTCTATCAAATTTGTTTAATTTAAAACTATTAAAATATTTTTTTTTAAAAACACAATAACTATATTATAAAAATTTAGATTTTTTGTCTATGTTATATTTTGAATTTTAAAAAATAACTATAAATTACTAAAACTGTCAAAAGTCTCACATTCAAATTTTGCGATGCATGGTTTAAAATTTTTGTTATGACAAAATACAAATGATTACAAAATCATATAAGTAAAAGTCTGATTTAATTAATCATTAAGATTTAATATATATATATATATCATTCTAAATTAAACTATAAACCATATTGAATAAATAAATATTTTAGTTTCAAAATTTACTTTGAATAATTTTTTTTGATAAAAGTTTTGAACTAACATTGATAAATATTTTTAGATTATCAATTACTAAAATTATTAATCCCACAATGAAAATTTTGTTATGAGTAATTTAAAGTTTTTGCTATTAAAAATACACATGATAAAAAAAACATATGAGTAGAAAGCATCATTTAAAAAAAAAATAGACATTAATATTAAAAATATACTATGTATGTTAATATCATTTAAATTTAATTACATATCCTATCAAATATTTTTTTTTTAAATGTTTGGATTGATAAAATTGATTTATACGTTCGCACCAATTTAATTATATATGTAATAGTTACTGACTTTTAATTATTTAATATATATTTATTATTACTAAATATGTAAAAACATATAATATATAAAATAATTTATATATATAATGTTTATTTCGCGCAAGGCGCGGGTCTTAATCTAGTAACATATTATAAGAAGATTTGTGTATTATATTGTTCTTCTAATAATAAATACATAACTGAAGTAGAAGCACTGCGATGGATGATGGAGAATATGCTTCAACATTCGACATGCCAGACCTTTGAAACACACTGTAAGAAGTTGATCGTCATGATTAAAGAGCCTTATGCTTGGCCAAGCTTTGCATCAAAATTAGAGAAGATAGAGTCTCTGCAGATATGCTTGCCGGACTTCAAGATCACTCATATTCCACGAGCGCAAAATCAGATTTCTGATTCTTTAGGTAGGACCGCAAAGTTTTCCTATAGAGAGATTTGTTTCATTAGTTTTCTATTCCGGTTTGGTTATCCAGACTACCTCAAATTTGAGTAATAGAATAGTCGTTCGTTGTAAAAAAAAATACATAACCGAAGGTTTAGTATAAATATTCATAAAAATAGTATAACATATTATAAGAAGATTTGTGCATTAGATTGATATTTACTATAAATCTAATTTGTTATGTTCATAATAAAATGGTCCTACTATCGATCTTCATAAATTATTGTACATCTTCACTATATTAATAATGTTCATGGTTATGAAAGTGAAACTTAACCGTGTGATCAAAACGACATGTCGATATCAAGGCACAACATACCAGTTAAATTTAATTATATGGGTCATCATAAATTATTGTATAAAGAAGAGCGTGTAAATTAAAGGGACTGTATGTTAAGTGATAATATGTCGAATAAGTCCAAAATTAAAATATCCCATGGTAGGGTTTAATTAGGACTCTATTTTAACAGAGTAGATGAAATATGGATAAGTAAAAGAGAAAAGGTAGTTGTTTAAAAAATAATCAAAGAAAATCTTTCATTGAGCTCCTGTATTTGACCAGCCAATTTTTCCCTATTACATGCAGATCAGTTTTTTTGTCACATAAATTTTTCTCCATGCTGTTTTCTTAATTTTTTAATACTATTATTTCTTATGCATTTTTAACGGTGATTGGAGATTGCAGATCAATCTGCATATTATTTTTTCCTGCATTTGTACTGCATTTATACTGCACTGCATTAAAACCCTTAATACTACTTCCGCTTCTGAAAGTAAGATGTTTTAGATTTTTTTCTTGTTACACAAAGATAGATTTTCTATATTGTTAAGATACTTTTTTATACTTTTGAAGAACATTAATTGAGAATATTTGAATTGATTAAATTTTATTGGTGGAAAGTTATTGGAAAGTGTATAATAAAGTAAACATAAATTAAATTATAAATATTTATTAAATTCTTAATAAGCGTGTATATTTTAGAAAATCTTACTTTCAGGAACCGAGGGAATACTTTCAGGAACAGAGAGGGGACTATATATTGTCCTGTTAATTAATCAGGCAGTTAACTATTCCGCATGATTAGGACATTGCCATTGGGATCAGCAGTCATCGGAGGTTCCACCCACGAGTACAGTGTTTGTTTATTTTTGTCCTCAGATCTAACGATTCTCATAATCATTTAACATGGACCCACTGTATATACTATAAATCTTATAATGTAGGATATTTTGGGTTAAAAAATACGTAAATTATTATATATGCTTATAAATCAGAAATAGATCTTTCTAAAAAGATATCGCAAATCACTCTCTGAAATAAATTATTGCATGATGATAATAATAAAGATAAATCACGTTACCATATTAAATACTCCCTCCGTTTTATATTAAGTGTCGTTTTAGAGAATTTTTTTCGTTACAAATTAAGTGTCGGTTTCAATTTTCAATGCAAAATTTATTAGTTTCATGCAAAATTTATTTTTCTATTGGTTGAAATATGATTAGGTGTATAGGTAATAGTATTTTTTTATAGGAAATGTACAAAATTAATTGTTTCTTTAATTCGTGTGCCGAAACCTAAAACGACACTTATAATGAAACAGAGGGAGTAACGAAGAAGAAGGAAGATATTGCGTATGGGTTTAGTTTTACTTATACGACAATCTATATTATTAAAAAGTACAAAATAAAATTACCCCTTAATTTTTCAAATTATTTACACTTTCATGCCACTGATATATTTAATGATTCTAAATTTAAGTTTTCTTTGTCTTTTTTTCAATTTAATTAATGCAACTAAAATAATTAATAACCTACCTTTTAGGATTCTGTATCTTTTTCTATTTAATTAATGCATATTTCTAAATCTAATTTTAACCAAAAATCATAGCAACAATTATTTAAGAAAATCAATTTATCATTACTATCATATGGATATTACGGATTCCTTACTTTCAAATATTAAGCCTACTATCATTGATGTACATAACTGTAACCTAGAAGATTAGAACTTTCTTTCATATAAACCACAACAATTCAGAGTTTTATGTATAAAATTCAAACCAATTATACAAATTAATATATTCATACATATGTATTATTTTAGTTATCTTATACCCAAATCGTTTTCGTAGTATTTCTAAACAAACAAAATCAAAAATATAAAAATCAAAACCATAAAAACTTTATTTATCTTTCAAAAGGATAATTAAGGAGAAATCATGGGTCAAAAAACAAAATAAATTACCCGATATATAGTATAAAATTATTATGTTTAGAGATGCCATATTAAAAAATGATTTAATATATAATTTTAAACTTATATATTACTATATACAAAATAAATATTTATTTATAAGTATACTCAAAAGTCCAAACTTCCGAAGTTTTGTAATGCAAGGAGGTGCAAGCGATTAACACATCCTAAAAGTCATACGGTCAAGATCATTGTCGTTAAGCTAACCTCAACTCAAGCATGCAAAAGTTGTCCACTAAAACTTGCAAACTAACATGCATGGCCAATGATTCAAAATATTAAAAACTGAATATTCAAGTATACATGGAGACAAAGATGTCCAGTTACATTTCCATTCCTACATTTTCATGATTACATATAAATTGTTAGTTTAGAACTTCAGATTTTCTGTATGAAGAATCAAGATATATTTCTTGTTTTCCTAATCAACATGTTTAACAAGTAATTATACATTGACTACTTAATTTGCAGCAAGTCGCTTTGGCCGAGTGGTTCTGCCAAGTACATGGGGTTTCCCCGCGAGAGTTCGAATCTCTCAGGCGACGACCGTTTTTTATTTTGTCTAAATCGACATAACCGGAAAAAACCAAACTGTAATCTCTCTCAAAATCCCTGAAAATCAAGTAATGGTAACGGGCCCCAACCTTTAAAACAAAGCGCAATAAGAATCTTGTGCTAAACCAAAAAAGGAAAAGACGCTCATCTAATTTCCCTTTTTTTTTTCCTTTCTAATTTCCTTTTCTGGTGGGTGGTTAGTGTTTGTACGGGATTCAGTCGACTAGGTTGAAAGAACTCGAAATGGGATGACCAAAGACGTTTTATTAGACCGATTAAATGGGTTACAAGGGTGACAGGAGATCAAGGAAACAAGCCGGAGCTCGAGGAGCAAACCGGGGGAGATACAGAGCGATTAGGAGTGAAGAGAGACTAAAAACCCTAGATCTAGCCACTCAGTGTATGTGTGTGTAAAGTGTCGATCCCCTTCTTTTTGTTCCTTTCCCTCCTTTATAGGCTTCCTCTCCTTGATGCCCTAATTTCGATCCTCTCTGGGCCTTAGTTCGGGGAGGCCGAGTATACGGGCCTGGGTGGAGTTCCTCCGAACCGGGTGCTTTTGGTCGGCTTTGCCAACGGCTAAAAGTACTCTAGGGCCGAGCTGACGACTCTACTCGCCGAGTCGAATAAATTAGGTCAGCTTGCTGGGCTAGGTCCTGTTATTCGATGGGCCTTGTGGAGGGATGTAATCCATCTCCTACAATAAGTCCCCCCCAGTACACTTGTGAGCGGCGTAGCGGTCTCAGTGAATTTGTGGGTCAGGTTCGTTCGGATAATAGGTTCTAGCGCGAGAGGCAGTCCTCCCCCCGTTGGTTGCATGATGTTTTTACTCAGAACCGACGGAGAGTGTCTTTTCTCGTCTCTCTGGTCGTTGCTTGACGCGTTTAGTCGCTCGAGTAGAGACTATCATGACTTGCTTGCTTCTTTCCTTTGTCTTTGCGATGGGGGGCATGTTTTACTCGGGTGACGGATTATTTTGGGTGAAATGATGGGGCCGGTTTCGCTGTTCGACCGGGAATCAGTTTAGATCAAAATCGGAGATTGATTCCGGTTTGACTATCCAATCGAGAAACAAAACCGTCGCGAGTAGGTTTTTGGGAATGTAGGCGGCCCTTGAGGCTCATTTAGGCCATTCTAGACCTAATGATTACGTTTGGGAAATGTGCCCTTGTTTTTACTATAAGTAGGCCTTTCCCTTTCACTTTCGTCATTCTTCTCTGCAGACTCAGGTATTCCGGTTTCTCTCCCTTCTCTCTACTTTTACTTTCTCTCTCTAGATACGTCTTTTGTCGAGTAGAGTTGTTACGTTAGTCTGTTGGTTTAGTCGTCCCAAGAGTTAGAAGGCATGCCTCCGAGAAGTCGATTATCGCGCGAGGAGAAGGGAAAGGATATCGCTACTTCTCCGAGTCCGACTAGAGACGTGACAGCGAATGGTAGTCCGCTGGATGAGTTCGACCTGATTCATCGTGATGCTCTACGAGATACAGAGAACATGAGTCTATCCCAGCGTCTTTTAGTCGCTGATGCCCATATGCGAATTCGTGAAGAAGGCGTGGATCGCGTCGAAGTCGGGAGCAGCGACGTGAGCGGTAGCGGTTCTGAAGCGTCTAAACATGCCTCGAGACCTTTGAGACGAGTTCGTCAGAGGGTTCATTTCGACCAGATAGACTGCCGTCCCACGATTTATCATCCTGGCGGGATCTTCCAGGAGCTTTCTCCACTCCCGCCTGAATTACTGCGTGATCCGCGGGCTCAGTCGTGGGGGAATGTGTTCGGTTCCTGCTCCTCTCACCACACTGTGAAGAATTTGTTAAGGGAGAATGGTGGTGCCGGCGTTACCTACATCATCCCGTCTACCGAGCAACGTCCTTGGTCGCCTCCGGTTGGCTACCAATGCGTGTACGAGTCCTACTTCGGAGAACACACGAAGCTCTGGTTTCCAATCCCTCGGTTGGTAACGTCGTACGCGTTTCGTCGAGATATTGCTATTTCTCAACTGCTGAGTGGATCATTGCGCATAGCCGTCATGTTGATGGTTATGGCGGCGGAGATGGATATCTCGATGAGCGTGAGGGTGTTTGAGGAGCTGACTTTCACGAAAGCAGAGCCAAACGAGATCTTCTCGGTAAAGATGCGTGCAAATTACAATGTCTTGACTGGTTACCCAAACAAGACGCAAGATTGGCAGTGTGCGTACTTCTACGTCAAGTCCGACGAGCACGCCTTCGAAGAGCCGCCCGGGGATGACTACCGCGTTTTGTGGAATAAAGAACTTGGTAGAGATTTCTCTGTTTGGTTGTGCTTAACTCGATGATTCTAACTGCCCCCCCCCCTTTTTTGGTGTTCGCAGTTCGTCACCCGAATACGATCACATACCCAGAGAATTTCTTCGAGAGTGCTCAAGCGATCGCGACGCACAGCCATCTTCGTTGGCCGGATCTCCGTCGAGAGTGGATACGTCGTCAACAAGCTAGGATCGCCAGAGGTTAGTTCTCTCGGATACCTTAGGTCGAAACATCATAGTTTCCGTATTAAGTCTTTGTCTTGCTCTTCTCGTCGTAGTTGATTGGGAGTCGAGGCTTCCTTGTGTTCTCGGTCCTCGCAAATCGCGTCTCTCTCTGTTTACTCGGAAGCAACAGAAACTTCTCGACAAAGCTAGAGAAATGGAGGGAGTTCCAGATTTGAGCGCTCTGCTGAAAGGGAAACTGCAGCTGCCTTCGAAGAAAACTAGCTCAGATGTTGTTTCGGAATCGACCAATTCTGAGGAAGCCGGGGCTTCCAAGGGAAGAGACTCCATCATAGTCGACGAGGATATCGGTGCGGAGACCCCAGCTTTAAGTCCTAAAAAGAAGAAGAAGAGCAAGAAAGCAAAGAGGAGAGTCACCGATGAGGCTCCTGGTGCAGACGTTCCTCTTGGAAAAGCAGCTTCTCTTGGCGAGGCTTCTAAGGGCTCGAAAGCGAAGAAGAAGAAGGAAGGGAAGAAAAGGCCCCGAGAAGGGGCCACTTCTCCCGCTGATCACGATGATATGCCAAGAGAAGGATGAGAAGCCACTCCAGAAGATCTCGTCGGGGCAGATCCAATTGAAGCGGTTCCTGAGGATCCCCTAAAAAGAAAACGAAGAAGAGGTCGGTTGAAGCGGTGCCGCTGCCAATTGCTGAAGGAACCACTCCTGTTGACTCTGCGGGAAGAAAGAGTCTTTCTCCCGGAACTCCTCTAGAGAAGAGAAGAAAGGTCGCAGCGTCAGAAGGTGGTTCTAGGAGCGAGTTCGCAGCGAGCGAGAGGTCTGCTCCTGATTCGGCGACGATAAGAGGCGCTCGGTCCGAAGGTTCCCTTACGAGGAGAGAGGGGGGGGGGGGGGCGAATTTCCAGACCGTGTTCAGTTTTCTTACGACGAGAAGACTCCGTTGATTTTTAACCCCCTTCGATGCGCGGAGTTGACGCGGCAGATCCGTGGTGGGACGAGGAAAATGCCACAGATAGGAGATCTCTACTTCAAAGATGAATATGTTGATGCCGCCTTCACTAGAGCACGGGTAAGGATAACTTCGAGGAGTTCCCGGAGAACAAGTGGGTCGAGCCACCTCGAATAATTCATATTTTGTCGTTTTGCAGAGTGACGGGAGCATGAACTTCCTCGTCGAGGAGTACGACGATGATTCAGTTGGGATATTCGGAGAAGCAGACGATGATTCAGTTGGGATATTCGGAGAAACTTGCTCAGGCGAGGCTGAAAGCCATCGAGAGTGTGAGGGCTGAGCATAAGAAAGCCAACGAAGAAACTGTTAAGGAGAAAGAGGTTCTCCGAGTAAAATTCGAAGAGCTCGAAGGTAAGCTCAAATCTGATAGGGCGGCGGAGAAAGAGCTTGCCCGAGAGAAGGCTCGTTTAGAGCAGACCGCCGCAACTCTCGAGAAGGAAAAGGGTGAGCTTCTCGAAGAGAGGGACGCTGCGGTGGAAAAGATGATCAAAGAGAGGCAATGCCTGAAGGACTCACGAAACTTGGAGGTTAATCGTGTAAGGGAGAGGGTTCAGGCCGCTATGACCGATAAGGCGAATCGTTGCTTTGGTCGCGTGCGCGACTACTTTACTCGCTTAGACGCCTTTGGAAAGGCAAAGAATTTATACGGGCAAGCCTCAAGGACGAGGAAATGCCTTGAGATGATAAAGGACAGCGGGACGGAGATCCCGCAAGAGATGATCGATGTCTTCGCCGAGCAGGAGAAGCTTCATATGGCCGCGGCTATAGAACTTCGCGTGGTCCCGCTGTCTGACAGCGATCTTACTCTTTCTCCGCTAGTTCTTCCTTCTCGCTTCGTTGAGGACAGGTTTCGAGCACCGTTTGATCCGTATGGATCGAACGCGGATCTGATCGGACCGGAGATGGCTTCTCAACTCATTACCTCCCGCGAGATCACCGAGGAGCCGTTTGAAGAGCCGATGGTTGATATCACGTCGGCCTCGACAGAACATGCTGAGATCCCGGGGAAGGATAACTTCGAGGAGTGCCCAGAGAAGGATAACCTCAAGGAGAGCCCTGAGAAAGACAACCCCGAGACAGATGGTATTTTAGTCCGAGAAGAAGGGACTGAGAACGCAGGCACTGAAGATTCTGTTCTAGTCTCGGATACTTCCTCCGAGGAACGAGAGGATGAGGAGGAAGAGGATGATCGAGCTGAGAAGACGTCCTCGCCAAAACCCAACGAGGAAGAGACAAACAGTGAAATCGAGAAAAGAAGCGTCTCAAGCATCCCTACTTCTGATGCGGACCTTCTCGTTCCTACTTCTGCTCAAGTGGGGGGCCCGATTGCTTTCGTTACCGAAGACCCTGTGGACCCTCCTGCTCCGAGTGTGCTGAACGGGGACGACCAAGACTCTGCTGCTTGACCCTCCACTTATGTTGAATCATTTAAACTTTTTGTGTTTTCTGTTGAAATGCATTTGTGGTCTTGATAGACCCTTTTGTTGTATGATTAGACACATTTTTACCTTGTCGGCGAGTTGCTGTTTTAAGAAAACTTTAGATTCATGTGTTGTTGTTTCTTATCCGTATCTGCGATGTTTTTAAGTAAATCTCAGCTCGCCTAAAAATTTCGCAGCGTGTTCGCTTAGAAACGATAGGTGCTTGATCTTTGACTTTCGCAAATAGATAACAAAACAAGCCGCTAAGGGACTTTGGTCAGTTCTTGTCGCGTTACGGGCGAGATAACGTCTAAGTGCGCCATTATATTTCGAAGACAGGAGACTGATTCTAAGAGTGGAAGGTTCTTTTATCCGTTTTTCCAGTGACAGTCGGGTATTTGGGTAGCTAGTCCGTTACTCAATAGTCGAAAAAAGTAAAGATTTCGATCTTTTTGGTCGGTCAATGCTACTGGGGCATAGGTGACTCGCGACCGTTGGGTCCTTCAGCTAAGTGTCTGATCAGGGCATAGCTGAGTAGTGGAATGTGAGTGTCCGCATACCTCCTGTTGGTGGTACGGGAGTCGCTTGATGCGATGACCATCCTATGACGGGCGGGGTTCATCGATCTTCATTTACTCGATTGAGATCAAAACAAAGAACAAGGTTTTCACTTTGGTGTTGTTACAGCTGGGCCGGTTAAGGCTGCCTACGTACCTTGGTTGAGGATCAAGCCGTTCGTAGTTCGATTTTCCCGAGTAAAAGTGGTTATTAGAAGCGCATTTACTCGATTGAGTGGAAGTGACCGCGGAGGTGCATCTACTCGGTTTTTTTTTTTATTTTTTTGGGAGGCGACGACGCTTCTACGAGTAGAAACGGTGTAAGTGCATTGAATTCCATGCTCGAGACACTGCTTCTCCGTGCGACGTTTCAAGTCGGTACACGCCTGGTTTGACGACTTTGATGATCTTGTAAGGTCCTTCCCACCTAGTCCCGAGTTTACTAGCGTTTAGTTCCTTAGTGTTTTCATACACCTTGCGCATGACGAGGTCGCTGAGTTCGAGGGGTCTGGCCCGGACCCTTTTGTTGTAGTACCTCTCTATTTGATGCTGATAGTTTTGGATCCGGAGCAGAGCTTGGTCCCGACGTTCTTCGATCTCGTCGAGGGCGTCAAGCAGCATCTCCTTGTTAAGTTCTACGTACTGGGGCATCTTTAAACGTCGGAGGCTTGTAACGTTGACCTCTACGGGGGCCATAGCCTCGACACCGTATGCAAGGGAGAAAGGTGTTGATTTAGTTGAACCTCTTGGTGTCGTGTGGTGACTCCACAGGACTCCGTCGAGTTCATCGGCCCAATGTCCTTTCTTCAGATCTAGGCGTTTCTTGATGCCGTCAATGATAAGCTTGTTGGAGGATTCCGCTTGGCCATTCCCTTGCGGGTAGCGAGGGGTGGAAGGGCTTAATCGAATGTTCCACTTGCTGCAGAATTCCTTGAAGTTGCCCGACATGAACTGCGATCCGTTATCAGTAACAATTTCGTAAGGCAGACCATGGCGGCAGATAATGTTCTTTCACACGAAGTCGCGGACTTCTTTGTCCGTGACTTGAGCGAAGGCCTCAGCTTCAATCCATTTCGTGAAGTAGTCGGTGAGGACTAGAACAAAACGTCGTTGTCGGGAACTGGGAAGGGGTCCTATGATGTCCATTACCCATCGTATGAACGGATAAGATGCTCTTGTCGTTCGTAACATTTCAGTTGGGCAATGGATACTTGGTGCATGCCTTTGGAATTTGTCGCAACTTCTCGCATAGGATTCGCAATCTGCGTTCATTGTCGGCCAGAAGAAGCCTAGACTTCTTACTTTGATTGCCAAGGCGCGACCGCCTGAGTGGTTGCCTCCGGCGCCTTTATGCGTCTCGGCCATAACCCTGAGGGTTTCTTCCCCATGAATGCATTTAAGGAGTAATTTACTCGCGGTCCATCGATGGAGTTCATTGTCCAAGACGACGAAATGAGCACTGCGTGCTTTTAGTCGGCGTGCTTCCCATTTCTCGGCTAGGAGTTCCCCTTTGCTGAGATAATCGATGAACTCTGTTCTCCAGTCCGGATCGAACCCGTCATTATCTGGTGCGGTGACCTCGGTGACGTGGGCTACGATGACCGTTTGGTCTGTCAAGATATCGACACTTGGCTTCTCAATGCGGTGTATTGGGATGGTTCGTTTAACCTAGTCTCGGAGCTTGCTGCCAAGGGCCGCGAGGGCGTCGGCGCAGATGTGGGAACCGAAATTCGCACTGTCGATTTCCGTTTAAATAAGGAAACTAGGAAAACCCTAATCTCCCAGAGGACCCGGATATCTGCTAATTACCACACGTCAAGCAATCAGAACACGAGAATAACAACGATAAGAATAAGAAATCGAAAAAGAGATCAAAGTAGATCTTATTCTGAATCTGCGTATGAGCGTTTACAACAAGGTATAAGCCTGGGCTCGAGAGCTGTCGGCAAGATTCCTAGTTCTAGCAACCCTAAGACGGCTAAACCTAATTGAGTCGCAGCTCGAAAAAACAAAAACGGAAAATTGCCTAAATTGCTCTAAGTGCTAAGTTTGCTCTGAAAAGTCCCCTGCCTTGCTCCTTGCCTAGGACTCCTTATATACTAGCTACAAGGTCGGTTTACGCTTTTACTCTTCTGCCCTTAAGCCGTCATAGCATAAAAATGGAGATATTACATTTTTCCCGATCTTCCAATTATCTTTAAAACTTCCGTATTTATCCGCGGAAACTTGACATTTATCCTTCCTTGTGGACCAAACATAAACCGTGCTGCGGTTTACGGGCTTTTGGTTAAGAAATCGTAGGATGGGTCTCGAGTCGTGTTTTAGATCCCTTTGGGCCGTCTTCCAACACGACACGTTTACTACGAATTCTTTTTCATAAAGAACGAACTTTCCGCGGTTTCTAATCCGCGAAGTTTGATCGATGAATTTGAATAGAGGAAAACATGGACTGAGCTTGCTACGGTCTTCGGGAGATAGCATTCGAAGGTTTGACGAGAATGCATGGATTGATGTCGTATCGATGTTCGGAAGGGTTCAATCGCTACACAGCGACTGAACTTCGGCTCGAGCCCGGTTGCTACGTAGTCACCGAGCGGGACGAACGCTCGGTCGCTACGTGGCGACCGAGCGGGACGAGCGCTTGGTCGCTACGTACCGACCGAGCTTTGGCTCGAGCTCGGTCGCTACGTAGCGACCGAGCTTTGGCTCGAGCTTTGTCGCTACGTAGTGACCGAGCGGGACGAGCGCTCGGTCGCTACGTAGCGACCGAGCGGGACGATAGCTCGGTCGCTACGTAGCGACCGAGCTTTGGCTCGAGCTCGGTCACTACATAGCGACCGAGCGAGACGATCGCTCGGTCGCTACGTAGCGACCGAGCTTGGCGGCTCGAGCTCGGTTGCTACGTAGCGACCGACCGGGATGAGCGCTCGGTCGCTACGTAGCGACCGAGCGGGACGAGCGTTCGGTCGCTACGTAGCGACCGAGCTTCGGCTCGAGCTCGGTCGCTACGTAGCGACCGAGCGGGACGATCGCTCGGTCGCTACGTAGCGACCGAGATTTGGCTCGAGCTCGGTCGCTACGTAGCGACCGAGCGGGACGATCGCTCGGTCGCTACGTAGCGACCAAAAGGGACGAGCGCTCGGTCGCTACGTAGCGACCGAGCTTTGGCTCGAGCTCGGTCGCTACGTTGCGACCGATCGGGACGATCGCTACGTAGCGATCGAGCTTTGGCTCGAGCTCGGTCGCTACGTAGCGACCGAGCGGGATGAGCGCTCGGTCGCTATGTAGCGACCGAGCGGGACGAGCGCTCGGTCGCTACGTAGCGACCGAGCTTTGGCTCGAGCTCGGTCGCTACGTAGCGACCGAGCTTTGGCTCGAGCTCGGTCGCTACGTAGCGACCGAGATGGACGAGCGCTCGGTCGCTACGTAGCGACCGAGCTTTGACTCGAGCTCGGTTGCTTCGTAGCGACCGAGCTTTGGCTCGGACTTGGTTGCTACGCAGCGACCGGACAGCGTGTATGCGTGGTAATTACGCAACGGTCGAGCTTGGTTAGTTTGGTTTGAATCTTCAAGGATACTTCTTCGTAAAAACTTCATGTTTGGTTATATTTTACGAAAGTTACATCTTCGTTTTTACTATCTCTTTCGGAAATACGATCTCCGAGGATTTTCGGGTGGTAATTCCGTCGTAACCATTTTTGACCCCAACAGTTAGCCCCCAGCCCGTTAGGATCATGCATCGTAGGATCCTAGCGTGCTGTTAGGCATGTTCGGCAAGTTAGGCGTGATGGATGGAATTAATATCCGAAAGTCCGAGCTTGAACAGTAAATCCTCATGCTTATAAGAAGGGAGGTAACTTGTTTCGTAATTTTTTCACTTTCTAGTCTTTCTCTAAGATCTTTCTTAAGAAAAAAAATTTCTATCTTTCTCTCCACCCTTTTCCTCTATTTTCTTAGGAGAAGTTTAAAGATGTCGAGCAAGAAAAAGATTGTAAAAAAAGGGTCTTCATCCGCGAGTGCTTACGAAGAGCTCATTTTTCCAAAGATGGAGTTCGTGCCTCACTCGTTACATCCTGCCGAGAACGAGGCATGGTGGGTGGCTTATTATGGCTCGTTGACCCCTCCCAAGGAGAAGTCGTTCCCGGTCCTGACCCATCGTGGAGTCGAGAAAGGGGATGCAAGCAGGAGTACAGACGAGTTTTTCGCGATCATGCGATCGTTCTACCATATCCCGGATGCTGTGGAGCTCCGGGTTCCTCGCCGTGGGGAATGTGCTAACAGCCCCCCAGAGGGTTACTTCTCTTGCTACGAGGCGTTCGTAGTGCGTTGTCGCCTAAGGTTCCCAATCCCCGAAATTCTCGTCCGAGTGTTGGACCGTTTCGAAGTTGCGATAAGCCAGTTGACTCCCCTTGCCATTCAGCATCTTATTGGGATCCTGATCCTAAGCTACGAGCATGGCCTTTCCCTTTCCGTCGATCATTATGAAGCGCTTTTGAGGCTTCAACTTGTCACAGATACGGATAAGCATAGGTTGGTCCCTCGGAAATTTATGTCAGTGGTTAAGAAGTTCATTTCGAACTTCAACTCGTGGAAGAAGTTCTTTTTCTTTGTTCGTATAGACGCTGCGTCCGTCGAAGAGAGTTGCATTCCACTGTTCCGGAGGTTGCCGAATGATCGTCCCTTCATCAACCCTCTTGCTCTGTTCCCTGAGGACATCATTGCGGTGAGGGATCTTCTCAGGAACGGTCCCTTCTTCTGGACTTCTTTTACGCCGAAGAGGGTTCGGAAGGCACTGAGATTCGTGCAACCCGGTCCTGCTTTGGCTGCGGACACGGGAAGCGACTCCGAATCTGACGACCAGAATCCCGTCGAAGCTCCAACAGCTGTGCCGGAGTCGAGCTCTCGGAAAGGAAAAGATGTCGATCTTGGCGACATAGAATTTTCGATGGATGACTCTATGCTTCCAGGATGGGATCCGAACCTTGCTTACGGCGATGGGAGTGGTTCGAGCGAGGTCCCTATTCCGGATTTCGATGATTTCTTTGCTGATCTGCCACCGGGTTTCGATGCTCCTCCTCCTACGAAAGAATCGGCGAGGCCGAGAGTCGTTGCGGAAGGATCTCGCATCATCAATGGGGTTGGTTTTTTGAGAATTTTTTGGTGATTGTCCTATGTATATATATATTTATAACATGTCAATCGATTTTGCAGGGCCTGAGCTTGCTGGGCTCGGCCATTGAGGCGGGCCATAGAGAAGCCATGGTCTACCGCTTCAAAGCGGAGAAAGCGGAGCGGGATCTCGCTCGCGTGCAAGGCGAGATGTTGGAGCGAGAGGCGCAACTTACTCGTGATCATGCGCGGGCCATCCGCAAAGCGGAAAGGAAAGGCAAGAGGGAAATCGTCGAGGTGATGAAGACTCGTGCCTCTCAATTCCAGGTTGAGTATGGGAACCTCAAGAATGCCTTTACCTTGGTGGGTGACTTTCGTGAGTGCCGCGGTTCGGTCGGAAGTCTTTGGAGGACGCGAGCCGATGACTAAGCGTTTGAGGAGGAAATGAGCTTGATGAAGAGTGGGATGAATGAACGTGCCCACGCTGAGGCGCTTATCCCTCCGATCGACGAGCGGATTCAAGGGTTCTGGGATTCCATCCCGGTTCCCCCTGATACCGAGGAGGTTTCGACTGGGTTTCCCGATGATGGCGAGGAAGTGGATGTCCCGCGGATGCGTTCGGTGCTTCGTTGTCCGGGGACTTTGACTTTCGATTATGAGAGGTGGAATAGTTATCGAAAGAGAGATGCTCGTCTTTCTGTTTCATATTTATGGCCGATTGTGGCCGAGAGATTTGTACGGGCCTGTTTTGGCCGTTTTTATCGTTTATCGGGATTGGCCGTTGGTGGCTTTGAATCCCCTTACCGCTTTACGCGGTTATTTATATGATGAATGTTTTCGTTTTCGAGTTTTCCTGAGTAGGTTTGAAGTAAATATGAGTTGTCGTCTCATATTTAATTCCGATGAGACGTTCAATCTGTTGGTTCGTTCGTGATTTTCGTAAAAATTATTTATCTTTACGATTTTCGAGAACATTGAGATACGAACGGAGAGACATGGTTTAGGATCTCGTATCTTTTAGATATCATGCCTTGAGATGTTTGAGACCAGAGCGTTGGGTTTAGGGCAAGACCTAGGTTTACTTTCGGTTAAGGTTTATGCGGTGACTAGCCGGCTATCGTTTTTCCTGTTGCGATTTCTTCCTGATTCGCACCGATTTAAAGTCCGCGATATATTCTGGGCTTATATGACTTGTATGGTACGAATCGAGCATCTTCTCAGAATTATCTGGAAGTGCTCAACCAAAATTTTGGATTTTTGTTGTAGCGCACTTTTGTCCTTATGCTGGACGTTTTTAAAGATCAAAAGAGTGATCGAATTGCGTTTGTTTAAGACGGCTGGCGTGTTCGTCGGGGCCAATCAACGACCAGGGTGTAAGGTTTTGGTGGTCGTGTTCGGACAATTTGTTTGTATTATCTTCGAATTTTAACTTTGCGACGTCTCGCAGTTGTTTCGAGATTTATACGTGTATCTTTGTGCGTTTGAAGGATGATGATTTTTTTACGATTTTTGGGCCGGATGAGGCTGCAGACAAGAGTCTTAATGTTTCCAGGCGTGTCCTGAAAAGTTTTTGTGTTTAACTGAAGTGTAAACGTTTTCCGATAAAAAGGACAACGTATATTGTACTAAAAGTTTTTGAAGTTTCTTAAAAACTCGATTACAATAATGGCGATTTTTTAAGTGGGAGTATACGAGTATACGCACCCACTCCCCCCCTTTTTAGAGAGGGGGATAGATGAACTCGTCTTTTGACGAGCTGCCTACGTACCCCTTTCGAGGATCAAGCCATCTCGTAGTTCTGTTTCATGCCGCGAGTGTTCTTACTCGGCGGTAGATGTCGCGATGTCCGCCTTGACCTTGTCGATCGTGGCTGGGTCAATGCTATTTTCCGGATGTTACGGTTGAGTTGTAGAGTGGGCTTCAGACTTGTGTCGAGCTTCGACGTCCGATGCGTTTGCGTTGGTAGACGTTTTTAATTCATTTTTTCCCGGGGTGCTTTTGGCCGAAGATTGGTCTATCTTCGTGCGCTTGCCGTTTACAGCTGCAGAAGTCGTGATTTGCCTTAACTTGTGCTCTGCGAGGAAGCATAGCCGTGACTGTTTTTTGCACCCTCAGATGGCCGCGACTCCGCTTGGGGTTGGGAATTTGAGACCCATGTGGAAGGTTGACGGAACTGCCTGCATGGCGTTGAGCCATGGGGTTCCCATGATCACGTTGTAGATAGCGGGATGATCGAACACCGCGAACTCAGCGATTTTCGTGATCTCCTTCGCCATGACTGGCAATTGGATCGATCCAAGAGTCATCGATACTTCGCCTGAAAAACCTGTGAGTGGTTTTGGCGTCAGAATTACTTCTCCGAGTTCGATGCTCATCCGTTTGAGAGTGTCGCGGAAGATTACGTTGACCGTGCTTCCCGTGTCGATGAGTACCCTTCCGACTTCTAAGTCTCGTATAACGAGATCTATGACGAGCAGGTCGCAGTGAGGTTGATTGATGCCGCCGGCCTCTTCCTTTTTGAAGGTGATCGAGCAATTTTGGCCATCTCGGGGAGGAGACCATGTAGACCAATTTGCGCTCGACTCCGCCTTCCGTTGGTAAGCCTTGATGGCCGACACAGTGTCGCCGCAGTATTGTGATCCTCCGATGATCATATTGACTCTGCGGCGATTGTTATCGTTCCCTTTGTCGTCTGGCCTCCTGCCGCGTTTATCCCCAGGCTGGTTTTGTTGAGGGGATTTTTCAGCGGACGGATTTCTGTCCGTCTTTGGAGGGCGATCAGAATAGAGGATCAGATCCTTGACGCTAGTTACTTCCGAGAGCTCTCCAGCGAGTAGCTTCGCGGCCAGTCTTGCTCCCAAGACTTTGCAGTTGGTTGTGGAATGTCCTCGGGATTGGTGGAACTCGCAGAAGGTGTTTTCATCATACCATTGATTGCGAGTCCATGTGTTGCCCGTGGTCCGACCCTGATCCGAGTTGATCGCATAGTTATGCGCCCCCTGGAGATCTTCCCCCTCGTGATGGACGTACTTGCCGTTACGAGAGTTCTTCTTTTTCCCTTTCGGGTCCACGTCTTTCGAGGATGGTCTTACCGCCTTATGTTTTTGCGATAAGACTTTAGTTTCCTCCTCTACTATGATGTAGTCCGTTGCTTTGTGGAGGGCGTCCTGGATCGTTCGTGGTTTGTCGAGAGTTATCCACTTTCTGAATTTTGACTTGTACCAGAGCGTCTTTCTCAGCGCGTCGATGGCCACTTTGTCGCTTATCCCACTGACCCTTGACATTATCTGCTTGAACCGACTGATAAACTCGCGGAGGGGTTCGTCTTCCCTCTGGGAGAGACTCCAGAGGTCAACATCGGAAGTTTCTTTGTCTATGAATACAGAGTATTGCTTGAGAAATTCCGATGCGTGCTGTCGGAAACTCCCGATGGTGTTACGGCGAAGGCGTGCGAACTATTCAAGTGCTGCTCCTTCCAGGTTTTCAACGAACAGGCGGCAGTAGCCGCCATCCTTTTCGCCGTCCATCAGTCTAGCTCTTCCCATCGCGATGTGGAAAGCCTGAAGGTGCGCTTTTGGATCGGCTGTACCATCGTACTTCGGTACTTTGATTTTTCCCGGATCGGACACCCTCATGTCTGAAATGCGATTGGTAAAAGGGGTCTTCCGAGCTCCTTCCAACGGTCGATCGATTTCGGGGGCAACACTATTAGCATGATGGATTTGAGACTTTACGGCCCTCACTTCTGCCGCAGTCTTGGTGATGTAGTCGCGAAGATCGCGGATATCCGATGTCTCATCAGTAGATTTCCGAGCCTGTCGGCGTTTACTGCAAGTGAGCTTGGTTTGTCTTTCAGCCAGCTCCTCCTGTTCGTTCCAATAGGCGATTTCTTCTTCTTCCGTCATTGGTTTTTCGAACGGGGAGCCTTCCCGAGCAGATCGACTTCTGGTCCTTCTCGGATGTCTATCGACGTCCTCGTCGGTGTCGTTGGAAACATCGCTAGGATCCAGGTCAATGTGTTCGGCTTCATTATCCTCCGAGTCCTTTGCAGGGGGCGGAAGACTTTTAGGGTTCCCCTTTTCGATGGGAGATTTCTCGCTAGGGTTTTGACCGGAAGGTCGTTCCCGCGCGACTCCTGATCTGTCGAGTGGGATAGCGAAGTCGAGCCTTTTCCCGCGGATTTTGGTGGTTCCGCGGGGGCGGATTGCTTGGGTCCTTGCCGTTAAGGTTTCAACCTGTTGGGTCAAGGTATTCACGAGCTTAGCATGTTCTTCCGACCTTTTCTCATAGGTGGCGAACATCTTTTTAAACTCCTCGAGTGTCGCGGCGTTAGCTTGTGCGTTGGCCACGGATACGTCCGCTACTGGCGTGTGGAGATCGGTGCCGCTGCCTCCGTTAAGAGGAGTTTGCACGTTATCCGCGTCGTTAGTTGACATGTCTGATCGAGAGTGATGTGGCTTTTGCGGGTTAGATTGATCGTAGGATCCTAGCGTGCTGTTAGGCATGTTTGGCAAGTTAGGCGTGATGGATGGAATTAATATCCGAAAGTCCGAGCTTGAACAGTAAATCCTCATGCTTATAAGAAGGGAGGTAACTTGTTTCGTAATTTTTTCACTTTCTAGTCTTTCTCTAAGATCTTTCTTAAGAAAAAAAATTTCTTTCTTTCTCTCCACCCTATTCCTCTATTTTCTTAGGAGAAGTTTAAAGATGTCGAGCAAGAAAAAGATTGCAAAAAAAGGGTCTTCATCCGCGATTGCTTACGAAGAGCTCATTTTTCCAAAGATGGAGTTCGTGCCTCAAGCGTTACATCCTGCCGAGAACGAGGCATGGTGGGTTGCTCATTATGGCTCGTTGACCCCTCCCAAGGAGAAGTTGTTCCCGGTCCAGACCCATCGTGGAGTCGAGAAAGGGGATGCAAGCAGGAGTACAGACGAGTTTTTCGCGATCATGCGATCGTTCTACCATATCCCGGATGCTGTGGAGCTCCGGGTTCCTCGCCGTGGGGAATGTGCTAACAGCCCCCCAGAGGGTTACTTCTCTTGCTACGAGGCGTTCGTAGTGCGTTGTCGCCAAAGGTTCCCAATACCCGAAATTCTCGTCCGAGTGTTGGACCGTTTCGAAGTTGCGATAAGCCAGTTGACTCCCCTTGCCATTCAGTATCTTATTGGGATCCTGATCCTAAGCTACGAGCATGGCCTTTCCCTTTCCGTCGATCATTATGAAGCGCTTTTGAGGCTTCAACTTGTCACAGATACGGATAAGCATAGGTTGGTCCCTCGGAAATTTATGTCAGTGGTTAAGATGTTCATTTCGAACTTCAACTCGTGGAAGAAGTTCTTTTTCTTTGTTCGTGCGTCCGTCGAAGAGAGTTGCATTCCACTGTTCCGGAGGTTCCCGAATGATCGTCCCTTCATCAACCCTCTTGCTCTGTTCCCTGAGGACATCATTGCGGTGAGGGATCTTCTCAGGAACGGTCCCTTCTTCTGGACTTCTTTTACCCCGAAGAGGGTTCGGAAGGCACTGAGATTCGTGCAACCCGGTCCTGCTTTGGCTGCGGACACGGGAAGCGACTCCGAATCTGACGACCAGAATCCCGTCGAAGCTCCAACAGCTGTGCCGGAGTCGAGCTCTCGGAAAGGAAAAGATGTCGATCTTGGCGACATAGAATTTTCGATGGATGACTCTATGCTTCCAGGATGGGATCCGAACCTTGCTTACGGCGATGGGAGTGGTTCGAGCGAGGTCCCTATTCCGGATTTCGATGATTTCTTTGCTGATCTGCCACCGGGTTTCGATGCTCCTCCTCCTACGAAAGAATCGGCGAGGCCGAGAGTCGTTGCGGAAGGATCTCGCATCATCAATGGGGTTAGTTTTTTGAGAATTTTTTGGTGATTGTCCTATGTATATATATATTTATAACATGTCAATCGATTTTGCAGGGCCTGAGCTTGCTGGGCTCGGCCATTGAGGCGGGCCATAGAGAAGCCATGGTCTACCGCTTCAAAGCGGAGAAAGCGGAGCGGGATCTCGCTCGCGTGCAAGGCGAGATGTTGGAGCGAGAGGCGCAACTTACTCGTGATCATGCGCGGGCCATCCGCAAAGCGGAAAGGAAAGGCAAGAGGGAAATCGTCGAGGTGATGAAGACTCGTGCCTCTCAATTCCAGGTTGAGTATGGGAACCTCAAGAATGCCTTTACCTTGGTGGGTGACTTTCGTGAGTGCCGCGGTTCGGTCGGAAGTCTTTGGAGGACGCGAGCCGATGACTATGCGTTTGAGGAGGAAATGAGCTTGATGAAGAGTGGGATGAATGAACGTGCCCACGCTGAGGCGCTTATCCCTCCGATCGACGAGCGGATTCAAGGGTTCTGGGATTCCATCCCGGTTTCCCCTGATACCGAGGAGGTTTCGACTGGGTTTCCCGATGATGGCGAGGAAGTGGATCGTCCCGCGGATGCGTTCGGTGCTTCGTTGTCCGGGGACTTTGACTTTGGATTATGAGAGGTGGAATAGTTATCGAAAGAGAGATGCTCGTCTTTCTGTTTCATGTTTATGGCCGATTGTGGCCGAGAGATTTGTACGGGCCTGTTTTGGCCGTTTTTATCGTTTATCGGGATTGGCCGTTGGTGGCTTTGAATCCCCTTACCGCTTTACGCGGTTATTTATATGATGAATGTTTTCGTTTTCGAGTTTTCCTGAGTAGGTTTGAAGTAAATATGAGTTGTCGTCTCATATTTAATTCCGATGAGACGTTCAATCTGTTGGTTCGTTCGTGATTTTCGTAAAAATTATTTATCTTTACGATTTTCGAGAACATTGAGATACGAACGGAGAGACATGGTTTAGGATCTCGTATCTTTTAGATATCATGCCTTGAGATGTTTGAGACCAGAGCGTTGGGTTTAGGGCAAGACCTAGGTTTACTTTCGGTTAAGGTTTATGCGGTGACTAGCCGGCTATCGTTTTTCCTGTTGCGATTTCTTCCTGATTCGCACCGATTTAAAGTCCGCGATATGTTCTCGGCTTATATGACTTGTATGGTACGAATCGAGCATCTTCTCAGAATTAACTGGAAGTGCTAAACCAAAATTTCGGATTTTTGTTGTAGCGCGCTTTTGTCCTTGTGCTGGACGTTTTTAAAGATCAAAAGAGTGATCGAATTGCGTTTGTTTAAGACGGCTGGCGTGTTCGTCGGGGCCAATCGACGAACGGGGTGTAAGGTTTTGGTGGTCGCGTTCGGACAATTTGTTCGTATTATCTTCGAATTTTAACTTTGCGACGTCTCGCAGTTGTTTCGAGGATTATACGTGTATCTTTGTGCGTTTGAAGGATGATGATTTTTTTACGATTTTTGGGCCGGATGAGGCTGCAGACAAGAGTCTTAATGTTTCCAGGCGTGTCCTGAAAATTTTTTGTGTTTAACTGAAGCGTAAACGTTTTCCGATAAAAAGGACAACGTATATTGTAGTAAAAGTTTTTGAAGTTTCTTAAAAACTCGATTACAATAATGGCGATTTTTTAAGTGGGAGTATACGAGTATACGCACCCACTCCCCCCCTTTTTAGAGAGGGGGATAGCTGAACTCGTCTTTTGACGAGCTGCCTACGTACCCCTTTCGAGGATCAAGCCATCTCGTAGTTCTGTTTCATGCCGCGAGTGTTCTTACTCGGCGGTAGATGTCGCGATGTCCGCCTTGACCTTGTCGATCGTGGCTGGGTCAACGCTATTTTCCGGATGTTCCGGTTGAGTTGTAGCGTGGGCTTCAGACTTGTGTCGAGCTTCGACGTCCGATGCGTTTGCGTTGGTAGACGTTTTTAATTCGTTTTTTCCCGGGGTGCTTTTGGCCGAAGATTGGTCTATCTTCGTGCGCTTGCCGTTTACAGCTGCAGAAGTCGTGATTTGCCTTAACTTGTGCTCTGCGAGGAAGCATAGCCGCGACTGTTTTTGGCACCCCCAGATGGCCGCGACTCCGCTTGGGGTTGGGAATTTGAGACCCAGGTGGAAGGTTGACGGAACTGCCTGCATGGCGTTGAGCCATGGGGTTCCCATGATCACGTTGTAGATAGCGGGATGATCGACCACCGCGAACTCGACGATTTTCGTGATCTCCTTGGCCATGACTGGCAATTGGATCGATCCAAGAGTCATCGATACTTCGCCTGAAAAACCCGTGAGTGGTTTTGGCGTCGGAATTACTTCTCCGAGTTCGATGCTCATCCGTTTGAGAGTGTCGCGGAAGATTACGTTGACCGTGCTTCCCGTGTCGACGAGTACCCTTCCGACTTCTAAGTCTCGTATAACGAGATCTATGACGAGCGGGTCGCAGTGAGGTTGATCGATGCCGCCGGCCTCTTCCTTTGTGAAGGTGATCGAGCAATTTTGGCCATCTCGGGGAGGAGACCATGTAGACCAATTTGCGCTCGACTCCGCCTTCCGTTGGTAAGCCTTGATGGCCGACACAGTGTCGCCGCAGTATTGTGATCCTCCGATGATCATATTGACTCTGCGGCGATTGTTATCGTTCCCTTTGTCGTCTGGCCTCCTGCCGCGTTTATCCCCAGGCTGGTTTTGTTGAGGGGATTTTTCAGCGGACGGATTTCTGTCCGTCTTTGGAGGGCGATCAGAATCGAGGATCAGATCCTTGACGCTAGTTACTTCCGAGAGCTCTCCAGCGAGTAGCTTCGCGGCCAGTCTTGCTCCCAAGACTTTGCAGTTGGTTGTGGAATGTCCTCGGGATTGGTGGAACTCGCAGAAGGTGTTTTCGTCATACCCTTGATTGCGAGTCCATGTGTTGCCCGTGGTCCGACCCTGATCCGAGTTGATCGCATAGTTATGCGCCCCCTGGAGATCTTCCCCCTCGTGATGGACGTACTTGCCGTTACGAGAGTTCTTCTTTTTCCCTTTCGGGTCCACGTCTTTCGAGGATGGTCTTACCGCCTTATGTTTTTGCGATAAGACTTTAGTTTCCTCCTCTACTATGATGTAGTCCGTTGCTTTGTGGAGGGCGTCCTGGATCGTTCGTGGTTTGTCGAGAGTTATCCACTTTCTGAATTTCGACTTGTACCAGAGCGTCTTTCTCAGCGCGTCGATGGCCACTTTGTCGCTTATCCCACTGACCCTTGACATTATCAGCTTGAACCGACTGATAAACTCGCGGAGGGGTTCGTCTTCCCTCTGGGAGAGACTCCAGAGGTCAACATCGGAAGTTTCTCTGTCTATGAATACAGAGTATTGCTTGAGAAATTCCGATGCGAGCTGTCGGAAACTCCCGATGGTGTTACGACGAAGGCGTGCGAACCATTCAAGTGCTGCTCCTTCCAGGTTTTCAACGAACAGGCGGCAGTAGCCGGCATCCTTTTCGCCGTCCTTCAGTCTAGCTCTTCCCATCGCGATGTGGAAAGCCTGAAGGTGCGCTTTTGGATCGGCCGTACCATCGTACTTCGGTACTTTGATTTTTCCCGGATCGGACACCCTCATGTCCGAAATGCGATTGGTAAAAGGGGTCTTCCGAGCTCCTTCCAACAGTCGATCGATTTCGGGGGCAGCACTAGTAGCATGATGGATTTGAGACTTTACGGCCCTCACTTCTGCCGCAGTCTTGGTGATGTAGTCGCGAAGATCGCGGATATCCGATGTCTCGTCAGTAGATTTCCGAGCCTGTCGGCGTTTACTGCGAGTGAGCTCGGTTTGTCTTTCAGCCAGCTCCTCCTGTTCGTTCCAATAGGCGATTTCTTCCTCTTCCGTCATTGGTTTTTCGAACGGGGAGCCTTCCCGAGCAGATCGGCTTCTGGTCCTTCTCGGATGTCTGTCGACGTCCTCGTCGGTGTCGTTGGAAACATCGCTAGGATCCAGGTCAATGTGTTCGGCTTCGTTATCCTCCGAGTCCTTTGCAGGGGGCGGAAGACTTTCAGGGTTCCCCTTTTCGATGGGAGATTTCTCGCTAGGGTTTTGACCGGAAGGTCGTTCCCGCGCGACTCCTGATCTGTCGAGTGGGGTAGCGAAGTCGAGCCTTTTCCCGCGGATTTTGGTGGTTCCGCGGGGGCGGATTGCTTGGGTCCTTGCCGTTAAGGTTTCAACCTGTTGGGTCAAGGTATTCACGAGCTTAGCTTGTTCTTCCGACCTTTTCTCATAGGTGGCGAACATCTTTTTAAACTCCTCGAGCGTCGCGGCGTTGGCTTGTGCTTTGGCCGCGGATACGTCCGCTACTGGAGTGTGGAGATCGGTGCTGCTGCCTCCGTTAAGAGGAGTTTGCACGTTATCCGCGTCGTTAGTTGACATGTCTGATCGAGAGTGATGTGGCTTTTGAGGGTTAGATTGATCCGTACCCCCCCCCCTCTCTCTAGCGCCAAACTATGGGAACCGAAATTCGCACTGTCGATTTCCGTTTAAATAAGGAAACTAGGAAAACCCTAATTTCCCAGAGGACCCGGATATCTGCTAATTACCACACGTCAAGCAATCAGAACACGAGAATAACAACGATAAGAATAAGAAATCGAAAAAGAGAGCAAAGTAGATCTTATTCTGAATCTGCGTATGAGCGTTTACAACAAGGTATAAGCCTGGGCCCGAGAGCTGTCGGCGAGATTCCTAGTTCTAGCAACCCTAAGACGGCTAAACCTAATTGAGTCGCAGCTCGAAATAACAAAAACGGAAAATTGCCTAAATTGCTCTAAGTGCTAAGTTTGCTCTGAAAAGTCCCCTGCCATGCTCCTCGCCTAGGACTCCTTATATACCAGCTCCAAGGTCGGTTTACGCTTTTACTCTTCTGCCCTTAAGCCGTCATAGCATAAAAATGGAGATATTCCATTTTTCCCGATCTTCCAATTATCTTCAAAACTTCCGTATTTATCCGCGGAAACTTGACATTTATCCTTCCTTGTGGACCAAGCGTAAACCGTGCTGCGGTTTACGGGCTTTTGGTTAAGAAATCGTAGGATGGGCCTCGAGTCGTGTTTTAGATCCCTTTGGGCCGTCTTCCGACTCGACACGTTTACTACGAATTCTTTTTGATAAAGAACGAACTTTCCGCGGTTTCTAATCCGCGAAGTTTGATCGATGAATTTGAATAGCGGAAAACATGGACTGAGCTTGCTACGGTCTTCGGGAGATAGCATTCGAAGGTTTGACGAGAATGCATGGATTGATGTAGTATCGATGTTCGGAAGGGTTCAATCGCTACACAGCGACTGAACTTCGGCTCGAGCCCGGTTGCTACGTAGCGACCGAGCGGGCGAGCTCGGTCGCTACGTAGCGACCGAGCTTTGGCCGAGCTCGGTCGCTACGTAGCGACCGAGCTTTGGCTCGAGCTCGGTCGCTACGTAGCGACCGAGCGGGACGATGGCTCGGTCGCTACGTAGCGACCGAGCTTGGCGGAGCTCAGTCGCTACGTAGCGACTGAGCGGGATGATCGCTCGGTCGCTACGTAGCGACCGAGCGGGACGATCGCTCGGTCGCTACGTAGCGACCGAGCTTAGCGACCGAGCGCTCGTCCCGGTCGGTCGCTACGTAGCGACCGAGCGGGACGATCGCTCGGTCGCTACGTAGCGACCGAGCTTTGGCTCGAGCTCGGTAGCTACGTAGCGACCGAGCGGGACGATCACTCGGTCACTACGTAGGGACCGAGTGGGAAGATCTCTCGGTCGCTACATAGCGACCGAGCTTCGGCTCGAGCTCGGTCGCTACGTAGCGACCGAGAGGGACGTACGCTCGGTCGCTACGTAGCGAACGAGCTTCGGCTCGAGCTCGGTCGCTACGTAGCGACCGAGCGGGACGATCGCTATGTAGCGACCGAGCGGGACGGTCGCTATGTAGCGACCTAGCGGGACGAGCACTTGGTCGCTACGTAGCGACCGAGCTTTGGCTCGAGCTCGGTCGCTACGTAGCGACCGAGCTGGACGAGCGCTCGGTCGCTATGTAGCGATCGAGCTTTGACTCGAGCTCGGTCGCTTCGTAGCGACCGAGCTTTGGCTTGGACTTGGTTGCTACACAGCTACCGGACAGCGTGTATGCGTGGTAATTACGCAACGGTCGAGTTTGGTTAGTTTGGTTTGAATCTTCAAGGATACTTCTTCGTAAAAACTTCGTGTTTGGTTATATTTTACGAAAGTTACATCTTCGTTTTTACTATCTCTTTCGGAAATACGATCTCCGAGGATTTTCGGGTGGTAATTCTGTCGTAACCATTTTTGACCCCAACAGTTAGCCCCCCAGCCCGTTAGGATCATGCATCGTAGGATCCTAGCGTGCGGTTAGGCATGTTCGGCAAGTTAGGCGTGATGGATGGAAGAGCTTGAACAGTAAATCCTCATGCTTATAAGAAGGGAGGTAACTTGTTTCGTAATTTTTTCACTTTCTAGTCTTTCGCTAAGATCTTTCTTAAGAAAAAAATTTCTTTCTTTCTCTCCACCCTTTTCCTCTATTTTCTTAGGAGAAGTTTAAAGATGTCGAGCAAGAAAAATATTGCGAAAAAAGGGTCTTCATCCGCGAGTGCTTACGAAGAGCTCATTGTTCCGAAGATGGAGTTCGTGCCTCACTCGGTACATCCTGCCGAGAACGAGGCATGGTGGGTTGCTCATTATGGCTCGTTGACCCCTCCCAAGGAGAAGTCATTCCCGGTCCTGACCCATCATGGAGTCGAGAAAGGGGATGCAAGCAGGAGTACCGACGAGTTTCTCGCCATCATGCGATCGTTCTACCATATCCCGGATGCTGTGGAGCTCCGGGTTCCTCGCCGTGGGGAATGTGCTAACAGCCCCCCCCCAGAGGGTTACTTTTCTTGCTACGAGGCGTTCGTAGTGCGTTGTCGCCTAAGGTTCCCAATACCCGAAATTCTCGTCCCAGTGTTGGACCGTTTCGAAGTTGCGATAAGCCAGTTGACTCCCCTTGCCATTCAGCATCTTATTGGGATCCTGATCCTAAGCTACGAGCATGGCATTTCCCTTTCCGTCGATCATTATGAAGCGCTTTTGAGGCTTCAACTTGTCACAGATACGGATAAGCATATGTTGGTCCCTCGGAAATTTATGTCAGTGGTTAAGAAGTTCATTTCGAACTTCTACTCGTTTAAGAAGTTCTTTTTCTTTGTTCGTATAGACGCTGCGTTCGTCGGAGAGAGTTGCATTCCACTGTTCCGGAGGTTGCCGAATGATCGTCCCTTCATCAACCCTCTTGCTCCGTTCCCTGAGGACATCATTGCGGTGAGGGATCTTCTCAGGAACGGTCCCTTCTTCTGAACTTCTTTTACGCCGAAGAGGGTTCGGAAGGCACTGAGATTCGTGCAACCCGGTCCTGCTTTGGCTGCGGACACGGGAAGCGACTCCGAATCTGACGACCAGAATCCCGTCGAAGCTCCAACAGCTGTGCCGGAGTCGAGCTCTCGGAAAGGAAAAGGTGTTGATCTTGGACATAGAATTTTTGATGGATGACTCTATGCTTCCAGGATGGGATCCGAACCTTGCTTACGGCGATGGGAGTGGTTCGAGTGAGGTCCCTATTCCGGATTTTGATGATTTCTTTGCTGATCTGCCACCGGGTTACGATGCTCCTCCTCCTACGAAAGAATCGGCGAGGCCGAGAGTCATTGCGGAAGGATCTCGCATCATCAATGGGGTTGTTTTTTGAGAATTTTTTGGTGATTGTCCTATGTATATATATATTTATAACATGTCAATCGATTTTGCAGGGCCTGAGCTTGCTGGGCTCGGCCATTGAGGCGGGCCATAGAGAAGCCATGGTCTACCGCTTCAAAGCGGAGAAAGCGGAGCGGGATCTCGCTCGCGTGCAAGGCGAGATGTTGGAGCGAGAGGCGCAACTTACTCGTGATCATGCGCGGGCCATCCGCAAAGCGGAAAGGAAAGGCAAGAGGGAAATCGTCGAGGTGATGAAGACTCGTGCCTCTCAATTCCAGGTTGAGTATGGGAACCTCAAGAATGCCTTTACCTTGGTGGGTGACTTTCGTGAGTGCCGCGGTTCGGTCGGAAGTCTTTGGAGGACGCGAGCCGATGACTATGCGTTTGAGGAGGAAATGAGCTTGATGAAGAGTGGGATGAATGAACGTGCCCACGCTGAGGCGCTTATCCCTCCGATCGACGAGCGGATTCAAGGGTTCTGGGATTCCATCCCGGTTCCCCTGATACCGAGGAGGTTTCGACTGGGTTTCCCGATGATGGCGAGGAAGTGGATCGTCCCGCGGATGCGTTCGGTGCTTCGTTGTCCGGGGACTTTGACTTTGGATTATGAGAGGTGGAATAGTTATCGAAAGAGAGATGCTCGTCTTTCTGTTTCATGTTTATGGCCGATTGTGGCCGAGAGATTTGTACGGGCCTGTTTTGGCCGTTTTTATCGTTTATCGGGATTGGCCGTTGGTGGCTTTGAATCCCCTTACCGCTTTACGCGGTTATTTATATGATGAATGTTTTCGTTTTCGAGTTTTCCTGAGTAGGTTTGAAGTAAATATGAGTTGTCGTCTCATATTTAATTCCGATGAGACGTTCAATCTGTTGGTTCGTTCGTGATTTTCGTAAAAATTATTTATCTTTACGATTTTCGAGAACATTGAGATACGAACGGAGAGACATGGTTTAGGATCTCGTATCTTTTAGATATCATGCCTTGAGATGTTTGAGACCAGAGCGTTGGGTTTAGGGCAAGACCTAGGTTTACTTTCGGTTAAGGTTTATGCGGTGACTAGCCGGCTATCGTTTTTTCTGTTGCGATTTCTTCCTGATTCGCACCGATTTAAAGTCCGCGATATGTTCTCGGCTTATATGACTTGTATGGTACGAATCGAGCATCTTCTCAGAATTAACTGGAAGTGCTAAACCAAAATTTCGGATTTTTGTTGTAGCGCGCTTTTGTCCTTGTGCTGGACGTTTTTAAAGATCAAAAGAGTGATCGAATTGCGTTTGTTTAAGACGGCTGGCGTGTTCGTCGGGGCCAATCGACGAACGGGGTGTAAGGTTTTGGTGGTCGCGTTCGGACAATTTGTTCGTATTATCTTCGAATTTTAACTTTGCGACGTCTCGCAGTTGTTTCGAGGATTATACGTGTATCTTTGTGCGTTTGAAGGATGATGATTTTTTACGATTTTTGGGCCGGATGAGGCTGCAGACAAGAGTCTTAATGTTTCCAGGCGTGTCTTGAAAAAATTTTTGTGTTTAACTGAAGCGTAAACGTTTTCCGATAAAAAGGACAACGTATATTGTAGTAAAAGTTTTTGAAGTTTCTTAAAAACTCGATTACAATAATGGCGATTTTTTAAGTGGGAGTATACGAGTATACGCACCCACTCCCCCCCCTTTTAGAGAGGGGGATAGCTGAACTCGTCTTTTGACGAGCTGCCTACGTACCCCTTTCGAGGATCAAGCCATCTCGTAGTTCTGTTTCATGCCGCGAGTGTTCTTACTCGGCGGTAGATGTCGCGATGTCCGCCTTGACCTTGTCGATCGTGGCTGGGTCAACGCTATTTTCCGGATGTTCCGGTTGAGTTGTAGCGTGGGCTTCAGACTTGTGTCGAGCTTCGACGTCCGATGCGTTTGCGTTGGTAGATTTTTAATTCATTTTTTCCCGGGGTGCTTTTGGCCGAAGATTGGTCTATCTTCGTGCGCTTGCCGTTTACAGCTGCAGAAGTCGTGATTTGCCTTAACTTGTGCTCTGCGAGGAAGCATAGCCGCGACTGTTTTTGGCACCCCCAGATGGCCGCGACTCCGCTTGGGGTTGGGAATTT
Organism: Brassica napus; assembly: GCF_020379485.1. Lineage (NCBI taxonomy): Eukaryota > Viridiplantae > Streptophyta > Magnoliopsida > Brassicales > Brassicaceae > Brassica > Brassica napus. The sequence continues at coordinate 27,036,158 of NC_063445.1, read as the reverse complement.
GAGACCCAGGTGGAAGGTTGACGGAACTGCCTGCATGGCGTTGAGCCATGGGGTTCCCATGATCACGTTGTAGATAGCGGGATGATCGACCACCGCGAACTCGACGATTTTCGTGATCTCCTTGGCCATGACTGGCAATTGGATCGATCCAAGAGTCATCGATACTTCGCCTGAAAAACCCGTGAGTGGTTTTGGCGTCGGAATTACTTCTCCGAGTTCGATGCTCATCCGTTTGAGAGTGTCGCGGAAGATTACGTTGACCGTGCTTCCCGTGTCGACGAGTACCCTTCCGACTTCTAAGTCTCGTATAACGAGATCTATGACGAGCGGGTCGCAGTGAGGTTGATCGATGCCGCCGGCCTCTTCCTTTGTGAAGGTGATCGAGCAATTTTGGCCATCTCGGGGAGGAGACCATGTAGACCAATTTGCGCTCGACTCCGCCTTCCGTTGGTAAGCCTTGATGGCCGACACAGTGTCGCCGCAGTATTGTGATCCTCCGATGATCATATTGACTCTGCGGCGATTGTTATCGTTCCCTTGTCGTCTGGCCTCCTGCCGCGTTTATCCCCAGGCTGGTTTTGTTGAGGGGATTTTTCAGCGGACGGATTTCTGTCCGTCTTTGGAGGGCGATCAGAATCGAGGATCAGATCCTTGACGCTAGTTACTTCCGAGAGCTCTCCAGCGAGTAGCTTCGCGGCCAGTCTTGCTCCCAAGACTTTGCAGTTGGTTGTGGAATGTCCTCGGGATTGGTGGAACTCGCAGAAGGTGTTTTCGTCATACCCTTGATTGCGAGTCCATGTGTTGCCCGTGGTCCGACCCTGATCCGAGTTGATCGCATAGTTATGCGCCCCCTGGAGATCTTCCCCTCGTGATGGACGTACTTGCCGTTACGAGAGTTCTTCTTTTTCCCTTTCGGGTCCACGTCTTTCGAGGATGGTCTTACCGCCTTATGTTTTTGCGATAAGACTTTAGTTTCCTCCTCTACTATGATGTAGTCCGTTGCTTTGTGGAGGGCGTCCTGGATCGTTCGTGGTTTGTCGAGAGTTATCCACTTTCTGAATTTCGACTTGTACCAGAGCGTCTTTCTCAGCGCGTCGATGGCCACTTTGTCGCTTATCCCACTGACCCTTGACATTATCAGCTTGAACCGACTGATAAACTCGCGGAGGGGTTCGTCTTCCCTCTGGGAGAGACTCCAGAGGTCAACATCGGAAGTTTCTCTGTCTATGAATACAGAGTATTGCTTGAGAAATTCCGATGCGAGCTGTCGGAAACTCCCGATGGTGTTACGACGAAGGCGTGCGAACCATTCAAGTGCTGCTCCTTCCAGGTTTTCAACGAACACAGCGGCAGTAGCCGGCATCCTTTTCGCCGTCCTTCAGTCTAGCTCTTCCCATCGCGATGTGGAAAGCCTGAAGGTGCGCTTTTGGATCGGCCGTACCATCGTACTTCGGTACTTTGATTTTTCCCGGATCGGACACCCTCATGTCCGAAATGCGATTGGTAAAAGGGGTCTTCCGAGCTCCTTCCAACAGTCGATCGATTTCGGGGGCAGCACTAGTAGCATGATGGATTTGAGACTTTACGGCCCTCACTTCTGCCGCAGTCTTGGTGATGTAGTCGCGAAGATCGCGGATATCCGATGTCTCGTCAGTAGATTTCCGAGCCTGTCGGCGTTTACTGCGAGTGAGCTCGGTTTGTCTTTCAGCCAGCTCCTCCTGTTCGTTCCAATAGGCGATTTCTTCCTCTTCCGTCATTGGTTTTTCGAACGGGGAGCCTTCCCGAGCAGATCGGCTTCTGGTCCTTCTCGGATGTCTGTCGACGTCCTCGTCGGTGTCGTTGGAAACATCGCTAGGATCCAGGTCAATGTGTTCGGCTTCGTTATCCTCCGAGTCCTTTGCAGGGGGCGAAGACTTTCAGGGTTCCCCTTTTCGATGGGAGATTTCTCGCTAGGGTTTTGACCGGAAGGTCGTTCCCGCGCGACTCCTGATCTGTCGAGTGGGGTAGCGAAGTCGAGCCTTTTCCCGCGGATTTTGGTGGTTCCGCGGGGGGGATTGCTTGGGTCCTTGCCGTTAAGGTTTCAACCTGTTGGGTCAAGGTATTCACGAGCTTATCCTGTTCTTCCGACCTTTTCTCATAGGTGGCGAACATCTTTTTAAACTCCTCGAGCGTCGCGGCGTTGGCTTGTGCGTTGGCGGCGGATACGTCCGCTACGAGTGTGGAGATCGGTGCCGCTGCCTCCGTTAAGAGGAGTTTGCACGTTATCCGCGTCGTTAGTTGACATGTCTGATCGAGAGTGATGTGGCTTTTGCGGGTTAGATTGATCCGTCCCCCCCCCCTCCTTCTAGCGCCAAACTGTGGGAACCGAAATTCGCACTGTCGATTTCCGTTTAAATAAGGAAACTAGGAAACCCTAATTTCCCAGAGGACCCGGATATATTGCTAATTACCACACGTCAAGCAATCAGAACACGAGAATAACAACGATAAGAATAAGAAATCGAAAAGAGAGCAAAGTAGATCTTATTCCGAATCTGCGTATGAGCGTTTACAACAAGGTATAAGCCTGGGCTCGAGAGCTGTCGGCGAGATTCCTAGTTCTAGCAACCCTAAGACGGCTAACCTAATTGAGTCGCAGCTCGAAATAACAAAAACGGAAAATTGCCTAAATTGCTCTAAGTGCTAAGTTTGCTCGCTACGTAGCGACCAAGCGGGACGATCGCTCGGTCGCTACGTAGCGACCGAGTGGGACGATCTCTCGGTCTCTACGTAGCGACCGAGCTTCGGCTCGAGCTCGGTCGCTACGCAGCGACCGTGAGGGACGTGCGCTCGGTCGCTACGTAGCGACCGAGCTTCGGCTCGAGCTCGGTCGCTACGTAGCGACCGAGCTTTGGCTCGAGCTCGGTCGTACGTAGCGACCGAGCGGGACGATCGCTCCGTAGCGACCGAGCTTTGGCTCGAGCTCGGTCGCTACGTTGCGACCGAGGGACGATCGCTACGTTGCGACCGAGGGACGATCGCTATGTAGCGACCGAGCTTTGGCTCGAGCTCGGTCGCTACGTAGCGACCGAGCTTTGGCTCGAGCTCGGTCGCTACGTAGCGACCGAGCTGGATGAGCGCTCGGTCGCTACGTAGCGACCGAACTTTGACTCGAGCTCGGTCGCTTCGTAGCGACCGAGCTTTGGCTCGGACTTGGTTGCTACGCAGCGACCGGACAGCGTGTATGCGTGGTAATTACGCAACGGTCGAGCTTGGTTAGTTTGGTTTGAATCTTCAAGGATACTTCTTCGTAAAAACTTCGTGTTTGGTTATATTTTATGAAAGTTACATCTTCCTTTTTACTATCTCTTTTGGAAATACGATCTCTGAGGATTTTCGGGTGGTAATTCCGACGTAACCGTTTTTGACCCCAACAGCAGACGTTTTCCCCTCTGGGAACTTTAATGAGTTCGAAGAATTTGAACTCTGCTGCTAAACCTTGGACTAACTTTAGGTAAGCGTACATCCGGTCGTTGCGGGCTGGTCGGTTAGTACCTACACCGAATGTGACCGAAAATACGGGCGAAGCTTTCTTGCTGCTTCGACGACGGCCAGTACCATCTTCTCCAGAGTTGGGTATCGCGTTTCTGGTCCCGTCATACACCTGCTTGTGTAGAAGATTGGTTTTTGTTCGCCGCGGTCTTCCTTTATCAAAACACTGCTGACTGCTGCGAGGGACACCATGACGTAAAGAGATAGAACGTCGCCGACATTCGGCTTGGCGAGTACATGCGGCGTAGTCAGATACTGTTTGAGATGAGAAAATGCCTCCTCGCACTTCTCATCCCAGATAAACTTCTTATTCCCTCGCAGGAGATCGTAGAACGGTAGACACTTGTCGGTGGATCTAGAGATGAACCGATTGAGTGCAGCAATCCGACCCTTGAGCCGTTGGACTTCTCTACTATTTTTTGGACTTGGGAGGTTTAGGACTGCCGAGATCTACTTCGGGTTGGCTTCGATTCCTCGTTGTGTTACGATGTAACCAAGGAATTCTCGTGAGGAAACTCCGAACGTGCACTTCGCCGGGTTTAGTTTCATGCCGGATTTGTTGAGAGTTTCGAAGCAATCTTGTAGGTGGCGGAGGATGACTCGGCGACCTAGTTGGCCACCTTTTCGAAATCGCGACTTGTCAGCGGTAATCCTTGACAGAACGAACAGAATTTCCGTAGGGAGGAGAACCGCCCATAATGACATTTAGTCGCTGTCTTGTTTTTACTCGCTTGGAGTTTAAGAAGGCGCGCAGGTCGGCTGATGCGTTGTCGTCGTTCGGCGACAGCGTAGAGTTGCCTGACGTCTTAGTTTGTTCCAACCGTCTTCGGAGATATGTGGGCTTCGAGCAGTTGAGAAGTATGCGAAGATCGCACGCACCAGCGTTGAGTTTGTCTCGAAGATCACCGTTGGGGCGTTTCGGATGTTTTTTGGGGTCAGGATCACCGGTTGAGATACGGTGAGACTTCATTGCGTTCAGCGTTAGTCGGAGATCACTGTGTTCGGAGCTATTGTCGTCTTTGGGCTCGAGCTCTCATTTGAGAACATCTCTCAGATCTCCGAGTATAGGTGTATCGTCGTTCTCGTCGTCTGATGACAAGGTTTGCTGAGAGAGTATAACCTCTATGTGCCTGCGGTTAGCTGGCTGTTCTTCGTCGGCTGAGGAGTCTTCGTCACCGTCATCCTTCAGAGTTTTATCTTCATCTTGCTGCTGCGTTTCATTTTGTCAGCCTTTTCCAGTAGCTTTGCGCTGGGCCCTTCTTTCTTTATTCTTGCTCCAGCTTTTGCCGTTTTTGGGCTTAGCTTTCAGGGGCTCGAATTTGAAGTCACCGCTGGCGAGAGACGAGAGATAGTGCGCATAAAGTGATTTACACTATGTCGTATCATGTCCTTTGACGTCGTGATATTTGCAATGTTTGGTGAGATCGACGGTTCTGGAAGGGCCTGCCGTCGGACCTGCTGCTACAGCAGGTTGAGTCGCGCAGACAGTATCAGTTAGCTCACCAGACGAGTCGAGCTCTTTGACCCATTTGTTCCACCCTTCTCCGCGGACTACCATGGTTGAGACCGGCACGTTATTCTCGTTGAAGATATACATGTAACCGTCTTTTCGGCCGTTTTGTCGCTAGGAGCATGCTGGCGCGGTTCTTGTCGCGTGTTGGCATTTTTCGTCGCTGGTGCTTTCAGTGCGTTCATCTTGCTGAGGATTGCATTTGTATCTTCTTCCATTGGGATAAAGTTGTCAGAACGAGCGATAGCGTCTTGGAGCGACGTGGTTGGATTTTGGTATAAGTCTTCTCGGAACTTAAAGCGGACCCACAACGTGTTCCGCAGGGCATCGATGGCGATGCCGTCTGGGATTTCAATCCTTGAGACTACTGCTTTGAACTTCTCCATGTAGTCGCGGAGGCTCTGATCTTTTGTTTGGTTGAGGTTCCACGGGCTAGAAGCAGTGACACTGCGCTTTGTGAACATAATGGATGTCTTGAGGAAACCCGGTGATAGGTCACGAAAGCTTTCGATTGAGTTCTCCTCTAGTTGGGAGAACCAGGTCAGGGCCTGCTCGTGGAGAGTCTCGACAAATAGTTGACAGTAGCCTGCGTCCCTTTCTTCATCGGAGAGTCGATCATGTGCCATCGCGATATTGAAAGCTGTCATGTGTTCCACCGGATCTCCTCCGGGCTTGTACTCAGGGAGGCGCAGCTTCTCTATCTTCCCGAGTTGCACACTGGTCAGTGCGCTAGTAAAAGGGGTTCGCGAGGTTGCAGCGAGTACGCTCACGATTTGTGGAGCCGCACTAGTAGCCTGATGGATCTTCGAGCTCATTTGCTGAAAGCTGAGTTTGAGCTCGGCGATATCGCGTATGGTTGTGAGATCTGGTCCTATCGGGGGAGCATTGGCGAGAAGGGCTTGATTAGGTTTCGAGTCGTCTGAGATGTGGCCGCCGCCCGTCGCCGTTGGGTTTGTGTTGAATAGGCGACGGCGTATCATCTGGAGACGACTCGTTTGGCCGTTTGGAGCGGTGAGTGCTGCGACCAAAGCAGCTAGCTGGTCGTTGGTTGTCTTTTGAACTTCGTCTTGTCGAGCGAGTCAAGCCATGACGGAGCTCATGAAATCTGCGGGGACTGGCGGCTTGGCTTCAGGCGTAGGTGTTGGTTCTCCGCCTGGAGCGCCGAAGGTGGCGTCGTCTTGAGCCATGTAGATCTAGAACGTTACTTTAGTCAGCCCCACGGTGGGCGCCAATTGTTTGTCGACTAGGTTGAAAGAACTCAAAATGGGATGACCAAAGACGTTTTATTAGACCGATTAAATGGGTTACAAGGGTGACAGGAGATCAAGGAAACAAGCCGGAGCTCGAGGAGCAAACCGGGGGAGATACAGAGCGATTAGGAGTGAAGAGAGACTAAAAAACCCTAGATCTAGCCCCTCAGTGTATGTGTGTGTAAAGTGTCGATCCCCTTCTTTTTGTTCCCTTCCCTCCTTTTTAGGCTTCCTCTCCTTGATGCTCTAATTTCGATCTTCATTGGGCCTTAGTTCGGGGAGGCCGAGTATACGGGCCTGGGTGGAGTTCCTCCGAGCCGAGTGCTTTTGGTCGGTTTTGCCAACGGCTAAAAGAACTCTAGGGCCGAGCTGACGACTCTACTCGCCGAGCCGAATAAATTAGGCCAGCTTCCTGGGCTAAGTCCTTTTATTTGGAGGGATGTAATCCATCTCCTACAGTTAGGTTATAAATAGAGATTGGTGGTGGAATCTAATAATCATCTAAGCTTTGAAGAGAGAGAGCTCAAAAAAAAAAGGATAGAGAGAGTTTATCAAAAAGTCTTTTTGTGTTTTTTTGAATCGAGTTATAACTATGGCGTCTCTTAAATCCCTCCTACCTCCTTGCTATAGGAAATGGGAGTACACGTGTAAACGGAGCTGAGGAGAGTGTTATTAATCGACGAGGACACGTGTAGAGCATTGAACGATCAGTTGAGAAGTTTGTTACGAAGATTAACGGAGGAGAAACGGAATCAAGAAAAAAAGGAGGAAAAGAAGATCATTTTGTATTCATTCGAAAAGTGTGTGTAATTTCTATTCGTCTTTCTCTGTGTAAACATTTGGACTTATCCTTTCGAAGCTCTTGAGTTGTTTCTACGTGTATACTCTTGGCTTTGGTGAGGTCGATTCTTTGTATATTCATTGGATCGAGTTTTACAATCTATATTGAAGCGTACGTTTTACTGTTACAAAGGTATCAGAGCCATTCGAGCCTCGGAATCTATGGCGGAGACGAGATCTCAGACTTTGATGAAGAACACGTGGCGCGTGACACCGACGGAACGATTGTGAGTCGATTTGAAGCTTTAGAAAGAGCGATCGAGCTACAAAATGAGCGTCACGCGAAGACAGACGAGAATATGAGAGAGATGATCGAAACATTCAGGCTAATGACGAGCAACAATCCGATGAAAGCTTCGACGAGTGAGACGCAACCGAATGATCAATATCGCCGGCATCGTAACGGTCATCAATACAATTACAACGGTATGACGCGACTCGCGAAAGTTGATTTTTCGCGATTCAACGGCGATAATGTGAAGGAATGGATGTTTAAGGTTGAAGAATTCTTTGGGATTGATAATACTCCGGTTGAGCTGAAAGTTCGATTAGCAGCGATACACTTCGATCAAACGGCGGCGGCGTGGCATCAATCACTGGCACAATCAGAACAAGACGCGTATGTAATTGAAGATTGGGAACAATACAAAATCTTGTTGAAGGAACGATTTGAGGATGTGCTTGATGATCTAATTGCAGAGCTGAAAAGACTACAAGAAACTGCAGGAATCAGTGATTATCACGCTAGATTTGAGCTCATACGCAATAGAGTGAAGCTGAGTGAGAGCTATCTGGTCAGTGCGTATCTAGCGGGTTTGAACACTGATACACAGATGCACGTTAGGATGTTTCAACCCAAATCTGTGCGTGAATGCTTGATGTTGGGACGCCTCTATGAAACAGCTCACCCACGCAAGACGTCTCAGAGTTGGAAATCAAACAATCCTAATACTAACAAAGGCATCTTACCTCAACCGAAACCATTTGAGACTAAGAAGTATGTGGTTGAGGGTAACGACAACTCCAAGGAGCTGGTGAGACAACCACAGAAGTTCCTTTCTCAGGAAGAAATGAGTGATAGGAGAGCAAAGGGATTGTGCTATTACTGTGATGAGAAGTACACTCCAGGACACTATTTGAAGCACAAAAAGACTCAGCTATACTCAATGGAGATTGATGATGATGAAGAGTTTTTTGAGGCAGATGAGGGTGTTACAAGGGAGGTAACTGAAGGTGATATAGCACACATATCAGTCAGTGCGGTTGCGGGGATTACAGAGAATTATAGAACGATGAAGGTCCGAGGAGTTCATGGGAAACGGATTCTTTATATTCTTATCGATTCTGGATCAACGCATAACTTCATGGACCCTGAGATTGCTGAGAAACTACAATGTGTTGTGAAACCACCGAAGATGACTCGTGTAGCAGTGGCTGATGGTGGGAAGTTAATGGTGAAAGGAAGTGTAGACCAGTTTGAGTGGACGTTTCAAAACACAACATGCACACAAGATATGATGATTATTCCTTTAGGAAACTGTGATATGGTACTCGGAGTGCAATGGCTATCTATATTGGGACCCATTACTTGGGACTTTATGAAGCTGGAGATGCAATTTCGGTATCTAAATAAAAGAGTAGTCCTACATGGATCAAAGAGACAGGTGTGAAGAAGGTGGAAGCTGCAAAGTTAAAAATTCAAACTGAGAATGCTAACATATCGATGATCTATGTTCAGCAAAAAGAGGAAGAAGATGGACCAGGGATTTACTCTATTGCTGTGGGTGATGATAAGACGGAATGTCCTGGCCTAAAAGAGTTGTTGCAGTCTTACGCAGATATATTTGCGGAACCAAAGGAGCTTCCTCCTCACAGAGAGAAGCATGATCACCAAATACCACTTTTGGAGGGGTCTAATCCGGTGAATCAGAGACCATACCGATATGCAGTGTATCAGAAGACTGAAATAGATAACATGGTGCAGAGTCTACTTGATGCAGGGACTATTCAAACGAGTTCTAGCCCTTATGCTTCTCCAGTGGTCTTGGTCAAAAAGAAAGATAATTCTTGGCGTTTGTGTGTGGATTATCGAGGTCTTAACAATATGACTATCAAAGACCGCTTTCCAATACCATTGATTGAAGACTTGATGGATGAACTTGGAGGTTCACTGATATACTCGAAGATTGACTTGCGAGCAGGCTATCATCAAGTGAGAATGCATCCTCAAGATGTCCACAAAACAGCTTTCAAAACTCACAGTGGCCATTATGAGTATTTGGTGATGCCATTTGGCTTAACCAATGCTCCTGCAACTTTTCAACAGCTGATGAACTCGATTTTCAAGCCATTTCTAAGGAATTTTGTCCTCCTATTCTTTGACGACATACTTATCTATAGCAGCTCAGTTGATCAGCATGTTCATCACTTGCAACAAGTCTTTGACTTAATGAGGAAGCATAGCTTGTATGCAAAGAGGAGCAAATGTGATTTTGCAACGACAAGGGTGGAGTATCTTGGTCACTTTATTGAAGCTCGAGGTGTGTCTACAGATCCAAACAAAATCAAAGCGGTAAAAGAGTGGCCAATACCTGCTACCTTGAAGCAGTTGAGAGGGTTCCTTGGCTTGGCAGGGTATTATAGAAAATTCGTAAAAAGCTTTGGAGCAATTGCGAGGCCTTTAACAATATTGACAAAGAAGGAGGTGTTTACATGGCAAGAAGAGGCTCAAAAGTCATTTGAAGAATTGAAGTTTACTCTGTGTAATGCTCCGGTGCTTGCATTACCAGACTTTACGAAGCAGTTTGTAGTAGAAACTGATGCATGTGGAAGTGGAATAGGAGCTGTCTTGATGCAGGAAGGTCATCCTTTGGCTTATATAAGTCGCCATTTGAAGGGTAAACAACTCCATCTCTCCATTTATGAGAAAGAGTTGTTGGCTGTAGTGTTTGCTGTTCAAAAATGGAGACATTACCTACTCCATGGTCACTTTATCATTCGCACTGATCAAAGGAGCTTGAAGTATCTCCTTCAACAACGCCTCAACACACCAATTCAGCAACAATGGTTGCCTAAACTGCTGGAGTTTGATTATGAAATACAGTATAGGCAAGGGAAGGATAATGTGGCAGCTGATGCCTTGTCCAGAGTGGAGGGCTCTGAGGTGTTGAGTATGGCAATTTCAGTGACGGAATGTGACTTGATGAAGCAGATTCAGAACAGTTATGAGACTGATATTAGAATTAAGGAGTTGATTGAAGGTTTGAAGAAAACACCTGGTATGAAGAAGCATTTTACCTGGAAACAGAACACATTGAGAAGGAAGAGTAAACTAGTTATTCCGGATAATCTGGAGCTGAGGAAGATAATACTGGAGTGGTTGCATAAGTCTAGTAGTGGAGGTCACTCTGGTCGTGATGCCACACATCAGAGGGTTAAGAGCTTATTCTATTGGAAGGGAATGAGCAAGGACATTCAACAATTCATTCGCAGTTGCTCAACTTGTCAACAATGCAAGCATGAGACAGTAGCTTCTCCTGGTCTGATCCAACCATTACCAATACCAACAGCTATTTGGTCTGATATCTCCATGGATTTCATTGAGGGTTTGCCTAAGTCATTTGGGAAATCTGTGATATTTGTTGTGGTTGATCGGCTAAGCAAGGCGTCTCATTTCATAGCACTCAGTCATCCTTATACTGCAGCTACTGTGGCTCAGGCTTTTCTTGATACGGTCTTCAGGTTACATGGCTTACCACAATCGATTCTCAGTGACAGGGACAGTGTATTTCTCAGTGATTTTTGGAGAGAACTCTTTACATTGCAAGGAGTGGCATTGAACTACTCCACGGCTTATCACCCACAGAGTGATGGTCAAACAGAGATTGTCAACAAATGTTTGGAAACGTATCTTCGTTGCATGACAAGTGAAAGACCACATCTTTGGATCAAGTGGCTTCCATTGGCTGAGTTCTGGTATAATACGACATATCATACAGCTACTCAAATTACTCCATTCGAGGCTGTTTATGGTAGACCACCTCCTATCCATCTTCCTTATCTTCCTGGAGAGTCCAAGGTGGAGGTAGTTGCTCGATCATTACAGGACAGGGAAGATATGATCCTATTGCTTCAGTTTCACTTGTTGCGCGCTCAACATCGAATGAGGCAAAATGAGGATTTGCATCGTACAGAAAGGAGCTTTGAGATTGGGGATTATGTGTTCGTAAAGCTCCAACCCTACCGTCAACAATCTACTGTAATGCCGTCAAATCACAAGCTGTCTCCTAAGTTCTTTGGGCCATACAAGATCATTGATCGTTGTGGGTCTGTTGCTTATAAACTTGAGTTACCGGCTTCTTCCCTTATACACCCGGTGTTTCATGTCTCTCAGTTGAAGGTTTTGGTGGGCAATGTTCAGACAACTCAACATCTTCCAATGGTGATCACTGACGTGCTGACTAAGACACCGGAGAAGATATTGGCTCGTAAAATGGTGAAGAGACAAAACAGGGCTGCGACTCAAGTCTTGGTGAAGTGGGAGAGTAAAGGTGAAGAGGAAGCTACATGGGAGTTTCTTTTTTATTTGAAGAAGAAGTATCCAAACTTTGAACCTTGTGGTCAAGGTTCTCTTGGAGGGGAGGATTTGCTATAGGAAATGGGAGTACACGTGTAAACGGAGCTGAGGAGAGTGTTATTAATCGACGAGGACACGTGTAGAGCATTGAACGAGCAGTTGAGAAGTTTGTTACGAAGACTAACGGAGGAGAAACAGAATCAAGAATAAAAGGAGGAAAAGAAGATCATTTTGTATTCATTCGAAAAGTGTGTGTAATTTCTATTCGTCTTTCTCTGTGTAAACATTTGGACTTATCCTTTCGAAGCTCTTGAGTTGTTTCTACGTGTATACTCTTGGCTTTGGTGAGGTCGATTCTTCGTTTATTCATTGGATCGAGTTTTACAATCTATATTGAAGCGTACGTTTTACTGTTACACTCCTCCAGCCAAACCAACATCGACGATGTTTTACGACCATTCCAACGCTCCATGGTTCAAAAACCGTTTCACTGAATCCGAAACCGCTCCCGTGGCAATCAAGGCAGTACCTGCGTACCTGAAGCGGCAAGGTTACCCTGAGGACTTTGGAGACGGTGGTGCTTTCCCTGAGATTCTTTTTCTTCAGTATCCTCTTGGCATGGGTAAGAAGAATAATAAGTCTAATAGTCTTGGGTCGCCTGATGCTGAGGTAAACGTTGTTTTTGATGCTATTGCGAGGCAGAACGAGGACTCGAGGAAGATTGTCTACTCTCAGCATAAGGATACTACCATCCACAACGAGGGAGAGGCAGAGGAGCTGCAGAAGCAGATACATGAGACAACGGAGGAAACAAAAGCTGCTACAGAGAAGGTTGTGAATGTGAGATTGAGTGCAGCACAGCCAACCAATGTACCTAGCCAATCAGGAAACTCTAAGTCTATTAAGTATGAGCCGTCTTCTTCGGCGTTTAACTCCAGGATCATTAGGATGGTGGAGATGCCTGTAGACCCACTTGATCCACCAAAGTTTAGGCACAAGAAAGTCCCCAGGGCTTCTGGCTCTCCTCCCGTTCCTGTCATGCATTCCCCGCCTAGGCCTGTTACCGTCAAGGACCAGCAGGACTGGAAGATCCCTCCTTGTATCTCGACTGGAAGAATCTCAAGGGTTACGCTATACCTCTTGATAAACGTCATGCTGCTGATGGAAGAGGCTTGCAAGACGTTCAGATCAATAATAGCTTTGCGAAGCTGTCGGAGTCACTTTACGTAGCTGAGGAGAAGGCTAGAGAGGCTGTTTCGATGCGGTCCAAGGTGCAAAAGGAGATGGTGATGAAGGAGAAGGAAAGGAAAGAGCAGGAGTTGAGGGCTCTTGCCCAAAAATTGCCCAAAAAGCTCGCTCTGAAAGAAGTGATGCTCCTGAGAGTGAGAGTACTGTTGAACGGATGCAAAGGGAGAAGATACGAGAAGAGCGTCGCGGGGAAGGTAAAGATGCTGCTATGGGGAAGAAGAGCAAGATCGCTAGAGACAGAGACCGTGACATCAGCGAGAAAGTCGCTCTTGGAATGGCGTCTACGGGAGGAAAAGGCGGGGAGGTTGTGTATGATCAAAGGCTCTTCAACCAAGAGAAGGGAATGGATTCAGGTTTCGCCACTGACGACCAGTACAACGTATACGACAAGAGCTTGTTCACTGCACTACCTACTCTTTCGACTCTGCACGAGCCTAAGAAGGATACTGATGAAGAAATGTATGGGAACGCAGACGAGCAGCTCGGTAAGGTCAAGAACACAGAGAGGTTCAAACCAGACGAAGGTTTCACAGGTGCTTCCGAGAGGTCGGGGAAGAGAGAACGGCCTGTTGAGTTTGACAAGGAAGAACTAGATCCTTTTGATCTGTGCCGATTCATGTCTGATGTGAAGAGAGGTAACAAGTCTTGAACTGCAAGGCAAATGTATGTTGTGGTTGTCATCTCTGGAAGCTGTTTTGCTTTTGATTCAGCATAACGTTGTAGCCAACATGTTACAACTTGTTAAATGCAATCTTTCAACTTTATTATATATTGGATCTTTCAGAACACTATTGTACTTTTAACAGTCTCATTTTCCATTAGCCATTGTTTTGTATGAAGAATCCAATTAAACTGTACCACGATGGGTACACACACACATACCCAAGATTCGATGTCTGTGTAATCTCATCAAATGTAGGAATGATTCGAAGAACCTCTTCTTCTATCATTGTCTCTCCAAAAATTATGACACGCATGTTTAATTCTTCTGTAGTCAAATATTTATCATAAGCAAGAATCTTATATATAGACTACTAATGCACAATCTCTTTTGTTATAACCCTCTTCACACCATATGGCTACCTGATCTTGATATCCTTTGTGCTTCTTCCAAGTCCATGAGAAACCTAACACATAATCATTATCATCCAACATTCTTGGATATGAACATTCAACAACAGACAAAACCTGTATTAAACTCACTTACCTCTTGGAATTAAGCACTGCGGTGCCGCCCAGAATAAACCGAATCCCGGAGTTGGTCGAGTTTTGTAGAGCAACGCAGCGTGATTCCTCGCTGTGGTTAAAATAGCGCCTCAGAGCATGAGGCGAGGAAGAGGTCAATCTCGCCTCTAGCTATAGCGATCGCCTAGGCTCGCCTTGAGGATTTGACGCACCACCTACACAATACAAGCAAGATTAGTAGTTATCTGTTCATATTTATACATTCATGTTTATCCTAAACCATTAAAATTAAAAATAATCATATCTGTATAAAACTAAACATAAAACATGCAATTAAACGTTCAAATCTTATAGAAAAAATAACTGAGTAAAAAAAAACGTCATCATAAAACTCAGAAACAAACAGAAACAAACAGAACTTCAGTCTTCAAAACAAAGTCATAAAAATAAACTCAGAAACAAATAAACTCAGAAACAAACTTCAAATCTGAAAGTCCAACTCCTGAAAGTTCTCGTACTGATTGTACTGATCCTCTTCCGCTAACACATTCCCCACATCTCCAACATCTTCTTCAATTTCATTCTCATCATCCTCATCAATCAACACCAATGGAGATGATGATGATGATGGCCTTTGGGAAGCTCTTTGGCTTGGAGTTGAGCTTGCAGCTGAATTCTTTCCTTTTTCACTCCTACTTAAAGATCCTCTAGTAGGGTAACTAGGCTCCTCAGCTCCAGAAGCTCTGCTAACCATTTCCCATGTGAGATCATCATCTCCATACACTAGATCAACATGCTCATCAGAATCATCTCCTTCCATTCTTCCTACTAGCCACTCGTTACAGTCATCAATTTCATCTAAAAGGACAGGATCAATCAGAAGAAAGAGAGCAGAAAGAAGAAGCAGAAGATTTAGAGACTCTTGTCTCAGAACAAGACAGACGTAAAAGAAAGAGAAGCGTCAAGCGTGACCATATATCAAAATGTTAAGTCATTAAATTAGATTTTAGGTGAATGTTTTTTTGGAAACATAAAAAGAAACTAAATATTTTATATTAATCATAATTGCTTGTTTTAAGTAGGCAAATAAATTAGAAATAATAATCTTACCGTTAACTACAAGTCGTTGAGGCGTTGAGACGTTGAGGCGTGCAAGGCGTGCAAGGCGTGAAGAGGCGTGCGCCTCATGAATTAGCCTCGCCTCAGGTCCTCAAGGCGAGAAACCCAGTTTTGACCTCGCCTCACGCCTAGGCTCGCCTAGGCGTCGCTATTTTAAACACAGATTCCTCGTACGTTGTTCCACCAACCATGAATATCACCACCTCTTGTGGCCTGTGTCACCATAAATTATGCACTTCTTGTAACAAAAGTAGTTTCAAGAAAGAGAAAACTAATGTGACACACATACCGTCCCTGTTGAAAATGATCTCCAACAAAGGGGTAATCCACATCTCGCAATCTCCCTCTGGTTATGCTCTCCATTGTTTGAAACAAAAGTGGCTGATGTTGAGTGTACACATTCTCAACCCCCTGTTTTTTTTTTTCCAGCAAATCAGCAACACGACATATACTTAGGGAGATGTACAATGTTCCTGGAGAAGTGTAATCTCAGATACAGACCTTAAGTCCACGAGCCATGTTGCGTGCTATATTCAAAAGATCTCTGTTTCCAAACAGATCACCAGTACGCTTCTCTACGCCGGCTTGTTTCAAGAGAAATTGAACAAGCTGCAGTTGTGAGACATTCAGAAAGTTATGATATAAAAATCCAGCCCAACTATACATTGAAAGGTCTTTTGCATGTTATTCATAAATATTAAGATAGAACCACCATGGACGAAACTCGAAAAGAACAGGTGGACCAGTATAGTGATAACCATTAATCATTATCAACTTTAAAAGGTGATGCGGAAGAATCTATTCAAAGGTGCAAGAAAGAGATTGCAATTCAAAACTGAAAGGTGTTAAGCTTGACCGTACCCCTTGTTTGTACTTGGGAGAGCGTGAAGCCAATTTGTTGAACAGTTGCATCAACTGAACGGGATTCTCTTTCTCATAGCGCAGAGCATACAGCATCACCAAACGTAGCCGGTCGATGTCAGACACACTTTCATTGTTTAAGAGATCCGTAACTGCCTGCAAATAAGCATGAAATGAGAGTCAGAGGTATTACTCAGTGAGTAAGACCTTCGGCATGTTCCGGATGATAAAGCATTTCTCTGTATATGATTATTTTCGACGGATGCAAGTGACATGCAACAGGTGATTTTCGCACAGGACAGAGAAAATGGAAAATCCACTACCTCATACGCAGCTCCTTGGCCACCATTGCAAGCCAAGTCCTGCTCTGTTTGTGAAACCAGCATCAGTTTCCTTGCTTCAACAAGCTTGCTCATTTCAGTAACCAGGGTCACATGCTTTGAGACGTTGCCTTGCATCTTTTTGTACTCAGGGTAGTTGTCAACAAATCTGGCCATGTCCTCTGTAAAACCAAAGCATTCACAGATTATGACTGTCACTAGCACCAAAAGCTGGACGTCTTTAAGACTAGCGATATTTGTACCTACGGTCTGGATATTTTGGTTACTCTTAGCCACCTGCTGAAAGTCATCTACCATTCGCTTGATGTTCATTCCAATATCCCCAAAATTTTCGTACATGTTCGATTTGAAGAATGCATCCTGTTCTGATGATAAAACCACCTCCTGCCAAGAAAGGAGACTTATTAACTAGCTGTAAAGTTTCCAACTAATAAAACACGGTACTGGAGAAGACTCACAACTTGCTGATCTTTTGGAAGACTTCCAATGGCTCTCAAGTCTACTTTATTATCTTGAAGTCCTATGAGTTCGTGCACCATTGCCTACAAAAAGATCTCGTCAATGAGCAAGGCTTGTTCAGTACGACATCTGGAGGCAGATCTTATATACCAGAGAGTAGCACAACAATAGCATTTTTAGTCAAGTTAACCTGATATGTCCACTGATTCAGTAATGGGGTAACTGGGTCATCTCTTCTGTCAATTACAAGCAGCAACGGAGAGCTTTCAGTGCGTCTGAAGTCAAAAAGACCGCTTTCTTGCTGATACATCAATTTCTGAAACATAAAGTGTTTTTCAAATGAATTTTCAGACTAAGCAAGCAGGAGATAAAGAAATAACATATAGTGAGCTAGTCCCACAATTTCACCTACAGCTGTTTCCTGTGCAATCCTTTTGGCAGTATCAGAGGTCCTCTGGTATCTGATGACAGGTCTACGTTTCAACGCCAGAAAGACAGCCGCAATTCCATCAACAACCCGGTCGGAGTAGCGTTGCAAACCAGAGGGATCGACAACTGCTGGGAGCATATATAGGTGATTTGCTGCCATATTCAAAGTGAAATGATACGGATCACCAGCAACAAAGTCTGCATAAAACTCCTGCAACATAAAAGGACTGTTAGACAAGCCACTACACCGTCGAGTTTACTAAGCAATAC
Organism: Brassica napus; assembly: GCF_020379485.1. Taxonomy (NCBI): domain Eukaryota; kingdom Viridiplantae; phylum Streptophyta; class Magnoliopsida; order Brassicales; family Brassicaceae; genus Brassica; species Brassica napus. The sequence goes on along the minus strand of NC_063445.1, from coordinate 27,018,539 downwards.
AAGTTTGAATCAGAAAACCTAAGATAAGCAGAAAAAGAAATAATAAACTAAGAAACATTCTTTTAGCATCATCAGTCTCCTCCTATTCAAAACATCATGGAGGAAGGAGCAAGCCAAAAGCAGGATTCTAAAAAAAAAATCACCTGAACTTGTTGTACAACCTCTTGCTCATCAGAATCAGCCAAAATATGAATCTGAGTATCCTTCAACAGGTTGGAGAAAACTGAAAGAAAAGATTCATAATCATTAGTGAACAATGACAAAACTCCAGATTACTCATATCATCATCAGTAGTCAGTCATACATAAATGGTATTCTCCAAATCTAGGATTCGCAAGCTGGTGCCGCAGCTTCTGAACATTCTCCGACGTCGGACGGACGAAATAAACAGCTTTCAGATGCGACATCGATTCATTCGACGCCGAGATCGAATCTATCATCTCCACGAGGAAAACTTCTTTCTGGAGCAGCTCTGATTGCGAATACACGATGCTTACATTGCTAACCTACGATCGATTCAAACATTGTAAAATCAAAGCCCTAGATTATCAATCGGAGAAGATTTATCGGATTTTTTTACCGTTTCGGAGTCGAGTATGAGAACCTTCATGCCGGAGATATCCTGAAGCATCCGGTTGATGTAATCGCGCACGGATGTTACCAGCGCCATCGTGGATTCCACCGCTCGATCGGATCTACGACGACTGATCTATTTTTCCTTAGCAAATCAAGTTAACGAGACGAAGAAATGAGTTTTTTTTTTGTTTTTTTGGTTAGCAAAACGACCCCTGATCTATTGGGGATTTCCTATTTAGCACACTAGTTTAAGTTTGAGTTCTTAAACCCAAGTTTTCTGTAGATGACGCAGATAAACGGAGGTTAGACTCAGCGAAACGGCGTTTTGGCTTTGTTGTTTTGACGACAGCCGTCACTGCGTTTTGGTTTCTGTCGTCTTTTATAATTGGACACGGAAGATGCTAGTTTTATTGTAACGGTATCGTCACGGCGACCGCTTCATTAGTATTTTTTCTTTTACTGAATTTTAACATTTATATCATTCTTTGAGCATACAATATTGGTTTTGAACAACTTGTTACAGACAGAAGAGAAGTTCAGATCAGATAAACGTACTGATTGACAAGGGAAAACTAGTGGGGCTGCTAGTTTATGTATTTTAATAGATTTAAAGTTCTAAATTTCTGTGATTATCTATGTCTAACTCATGGGTTATTGGTTATGTACTTATGTAATTTATAAATACTACTTTAAATTATTATTATTCAATCATATAAATTCATCAGTTGATTTGATTTTACAATAGACTTGAATGATTTTGGATGGATTTTTAATCAAAAATTTAAAAAATTAAATTCAGAAATTTATAAATATTAATTAAAATCCGTACTTTGGATTTGGAAATCAGCAAAAAAAATTTTACTTAGGTTTGTAAATTATATACTTCTTCCGTTTTACAAAGATGTATCTTTTAGGTTTCTTACACTTATTAAAAAAACGCAGCCCAGTTCTGGCTATGTGTTGTGCATTTGCAGAGTGCCTATTTCATTTTTTGATTTTTTTCAGCTAAACTTAGGGCTCCATTTTCTTATAAAAAAAATTTGTATGAAGAAATGGACCTCAAAATTTTTGTAACACAGAGCCCAATTTATGTTTTAGACAAATCTCAAAAAACATATAAGATTTTAGTTACCAATGCATTATTTTCTGTTATCAACTATTTTCCACAACTTTTAACCAATAAAATCTTTATAAACACCATTATGTTTTTTAAACTTTACAATTTGCAATCAATTTATTCATTGAAAATGTAAAATATACTCCCTTTTTTATAATAAGTGTTATTTTAACTTTTTTTTCTTGTTACAAAAAATGTCATTTTACAATTCTAATGCAATTATACTTACTTTCAGCTAAAAATTAATTAAAATTTTTATTGATTTTATAAATAATTTTATTTATCTCAAATACTATTTGTTAGAGGGGTATAAATAATAATAACTTTCATATATTTCCGCCACTTTCTTAATTTGTGTGAAAAATGTTAAAATGACACTTATTTAGAAACGGAGATAATATCTTTTTGAAATTTTTTTTTCTAAAATATAGATTTTTTTTAAATGGAAAAAGTATAATTTTTAAATGTATTAAAATACATTATGAATAGGTCTGAAAAGTCAACTTGGTAAAACCAAATCAACTTTCCCCATATGAGAATGCTGAGCCTAGGCCTGAGACGGATCGGGTATCCGGGCAATTTTAAGGTATCCGGATCCGGATTCTTATCTGGCGGATCCATAATTTTACTATCCTTATCCGGATTCGGGGTTCTCGGATATCCGGGTGTCGAATATCCTTCTAAAAATTGTAATATCCGACGGATATCCGGATCCGTATTTGGATCCTTAAAATAAATAAAAAATAATATTAATATATATATAAAATATTAACAATATTTTAAAATATATATATATATATAATGTCTTTAATTATTTTTATGTATAATATTACAAAATTTACATAAAATTTATATATACTATTATAAAAATAAAAATATATTAAATAAAATTAATTTTTATATATAGATATTACTCTTTTTGAAATATTTATTAATAAAACTTACGGATCCGGATATCCGGACTTAAAAATTAAGATATTCGTATCCGGATCCGGCTTTGACGGATCCAACATTTTACTATCCGGATCCGGATTCGGCCCCTCCGGATATCCGGATTTTCGGATCGGATCCGGATCGAATCTCGGATCGAATCCGGATCTCGGATAAAAGTCTCAGGCCTAGCTGAGCCCGAACATCATTTATTGTATTTCATCGGTAAAATACTAATAATAGAATAAAATTTAATTAATAAATACAATTTTAATCTTATCAAACTAAATTAAATCAACTCTCATGTGCCACAATATTTTTTTTTTTGAAATTTGGGCCTTCAATAGTTTTGGACCGTCCATGGGCATCACATGGTCGTTTTTTCACTCGTAAAACGAAACTCAAAGTGTAAGCCCACGATTTTCACAACTGCATCATGTTTATTCACACAATCCAGTTAATAAATAAACCCATTTAATACAACTCTCTCAAGTCAAACCGAAACCTTTGCATAAGAGCATGATTAATGAAAGAATTCTTAGGGTGAATTTTTAGCAAAATATTAGAAAACATCTCTCAACTTTTAACTAAAAGAAACAATAACGGACTCGTTTAAGAGTCAGATCTTAGTTTTTTTAATTAAAAGTTAAGAGACGGTTTCTTATATTCCACTAAGATAATGCTTTAACTACTCTAAACGAAGATAATGTGGATCCCATCTTCAAGTGCCATGGAGTCCAGACATTGACTCCCTATTCCCACGTAAGTCCTTTTCTCTTTTTATCATTACTTTCTCAACTTTGATGAAAGATTACTATGGCTTTAGCTTCATACACAATAGCGTTGACTTTTTGGAACCAGATCGTTAGATTGTGTATTTATGTTTTGTTCTCAAATTTTAAGTAGCTACTGCGTTTTTCTTTCATATAGTGACAAGCGAAGCAAGAGGAGATTCGTGAGTGAAACAAGTGTTCACAGCACGTTCTCAACTCTAAAACATGTGTTGGTAGTTACAATGCTGGTTGCTCTGTTCACTGTCTACCATTCTCCACCGCTACAAATTGTTGAAAGCACATCACGTTTTGTTATACTAGAACCCAATATTGCTACTGATCTTCGCTATATATCTACAACTGAGATAAACTGGAACCATATGTCACATATTGTTAAGAGTTACTTACCTAGTAGAAGCGAGTATCAAGGAACAGGCTTTCTAAATGTTAACAATATGGAGATTGATCAATGGAAGGAGGTAATGAAATTTGGCTATGAACATATAGCTCTGCATCTAGACCATGCAGCAGATAACATAACTTGGGATTCTCTATACCCTGAATGGATCGATGAAGCAGAAAAATTTGAAGTCCCCATATGTCCTTCTCTTCCTTGGGTTCAAGTTCCTGGTAAACCTCGAATCGATCTTGTCGTTACAAAGCTTCCGTGTAACGTATCAGGAACATGGTCAAGAGATGTAGTTAGATTGCACTTACAACTCGCGGTAGCTCGAGTGGCTTCTTCTTCAAAAGGGCTTCATGATGTTCACGTGATTTTGGTAACTGGTTTCTTCCCAATCCCAAATCTTTTTACAGGTCAAGAGCTTGTGACCAGACAAGGAAACACATGGCTTTATAAGCCTAACCATAGTCAGTTAAGACAGAAGTTACAGCTTCCTATTGGTTCATGTGAACTCTCTATTCCTCTACAAGCTAAAGGTCAGTACTCAGTAGTAGGCATGGGTTTTTCGGTTCAGGTCACTTATTTCAAATATTTTGGATATGATCCATTTAAGAACCGAAGAAATTTTGGTTTGGGTCGGTTGGGTATAATCTGTAAAGTTAAGAACCTGTAAATACCTGAAAAATTTAGGTATAATCTGGTTTCGGTTAAGTTCTTTCTGATTTGGAAATTTCAAATAAAATTATTGGATATTTCAGATTTTTTAAGATATTTTGGATAAAAAAACCCACATTTTTGGATAATTCGATAATTTTAGATAATTTGGATTTTTAGATACTTGCAGACATTTAATTGGTTTTTAAATTATATTATATATATAGTTACTTTATATTTATATATAATAATATTTTATGTATAAATTTGTATTTTATATATTCATATACCTATTCAGTTTTTTTATTCAGCTCCTGCTTTGGTTCGGAAAATTCGGATATAAAAATATATTGGAATGTTCAGATATTTGCGAGTAGGTGTTGATTATTTCGGTTTGGATCGGTTATTTGAATATCGGATAAAATGCTTAGGACTATTCAGTAGCAACTAGCAAGTTTCTTTAGTCTTCAGCCTCTTCTAGTTTTATCTGATGATGATCATTTCTAAATTGCAGATAACTTCTACTCATCAAACACAAAGAAATAAGCTTATGCGACAATCTTGCACTCTGCTTAAGATTATGTCTGTGGAGCTACCGCAGCTGCACAAAGCATTCGAATGTCTGGCTCTACTCACGATCTTGTCATACTCGTCGATGATTCCATAACCGAACACCATAGAAACGGTTTGGAATCTGCTGGATGGAAGATTCAGATGTTTCAAAGAATCAGAAACCCAAAAGCTAAACCAAACGCATACAACGAATGGAACTACAGTAAGTTCTGTCTTTGGCAACTGTCTGAATACGACAAGATCATCTTTGTGGATGCAGACATGCTTATACTTCGAAACATCTACTTCCTCTTCGAGTTCCCTGAGATATCAGCGACGGGAAACGACGGTACGCTCTTCAACTCCGGTTTAATGGTGGTTGAACCCTCCAACGTAACGTTCAAGCTACTTATGGATCATATGGACGAAGTTGTGTCTTACAATGGTGGAGATCAAGGTTACCTCAAAGAGATATTCACATGGTGGCATCATATTCCGAAGCACATGAATTTCTTTTGTTTTCTCCCGACGCTGCAAGTTAGCCCGCTTTTTACTTCCATTTTTCACTACTGTTCCTTCTCCACAGTTCTTTTCCTTCTCTTGTAGCGTATAGTTTTGTTGATGCATATTTCGGATTAACCCAACAAACGGCATCTTCAGCTGCTTCAACGTGAGCCCGCTTTTTACTTCCATTCTCTACTACTGTTCCTTGTGCACAGCTCTTTTGCTTCTCTTGTTGCGTACTGTTTTGTTGAAGCATATTACCCGAAGCCGGACTAACCCCGCATACGGCATATACAGCCGCTCCACTATCGTTATCCTTGGAACCTTGCACCCGTTAAGCCGTCTGTGAGTTCAATCCAAAAGATACTTCAACTGCTTCTACTTGCCTAATTAAATACTCATCATCATCCATTCCGAGTGATGCATTCATTTGCGACAAGATATCTCGTTCGGACCTTAAAAATATCATTTTTTCTCCAAGAATCTCTCTAAATGTCATGAAAACATTAAAAGACTTGTCTGTCCTATAAAGAGCCTTGAATATTTTATAATCAGTGTCGGTTGCTATCTCCACTGGTGCGGCCCATTTACCAACCATTTCACTCTCTCCATCAATTAGCCAATAAAACATTTCAACCTCTATGTCTCTTCCCAACAAACCATAAGCAGCAAGAATACTATCTTTCAAACCGTTAATGCCTTTGATTTGCAAGAAGTCGACTGCTCTACCAATTCTCTCATTATCTATCTTGAAATCGCAACCACCATTATCATACATTATCCACCGACCAGCCATAACAACAACATGTGACCGTGAGTTTCCTACACCCCAATGAACAATTACAATTAAATTTATACTAACAAAAACGCAAAGATTCGGCAATGTCGAAGGGAGATAACAGTGTACCTTCGGTGGTGTTGCTACTGCTCGCCAGAGCTTTACCACCAAAACTTCCACCGGAGCCACGCACACCGCTATTAGTTTCCAACATTTTCAGATCTGGTGGATGCATTTCGCCGAACATCTCTTCTTCTACTAGGGTTTCTTTATATTATCCACCGGACTATATTATGTCTCACCATTATCAGTTAACCACATCTACTAATTATTTTATTAAATTTATCATCAAGGATTGTACAGCTACTTAAATGGCGCAAAAAAAAGAGAGGTAAAAGTACCCAGATTTACCTAGGTAAAATAGTATTTCACTTTCACCGACGGGATGAAAAAAAAAAATTTAAACCACCGAGTCGGAACCGCCGAGTTTCGCATGTGTGATAAAGTCTTTGGGTCGAGTTTGATGAGTCGCGTGGGTTAAGTTATGTGGGTCGCTCGCGTTAAGTTTGTGGGTCAAAAGGCTAAAAGGCTAAAAGTGTCATCAATTATTTATCTCTTCACTAGGTATGCAAATGCCCAAATAAAACTTGGGCCGACCCATTCCTACAATTAAAAACTTCACGCGACCCGCGTAAGAAACGGACTCTTATAAAATTAGCATAACTTATTTTGTATTATGCCAGCACTATTTTAATGTTTTTGTTTAAATGGTGTATTTTTGATTTTTTAAAATATCAATATAAAATTTTACTAAGCATTTTCAACTGTAAATCCGAATATTAATATTATAATTTCATAAAACAAACAAGTATACTTGAAAATTTCACATTTTATATTTTAATTTTAGTTTTCCATGTAGAATCAATAAAATCACTATAAATAAGAACACACAATCTCATAGTTTATAACTTTGTCAAAAATTAGAGGTGGGAGTTCGGGTACCCGTTCGGGTTTGGATAATGTATTTTGGATTTTTGGGTATTTCGGTATAGAGGTGTAGAACCCGTTCGGATATTTTTGTGCTTCGGATTGGATTCGGGTATTTTTAGTTCGGATTTGGTTATTTCGGATCGGATTCGGATATTTAGATTTTGAAAGAAAAAAATTAAAATTTCATTTTCAAGTTTCTTGTATTAAAAAATATAACTTCACTTAACTGATTCTTAATTTTGTAATAGATTGAATGATTAATAGATTTGGACATAACATTTTAAAACTAAAAAGACACTAATTTGGTTATTGCTTTAAAGTTTTGGATGTAACTTTTGTTAATTCTTGATGGAAAAAAACTTGACATGCATTTTAAGTGAGTAGAAAATAAGTTTCTCCGTAATTATATGTATTTTATGTGAACTTAAAGTATGTGTAGTATCAATATAAATATTTTAAATAAAATGAGAGATATAAACTAGAAATATAAGGTTAGTAATGCATATGTTTGGTTATCATCGGATATCCATTCGAGTTTAGATATTAGCCGTTCAGGTTCGGATATCCGATCTCTCCTAATTCAATACCTGTTCGGGTATTTTTTATACTTCGGTTCGGATTTCAGTTCAGTTTTTTCTGATCAGGTTCGGATACGGATTCGAGTATCGGTTAAAATGCCCACCCCTATCAAAAATAATGAATATATGACTAAAACATCTAAACAGTTATGTTTATGACATTGTTAAATGTTAAAAACATGAACGTAACGAAATGATTATGTTTTGGATTGTGCAACAAAACCAATCGTTTGTTGCATAAGCTAGTTTTGCATTATGCAACAAAACCAAAGAAATGACTAAAATTAGGATGAAGATATTGAACAAGTCAATCGTTTGTTTTGTAAATAAAAATAGAATTAGCATCCTTCCCTTTTTTGTTGTCGACCTTCCCTTCTTTATATGAATCAATTCCAACTTTTCTAATTTCCGGGTATGGGTAATTAAGAACCATTAATTCAAGTTTCCAATTTCTTTATTTAAAGCACATAAAACAAAACGAAGAAAACAGATTACTTTCTACAAACTGAATAAGTTTATTCTGGTTTTAGCTGTGAATTTGGTCAGATACTATAATGAAGATTATTCCGTTTATTCTCATTGCCTTCTTTCTACTCTTGACATCATTTCCGGCTCAGATTAAAGCCGGTAGACGCGGTAGACGCCCTATGCCAAATAACCCAATGCCAGCAGAATGCAAACACATTGACGATTGCGTCGCTCCCTTGATAAATGTGTCCCAACGGAACAATTCACACTGTTGTAATGCGTTCAAAAGTAGAGAATCGATTCAATGTATGCGTACACTATTTGCGTCCAATGATTCTTTCATAAGGTTTGGGACTGTTGGTATTTGTAAGGCGATATGTCCTGAACTCAGCAATTGTAGCTATCGTCCAAAGACATATAGACTCATACCCAGTAGCGGATCTAGAAAATAAATTAAGATGGGACAATATAAATATTATATTTTACAAAATATTTAATATAATTTAATTAATAAATTATATAATAATAATTTTTTTTCTGTAATGATTTATTATATAATAAATTTAAAATGATTGACATTAACCATTCATTATTGCATCTTATTTAATGCATTATTTAAATTAAATATTATTAACATAAGATAAGCATTTTATAATATTAAGTATTTATTTTGAGTAATGTTAAAATAAAATTATATATTCACATATAGTTTCATTACAAACGCTTATTAAATATAGCTGTTAGTTTAATCTAAGTATTATAATTAATAAATACTAAATAAATAAAACAAAATAAAGCGCACAATTTTTTTCTTCGAAAAACTATATACTAAAAGAAAAGGAAAACACTCATAAAAAAATTTGCAACACAATTAAAAAAGAATATATATTTTTGAAAAGTGATTAAAATAAAAAAATGTATAGAATAAAATTATTGTGTTAGTATTAGTTTTGTCTCTGGTCTTGCCCTTGAAATTTGAATTAAACTAAAATACTAGCAATTATTTATCTTTAGCCTAATTACCAAAAGAAAACAGAAAATGATATGACAGAGGTCGAACACGTGAAGCGTGGGGCACTGCGGTGAGTCTCATAACCAAAAGAGCTGATAACAGCTATTAGTTCAATAAGGGCGAAAGAGATATATTGTTTAGTGCATGGCACGTGCCACACTCCACTCTACCGTGGGTCCGCCCCTGTCATAACTCCATTTCTTGTGTATGAGTTTTCAGATATATTGAAAATACTTAAATTTCCAATTTTTTAATTACAAATGTTTTGTTTAAGAGAAATTACCTAGGATATACCTAATTTTTTTTGTCACAAATATAATCATTAAGGATCAAAATAATCAAAATATTTTATTAAGAGGTATGTTTTTGTGTTTATGGTTTAGAATTTAGGGTTTAGGATTTAAGGTTTATGATTTAGGGTTTAGGGTTTAGAGTTAAGGGGTGGGGTTTTAGGGGTATAATTTCAAATTTTAAAAACTTAAAAAATATTAAATATTTCAAAATAAAAAAAATTATTTTGGTCATTTTACTTTTTGAAATCTATTTTTGTGACACAAAACTTAAAAAAAAAATCTATTTGAGAGAATTGTCCTTTGTTTAATTTGAAATTTAATGACCATAAAGATAAGTGTGATACTAAAAGGTTTCTCATGTAAAATGTAAAATTTTGTTTATCATATATAAAATTTTAAGTCTAAGTTTATAATAAAACTAGAGGAAGCCCGCGCTTCGCGCGGGATTTGTTATTTTGGCAACAAAAAAACCTTAAATTTCTTTTTAATTGTATTGGCAAATTAATATTTTTAAAATAATTAATATTTTTAAAATTTATAGTATAGAAATTTTTCTCTTATATTAATTTTTTAGATATTTTTGTTATTTAAAAGGTATAAAAAATATTTTATTCACAATATCATATATTAAATTTTATAAATTTGAATTTCAGCTATTTTTATTAAGAATACTTGAAATATTATGTATTCGTTGAATACATATGATAGAATACAAAATTTGTTAATATAATCCAATAAAATAGCACAAAATAATGAAATGTAAAATAAAATTAGAGACGAAAATCATTTTATAGTAAAATAAAAATAAATTGTTTGTTTCTGTTTATATAAAATTTATATAGTCATTTTAATTTATGATTTAATGAAACTATATATTTATATAAAAAATTAAAAAAATAGTTTATTACTTATAAAATTATATCATATTTTGCATATATTTAATTTATCTAACTTGAAACCGTAGAAATTTATCAGTGTACCATGTTTTTCGTTTATCGATTGAAACAGTATTTTGTTAATTATTATTTTTTTCATTAATTTTCATTGATATTTTGAATATCCACATTATCGGTTGAATTTTTTGTTACCAAACATTATTGGCGAAGTCAAGAACTTGATTGACGGTACCATCGAATTTGTTTAAAAGCACCTTTTAAATTGAACCGAAGTTATACTCGACTCTGAATCAAAACCAAATTGGTTTGGGTTAAGCTGGTTCGATTTGGGTATTGATTTCAAAGGTATTTGTGTAAATGAGACTTTGTTAAACTAAAGGAAAAATGTATTTATTTCTTTCAAATAAAAACAAAGGGAACAAACTGATTCAACAACTTCAGAATACTTCAGAGAAACTAAATCTGAACATTTATTTCAGCATATGAATGGAGCATCCGTATTACTATCCCTGTGATACAGCCTAGGTTGTTGAGCATAACATTCATTCTCAAGAAACTCTCTCACACATAAAACCAGTTATCTGTTTGTGATATTCTTAACTTTTTGTCTCAGCAAGTATGATATGTATTTCATTGCTGAATGCTCCATAGGCTTGCCCTTGGTTCATACTCTGAAGTTTGATCAGTCTGAAAACCAAATACCCTTTTTTTTTTCTCTCTCACGATTTGTTTTTGAAAACAACTTTCTCACGACTTGATCCTAAGCTCCAAATGTCACCAACACCATTACTCCTATTATAAACAAAACTGCAAAGAGCTAAATAACTCGAGCGATGCAATTAAAACATGTGACCAGTACGAATGATCTAATAAAAGACTCAATTCACGTTGGATCAGATATGTTGAATCAAACGGTACATATATATTCTTAAGCAGACAAAAAAAAGAAAGAAAAATACAATTTATTCATGACATTACAAATCAGTAGAACACCCAGTGATCGCACATCTTCTCCAAACGCATGTAAATGAGACCTTTGGGTATTCCCCGCTTCTATACCATCCTTCCTTGTGTCTTGCTTTAGCATATTGATCATGCTCTGCAGAGACAGAGATATGTTCACCACATGGACAACAATTTTGGGATCCAGACGGAAGCTTTCTAGATTGTTTTTGAGAAAGTAAGTTGAATATGAATCACTGACACATTCACTGAAGCCTTAAACATGGGAAAGTCAATCCATAGACACTCACCCGTCACTGCGTTATAAGAAATATAAGAAGAAATATGAATTACCAAGCTAATGCATGCTTTGTGTATCCTAACATATAATTTCAAAATAGCATAACAAAGCATATCTTTCAATCTATCTAACTAAACCCATCCATAATCCTCACGTAGACATCACCAGTCATTTATTACAGGTGTTTTCCAGTTCAAAAAGTTAGCATACCTGATAATCAGAAAGACTCGTTCATCAAGCCGCACATTTTCAGACACATTACCACTGCAGAAAAAGACACAGTTCGGTGGATGTGAACGATTACAGAGACGGCATCAGGCTTCTAGACCGCTGATTCAATTTCTTCACCGTATTTTACTAAGGCCCATACGGATCTCGATGTAAAACCTATAATCTGAACAACGTGGGTTAAATGGAAATTCGAAACAGGATGTTATCGAACAGAGATACTGATCCACTCACAGTGAGTTTGTTGTCCAATCGTTTGTTGCATAAGCTAGTTTTGCATTATGCAACAAAACCAAAGAAATGACTAAAATTAGGATGAAGATATTGAACAAGTCAATCGTTTGTTTTGTAAATAAAAATAGAATTAGCATCCTTCCCTTTTTTGTTGTCGACCTTCCCTTCTTTATATGAATCAATTCCAACTTTTCTAATTTCCGGGTATGGGTAATTAAGAACCATTAATTCAAGTTTCCAATTTCTTTATTTAAAGCACATAAAACAAAACGAAGAAAACAGATTACTTTCTACAAACTGAATAAGTTTATTCTGGTTTTAGCTGTGAATTTGGTCAGATACTATAATGAAGATTATTCCGTTTATTCTCATTGCCTTCTTTCTACTCTTGACATCATTTCCGGCTCAGATTAAAGCCGGTAGACGCGGTAGACGCCCTATGCCAAATAACCCAATGCCAGCAGAATGCAAACACATTGACGATTGCGTCGCTCCCTTGATAAATGTGTCCCAACGGAACAATTCACACTGTTGTAATGCGTTCAAAAGTAGAGAATCGATTCAATGTATGCGTACACTATTTGCGTCCAATGATTCTTTCATAAGGTTTGGGACTGTTGGTATTTGTAAGGCGATATGTCCTGAACTCAGCAATTGTAGCTATCGTCCAAAGACATATAGACTCATACCCAGTAGCGGATCTAGAAAATAAATTAAGATGGGACAATATAAATATTATATTTTACAAAATATTTAATATAATTTAATTAATAAATTATATAATAATAATTTTTTTTCTGTAATGATTTATTATATAATAAATTTAAAATGATTGACATTAACCATTCATTATTGCATCTTATTTAATGCATTATTTAAATTAAATATTATTAACATAAGATAAGCATTTTATAATATTAAGTATTTATTTTGAGTAATGTTAAAATAAAATTATATATTCACATATAGTTTCATTACAAACGCTTATTAAATATAGCTGTTAGTTTAATCTAAGTATTATAATTAATAAATACTAAATAAATAAAACAAAATAAAGCGCACAATTTTTTTCTTCGAAAAACTATATACTAAAAGAAAAGGAAAACACTCATAAAAAAATTTGCAACACAATTAAAAAAGAATATATATTTTTGAAAAGTGATTAAAATAAAAAAATGTATAGAATAAAATTATTGTGTTAGTATTAGTTTTGTCTCTGGTCTTGCCCTTGAAATTTGAATTAAACTAAAATACTAGCAATTATTTATCTTTAGCCTAATTACCAAAAGAAAACAGAAAATGATATGACAGAGGTCGAACACGTGAAGCGTGGGGCACTGCGGTGAGTCTCATAACCAAAAGAGCTGATAACAGCTATTAGTTCAATAAGGGCGAAAGAGATATATTGTTTAGTGCATGGCACGTGCCACACTCCACTCTACCGTGGGTCCGCCCCTGTCATAACTCTATTTCTTGTGTATGAGTTTTCAGATATATTGAAAATACTTAAATTTCCAATTTTTTAATTACAAATGTTTTGTTTAAGAGAAATTACCTAGGATATACCTAATTTTTTTTGTCACAAATATAATCATTAAGGATCAAAATAATCAAAATATTTTATTAAGAGGTATGTTTTTGTGTTTATGGTTTAGAATTTAGGGTTTAGGATTTAAGGTTTATGATTTAGGGTTTAGGGTTTAGAGTTAAGGGGTGGGGTTTTAGGGGTATAATTTCAAATTTTAAAAACTTAAAAAATATTAAATATTTCAAAATAAAAAAAATTATTTTGGTCATTTTACTTTTTGAAATCTATTTTTGTGACACAAAACTTAAAAAAAAAATCTATTTGAGAGAATTGTCCTTTGTTTAATTTGAAATTTAATGACCATAAAGATAAGTGTGATACTAAAAGGTTTCTCATGTAAAATGTAAAATTTTGTTTATCATATATAAAATTTTAAGTCTAAGTTTATAATAAAACTAGAGGAAGCCCGCGCTTCGCGCGGGATTTGTTATTTTGGCAACAAAAAAACCTTAAATTTCTTTTTAATTGTATTGGCAAATTAATATTTTTAAAATAATTAATATTTTTAAAATTTATAGTATAGAAATTTTTCTCTTATATTAATTTTTAGATATTTTTGTTATTTAAAAGGTATAAAAAATATTTTATTCACAATATCATATATTAAATTTTATAAATTTGAATTTCAGCTATTTTTATTAAGAATACTTGAAATATTATGTATTCGTTGAATACATATGATAGAATACAAAATTTGTTAATATAATCCAATAAAATAGCACAAAATAATGAAATGTAAAATAAAATTAGAGACGAAAATCATTTTATAGTAAAATAAAAATAAATTGTTTGTTTCTGTTTATATAAAATTTATATAGTCATTTTAATTTATGATTTAATGAAACTATATATTTATATAAAAAATTAAAAAAATAGTTTATTACTTATAAAATTATATCATATTTTGCATATATTTAATTTATCTAACTTGAAACCGTAGAAATTTATCAGTGTACCATGTTTTTCGTTTATCGATTGAAACAGTATTTTGTTAATTATTATTTTTTTCATTAATTTTCATTGATATTTTGAATATCCACATTATCGGTTGAATTTTTTGTTACCAAACATTATTGGCGAAGTCAAGAACTTGATTGACGGTACCATCGAATTTGTTTAAAAGCACCTTTTAAATTGAACCGAAGTTATACTCGACTCTGAATCAAAACCAAATTGGTTTGGGTTAAGCTGGTTCGATTTGGGTATTGATTTCAAAGGTATTTGTGTAAATGAGACTTTGTTAAACTAAAGGAAAAATGTATTTATTTCTTTCAAATAAAAACAAAGGGAACAAACTGATTCAACAACTTCAGAATACTTCAGAGAAACTAAATCTGAACATTTATTTCAGCATATGAATGGAGCATCCGTATTACTATCCCTGTGATACAGCCTAGGTTGTTGAGCATAACATTCATTCTCAAGAAACTCTCTCACACATAAAACCAGTTATCTGTTTGTGATATTCTTAACTTTTTGTCTCAGCAAGTATGATATGTATTTCATTGCTGAATGCTCCATAGGCTTGCCCTTGGTTCATACTCTGAAGTTTGATCAGTCTGAAAACCAAATACCCTTTTTTTTTTCTCTCTCACGATTTGTTTTTGAAAACAACTTTCTCACGACTTGATCCTAAGCTCCAAATGTCACCAACACCATTACTCCTATTATAAACAAAACTGCAAAGAGCTAAATAACTCGAGCGATGCAATTAAAACATGTGACCAGTACGAATGATCTAATAAAAGACTCAATTCACGTTGGATCAGATATGTTGAATCAAACGGTACATATATATTCTTAAGCAGACAAAAAAAAGAAAGAAAAATACAATTTATTCATGACATTACAAATCAGTAGAACACCCAGTGATCGCACATCTTCTCCAAACGCATGTAAATGAGACCTTTGGGTATTCCCCGCTTCTATACCATCCTTCCTTGTGTCTTGCTTTAGCATATTGATCATGCTCTGCAGAGACAGAGATATGTTCACCACATGGACAACAATTTTGGGATCCAGACGGAAGCTTTCTAGATTGTTTTTGAGAAAGTAAGTTGAATATGAATCACTGACACATTCACTGAAGCCTTAAACATGGGAAAGTCAATCCATAGACACTCACCCGTCACTGCGTTATAAGAAATATAAGAAGAAATATGAATTACCAAGCTAATGCATGCTTTGTGTATCCTAACATATAATTTCAAAATAGCATAACAAAGCATATCTTTCAATCTATCTAACTAAACCCATCCATAATCCTCACGTAGACATCACCAGTCATTTATTACAGGTGTTTTCCAGTTCAAAAAGTTAGCATACCTGATAATCAGAAAGACTCGTTCATCAAGCCGCACATTTTCAGACACATTACCACTGCAGAAAAAGACACAGTTCGGTGGATGTGAACGATTACAGAGACGGCATCAGGCTTCTAGACCGCTGATTCAATTTCTTCACCGTATTTTACTAAGGCCCATACGGATCTCGATGTAAAACCTATAATCTGAACAACGTGGGTTAAATGGAAATTCGAAACAGGATGTTATCGAACAGAGATACTGATCCACTCACAGTGAGTTTGTTGTCCAATCGTTTGTTGCATAAGCTAGTTTTGCATTATGCAACAAAACCAAAGAAATGACTAAAATTAGGATGAAGATATTGAACAAGTCAATCGTTTGTTTTGTAAATAAAAATAGAATTAGCATCCTTCCCTTTTTTGTTGTCGACCTTCCCTTCTTTATATGAATCAATTCCAACTTTTCTAATTTCCGGGTATGGGTAATTAAGAACCATTAATTCAAGTTTCCAATTTCTTTATTTAAAGCACATAAAACAAAACGAAGAAAACAGATTACTTTCTACAAACTGAATAAGTTTATTCTGGTTTTAGCTGTGAATTTGGTCAGATACTATAATGAAGATTATTCCGTTTATTCTCATTGCCTTCTTTCTACTCTTGACATCATTTCCGGCTCAGATTAAAGCCGGTAGACGCGGTAGACGCCCTATGCCAAATAACCCAATGCCAGCAGAATGCAAACACATTGACGATTGCGTCGCTCCCTTGATAAATGTGTCCCAACGGAACAATTCACACTGTTGTAATGCGTTCAAAAGTAGAGAATCGATTCAATGTATGCGTACACTATTTGCGTCCAATGATTCTTTCATAAGGTTTGGGACTGTTGGTATTTGTAAGGCGATATGTCCTGAACTCAGCAATTGTAGCTATCGTCCAAAGACATATAGACTCATACCCAGTAGCGGATCTAGAAAATAAATTAAGATGGGACAATATAAATATTATATTTTACAAAATATTTAATATAATTTAATTAATAAATTATATAATAATAATTTTTTTTCTGTAATGATTTATTATATAATAAATTTAAAATGATTGACATTAACCATTCATTATTGCATCTTATTTAATGCATTATTTAAATTAAATATTATTAACATAAGATAAGCATTTTATAATATTAAGTATTTATTTTGAGTAATGTTAAAATAAAATTATATATTCACATATAGTTTCATTACAAACGCTTATTAAATATAGCTGTTAGTTTAATCTAAGTATTATAATTAATAAATACTAAATAAATAAAACAAAATAAAGCGCACAATTTTTTTCTTCGAAAAACTATATACTAAAAGAAAAGGAAAACACTCATAAAAAAATTTGCAACACAATTAAAAAAGAATATATATTTTTGAAAAGTGATTAAAAT
This sequence comes from Brassica napus, assembly GCF_020379485.1. Classification (NCBI taxonomy): domain Eukaryota; kingdom Viridiplantae; phylum Streptophyta; class Magnoliopsida; order Brassicales; family Brassicaceae; genus Brassica; species Brassica napus. The sequence goes on along the minus strand of NC_063445.1, from coordinate 27,000,976 downwards.
AAAAAAATGTATAGAATAAAATTATTGTGTTAGTATTAGTTTTGTCTCTGGTCTTGCCCTTGAAATTTGAATTAAACTAAAATACTAGCAATTATTTATCTTTAGCCTAATTACCAAAAGAAAACAGAAAATGATATGACAGAGGTCGAACACGTGAAGCGTGGGGCACTGCGGTGAGTCTCATAACCAAAAGAGCTGATAACAGCTATTAGTTCAATAAGGGCGAAAGAGATATATTGTTTAGTGCATGGCACGTGCCACACTCCACTCTACCGTGGGTCCGCCCCTGTCATAACTCTATTTCTTGTGTATGAGTTTTCAGATATATTGAAAATACTTAAATTTCCAATTTTTTAATTACAAATGTTTTGTTTAAGAGAAATTACCTAGGATATACCTAATTTTTTTTTGTCACAAATATAATCATTAAGGATCAAAATAATCAAAATATTTTATTAAGAGGTATGTTTTTGTGTTTATGGTTTAGAATTTAGGGTTTAGGATTTAAGGTTTATGATTTAGGGTTTAGGGTTTAGAGTTAAGGGGTGGGGTTTTAGGGGTATAATTTCAAATTTTAAAAACTTAAAAAATATTAAATATTTCAAAATAAAAAAAATTATTTTGGTCATTTTACTTTTTGAAATCTATTTTTGTGACACAAAACTTAAAAAAAAAATCTATTTGAGAGAATTGTCCTTTGTTTAATTTGAAATTTAATGACCATAAAGATAAGTGTGATACTAAAAGGTTTCTCATGTAAAATGTAAAATTTTGTTTATCATATATAAAATTTTAAGTCTAAGTTTATAATAAAACTAGAGGAAGCCCGCGCTTCGCGCGGGATTTGTTATTTTGGCAACAAAAAAACTTAAATTTCTTTTTAATTGTATTGGCAAATTAATATTTTTAAAATAATTAATATTTTTAAAATTTATAGTATAGAAATTTTTCTCTTATATTAATTTTTTAGATATTTTTGTTATTTAAAAGGTATAAAAAATATTTTATTCACAATATCATATATTAAATTTTATAAATTTGAATTTCAGCTATTTTTATTAAGAATACTTGAAATATTATGTATTCGTTGAATACATATGATAGAATACAAAATTTGTTAATATAATCCAATAAAATAGCACAAAATAATGAAATGTAAAATAAAATTAGAGACGAAAATCATTTTATAGTAAAATAAAAATAAATTGTTTGTTTCTGTTTATATAAAATTTATATAGTCATTTTAATTTATGATTTAATGAAACTATATATTTATATAAAAAATTAAAAAAATAGTTTATTACTTATAAAATTATATCATATTTTGCATATATTTAATTTATCTAACTTGAAACCGTAGAAATTTATCAGTGTACCATGTTTTTCGTTTATCGATTGAAACAGTATTTTGTTAATTATTATTTTTTTCATTAATTTTCATTGATATTTTGAATATCCACATTATCGGTTGAATTTTTTGTTACCAAACATTATTGGCGAAGTCAAGAACTTGATTGACGGTACCATCGAATTTGTTTAAAAGCACCTTTTAAATTGAACCGAAGTTATACTCGACTCTGAATCAAAACCAAATTGGTTTGGGTTAAGCTGGTTCGATTTGGGTATTGATTTCAAAGGTATTTGTGTAAATGAGACTTTGTTAAACTAAAGGAAAAATGTATTTATTTCTTTCAAATAAAAACAAAGGGAACAAACTGATTCAACAACTTCAGAATACTTCAGAGAAACTAAATCTGAACATTTATTTCAGCATATGAATGGAGCATCCGTATTACTATCCCTGTGATACAGCCTAGGTTGTTGAGCATAACATTCATTCTCAAGAAACTCTCTCACACATAAAACCAGTTATCTGTTTGTGATATTCTTAACTTTTTGTCTCAGCAAGTATGATATGTATTTCATTGCTGAATGCTCCATAGGCTTGCCCTTGGTTCATACTCTGAAGTTTGATCAGTCTGAAAACCAAATACCCTTTTTTTTTTCTCTCTCACGATTTGTTTTTGAAAACAACTTTCTCACGACTTGATCCTAAGCTCCAAATGTCACCAACACCATTACTCCTATTATAAACAAAACTGCAAAGAGCTAAATAACTCGAGCGATGCAATTAAAACATGTGACCAGTACGAATGATCTAATAAAAGACTCAATTCACGTTGGATCAGATATGTTGAATCAAACGGTACATATATATTCTTAAGCAGACAAAAAAAAGAAAGAAAAATACAATTTATTCATGACATTACAAATCAGTAGAACACCCAGTGATCGCACATCTTCTCCAAACGCATGTAAATGAGACCTTTGGGTATTCCCCGCTTCTATACCATCCTTCCTTGTGTCTTGCTTTAGCATATTGATCATGCTCTGCAGAGACAGAGATATGTTCACCACATGGACAACAATTTTGGGATCCAGACGGAAGCTTTCTAGATTGTTTTTGAGAAAGTAAGTTGAATATGAATCACTGACACATTCACTGAAGCCTTAAACATGGGAAAGTCAATCCATAGACACTCACCCGTCACTGCGTTATAAGAAATATAAGAAGAAATATGAATTACCAAGCTAATGCATGCTTTGTGTATCCTAACATATAATTTCAAAATAGCATAACAAAGCATATCTTTCAATCTATCTAACTAAACCCATCCATAATCCTCACGTAGACATCACCAGTCATTTATTACAGGTGTTTTCCAGTTCAAAAAGTTAGCATACCTGATAATCAGAAAGACTCGTTCATCAAGCCGCACATTTTCAGACACATTACCACTGCAGAAAAAGACACAGTTCGGTGGATGTGAACGATTACAGAGACGGCATCAGGCTTCTAGACCGCTGATTCAATTTCTTCACCGTATTTTACTAAGGCCCATACGGATCTCGATGTAAAACCTATAATCTGAACAACGTGGGTTAAATGGAAATTCGAAACAGGATGTTATCGAACAGAGATACTGATCCACTCACAGTGAGTTTGTTGTCCAATCGTTTGTTGCATAAGCTAGTTTTGCATTATGCAACAAAACCAAAGAAATGACTAAAATTAGGATGAAGATATTGAACAAGTCAATCGTTTGTTTTGTAAATAAAAATAGAATTAGCATCCTTCCCTTTTTTGTTGTCGACCTTCCCTTCTTTATATGAATCAATTCCAACTTTTCTAATTTCCGGGTATGGGTAATTAAGAACCATTAATTCAAGTTTCCAATTTCTTTATTTAAAGCACATAAAACAAAACGAAGAAAACAGATTACTTTCTACAAACTGAATAAGTTTATTCTGGTTTTAGCTGTGAATTTGGTCAGATACTATAATGAAGATTATTCCGTTTATTCTCATTGCCTTCTTTCTACTCTTGACATCATTTCCGGCTCAGATTAAAGCCGGTAGACGCGGTAGACGCCCTATGCCAAATAACCCAATGCCAGCAGAATGCAAACACATTGACGATTGCGTCGCTCCCTTGATAAATGTGTCCCAACGGAACAATTCACACTGTTGTAATGCGTTCAAAAGTAGAGAATCGATTCAATGTATGCGTACACTATTTGCGTCCAATGATTCTTTCATAAGGTTTGGGACTGTTGGTATTTGTAAGGCGATATGTCCTGAACTCAGCAATTGTAGCTATCGTCCAAAGACATATAGACTCATACCCAGTAGCGGATCTAGAAAATAAATTAAGATGGGACAATATAAATATTATATTTTACAAAATATTTAATATAATTTAATTAATAAATTATATAATAATAATTTTTTTTCTGTAATGATTTATTATATAATAAATTTAAAATGATTGACATTAACCATTCATTATTGCATCTTATTTAATGCATTATTTAAATTAAATATTATTAACATAAGATAAGCATTTTATAATATTAAGTATTTATTTTGAGTAATGTTAAAATAAAATTATATATTCACATATAGTTTCATTACAAACGCTTATTAAATATAGCTGTTAGTTTAATCTAAGTATTATAATTAATAAATACTAAATAAATAAAACAAAATAAAGCGCACAATTTTTTTCTTCGAAAAACTATATACTAAAAGAAAAGGAAAACACTCATAAAAAAATTTGCAACACAATTAAAAAAGAATATATATTTTTGAAAAGTGATTAAAATAAAAAAATGTATAGAATAAAATTATTGTGTTAGTATTAGTTTTGTCTCTGGTCTTGCCCTTGAAATTTGAATTAAACTAAAATACTAGCAATTATTTATCTTTAGCCTAATTACCAAAAGAAAACAGAAAATGATATGACAGAGGTCGAACACGTGAAGCGTGGGGCACTGCGGTGAGTCTCATAACCAAAAGAGCTGATAACAGCTATTAGTTCAATAAGGGCGAAAGAGATATATTGTTTAGTGCATGGCACGTGCCACACTCCACTCTACCGTGGGTCCGCCCCTGTCATAACTCTATTTCTTGTGTATGAGTTTTCAGATATATTGAAAATACTTAAATTTCCAATTTTTTAATTACAAATGTTTTGTTTAAGAGAAATTACCTAGGATATACCTAATTTTTTTTTGTCACAAATATAATCATTAAGGATCAAAATAATCAAAATATTTTATTAAGAGGTATGTTTTTGTGTTTATGGTTTAGAATTTAGGGTTTAGGATTTAAGGTTTATGATTTAGGGTTTAGGGTTTAGAGTTAAGGGGTGGGGTTTTAGGGGTATAATTTCAAATTTTAAAAACTTAAAAAATATTAAATATTTCAAAATAAAAAAAATTATTTTGGTCATTTTACTTTTTGAAATCTATTTTTGTGACACAAAACTTAAAAAAAAAATCTATTTGAGAGAATTGTCCTTTGTTTAATTTGAAATTTAATGACCATAAAGATAAGTGTGATACTAAAAGGTTTCTCATGTAAAATGTAAAATTTTGTTTATCATATATAAAATTTTAAGTCTAAGTTTATAATAAAACTAGAGGAAGTCCGCGCTTCGCGCGGGATTTGTTATTTTGGCAACCAAAAAAACTTAAATTTCTTTTTAATTGTATTGGCAAATTAATATTTTTAAAATAATTAATATTTTTAAAATTTATAGTATAGAAATTTTTCTCTTATATTAATTTTTTAGATATTTTTGTTATTTAAAAGGTATAAAAAATATTTTATTCACAATATCATATATTAAATTTTATAAATTTGAATTTCAGCTATTTTTATTAAGAATACTTGAAATATTATGTATTCGTTGAATACATATGATAGAATACAAAATTTGTTAATATAATCCAATAAAATAGCACAAAATAATGAAATGTAAAATAAAATTAGAGACGAAAATCATTTTATAGTAAAATAAAAATAAATTGTTTGTTTCTGTTTATATAAAATTTATATAGTCATTTTAATTTATGATTTAATGAAACTATATATTTATATAAAAAATTAAAAAAATAGTTTATTACTTATAAAATTATATCATATTTTGCATATATTTAATTTATCTAACTTGAAACCGTAGAAATTTATCAGTGTACCATGTTTTTCGTTTATCGATTGAAACAGTATTTTGTTAATTATTATTTTTTTCATTAATTTTCATTGATATTTTGAATATCCACATTATCGGTTGAATTTTTTGTTACCAAACATTATTGGCGAAGTCAAGAACTTGATTGACGGTACCATCGAATTTGTTTAAAAGCACCTTTTAAATTGAACCGAAGTTATACTCGACTCTGAATCAAAACCAAATTGGTTTGGGTTAAGCTGGTTCGATTTGGGTATTGATTTCAAAGGTATTTGTGTAAATGAGACTTTGTTAAACTAAAGGAAAAATGTATTTATTTCTTTCAAATAAAAACAAAGGGAACAAACTGATTCAACAACTTCAGAATACTTCAGAGAAACTAAATCTGAACATTTATTTCAGCATATGAATGGAGCATCCGTATTACTATCCCTGTGATACAGCCTAGGTTGTTGAGCATAACATTCATTCTCAAGAAACTCTCTCACACATAAAACCAGTTATCTGTTTGTGATATTCTTAACTTTTTGTCTCAGCAAGTATGATATGTATTTCATTGCTGAATGCTCCATAGGCTTGCCCTTGGTTCATACTCTGAAGTTTGATCAGTCTGAAAACCAAATACCCTTTTTTTTTTCTCTCTCACGATTTGTTTTTGAAAACAACTTTCTCACGACTTGATCCTAAGCTCCAAATGTCACCAACACCATTACTCCTATTATAAACAAAACTGCAAAGAGCTAAATAACTCGAGCGATGCAATTAAAACATGTGACCAGTACGAATGATCTAATAAAAGACTCAATTCACGTTGGATCAGATATGTTGAATCAAACGGTACATATATATTCTTAAGCAGACAAAAAAAAGAAAGAAAAATACAATTTATTCATGACATTACAAATCAGTAGAACACCCAGTGATCGCACATCTTCTCCAAACGCATGTAAATGAGACCTTTGGGTATTCCCCGCTTCTATACCATCCTTCCTTGTGTCTTGCTTTAGCATATTGATCATGCTCTGCAGAGACAGAGATATGTTCACCACATGGACAACAATTTTGGGATCCAGACGGAAGCTTTCTAGATTGTTTTTGAGAAAGTAAGTTGAATATGAATCACTGACACATTCACTGAAGCCTTAAACATGGGAAAGTCAATCCATAGACACTCACCCGTCACTGCGTTATAAGAAATATAAGAAGAAATATGAATTACCAAGCTAATGCATGCTTTGTGTATCCTAACATATAATTTCAAAATAGCATAACAAAGCATATCTTTCAATCTATCTAACTAAACCCATCCATAATCCTCACGTAGACATCACCAGTCATTTATTACAGGTGTTTTCCAGTTCAAAAAGTTAGCATACCTGATAATCAGAAAGACTCGTTCATCAAGCCGCACATTTTCAGACACATTACCACTGCAGAAAAAGACACAGTTCGGTGGATGTGAACGATTACAGAGACGGCATCAGGCTTCTAGACCGCTGATTCAATTTCTTCACCGTATTTTACTAAGGCCCATACGGATCTCGATGTAAAACCTATAATCTGAACAACGTGGGTTAAATGGAAATTCGAAACAGGATGTTATCGAACAGAGATACTGATCCACTCACAGTGAGTTTGTTGTCCAATCGTTTGTTGCATAAGCTAGTTTTGCATTATGCAACAAAACCAAAGAAATGACTAAAATTAGGATGAAGATATTGAACAAGTCAATCGTTTGTTTTGTAAATAAAAATAGAATTAGCATCCTTCCCTTTTTTGTTGTCGACCTTCCCTTCTTTATATGAATCAATTCCAACTTTTCTAATTTCCGGGTATGGGTAATTAAGAACAATTAATTCAAGTTTCCAATTTCTTTATTTAAAGCACATAAAACAAAACGAAGAAAACAGATTACTTTCTACAAACTGAATAAGTTTATTCTGGTTTTAGCTGTGAATTTGGTCAGATACTATAATGAAGATTATTCCGTTTATTCTCATTGCCTTCTTTCTACTCTTGACATCATTTCCGGCTCAGATTAAAGCCGGTAGACGCGGTAGACGCCCTATGCCAAATAACCCAATGCCAGCAGAATGCAAACACATTGACGATTGCGTCGCTCCCTTGATAAATGTGTCCCAACGGAACAATTCACACTGTTGTAATGCGTTCAAAAGTAGAGAATCGATTCAATGTATGCGTACACTATTTGCGTCCAATGATTCTTTCATAAGGTTTGGGACTGTTGGTATTTGTAAGGCGATATGTCCTGAACTCAGCAATTGTAGCTATCGTCCAAAGACATATAGACTCATACCCAGTAGCGGATCTAGAAAATAAATTAAGATGGGACAATATAAATATTATATTTTACAAAATATTTAATATAATTTAATTAATAAATTATATAATAATAATTTTTTTTCTGTAATGATTTATTATATAATAAATTTAAAATGATTGACATTAACCATTCATTATTGCATCTTATTTAATGCATTATTTAAATTAAATATTATTAACATAAGATAAGCATTTTATAATATTAAGTATTTATTTTGAGTAATGTTAAAATAAAATTATATATTCACATATAGTTTCATTACAAACGCTTATTAAATATAGCTGTTAGTTTAATCTAAGTATTATAATTAATAAATACTAAATAAATAAAACAAAATAAAGCGCACAATTTTTTTCTTCGAAAAACTATATACTAAAAGAAAAGGAAAACACTCATAAAAAAATTTGCAACACAATTAAAAAAGAATATATATTTTTGAAAAGTGATTAAAATAAAAAAATGTATAGAATAAAATTATTGTGTTAGTATTAGTTTTGTCTCTGGTCTTGCCCTTGAAATTTGAATTAAACTAAAATACTAGCAATTATTTATCTTTAGCCTAATTACCAAAAGAAAACAGAAAATGATATGACAGAGGTCGAACACGTGAAGCGTGGGGCACTGCGGTGAGTCTCATAACCAAAAGAGCTGATAACAGCTATTAGTTCAATAAGGGCGAAAGAGATATATTGTTTAGTGCATGGCACGTGCCACACTCCACTCTACCGTGGGCCCGCCCATGTCATAACTCTATTTCTTGTGTATGAGTTTTCAGATATATTGAAAATACTTAAATTTCCAATTTTTTAATTACAAATGTTTTGTTTAAGAGAAATTACCTAGGATATACCTAATTTTTTTTTGTCACAAATATAATCATTAAGGATCAAAATAATCAAAATATTTTATTAAGAGGTATGTTTTTGTGTTTATGGTTTAGAATTTAGGGTTTAGGATTTAAGGTTTATGATTTAGGGTTTAGGGTTTAGAGTTAAGGGGTGGGGTTTTAGGGGTATAATTTCAAATTTTAAAAACTTAAAAAATATTAAATATTTCAAAATAAAAAAATTTATTTTGGTCATTTTACTTTTTGAAATCTATTTTTGTGACACAAAACTTAAAAAAAAAAATCTATTTGAGAGAATTGTCCTTTGTTTAATTTGAAATTTAATGACCATAAAGATAAGTGTGATACTAAAAGGTTTCTCATGTAAAATGTAAAATTTTGTTTATCATATATAAAATTTTAAGTCTAAGTTTATAATAAAACTAGAGGAAGCCCGCGCTTCGCGCGGGATTTGTTATTTTGGCAACAAAAAAACCTTAAATTTCTTTTTAATTGTATTGGCAAATTAATATTTTTAAAATAATTAATATTTTTAAAATTTATAGTATAGAAATTTTTCTCTTATATTAATTTTTTAGATATTTTTGTTATTTAAAAGGTATAAAAAATATTTTATTCACAATATCATATATTAAATTTATTTTTATTAAGAATACTTGAAATATTATGTATTCGTTGAATACATATGATAGAATACAAAATTTGTTAATATAATCCAATAAAATAGCACAAAATAGTGAAATGTAAAATAAAATTAGAGACGAAAATCATTTTATAGTAAAATAAAAATAAATTGTTTGTTTCTGTTTATATAAAATTTATATAGTCATTTTAATTTATGATTTAATGAAACTATATATTTATATAAAAAAATAAAAAAATAGTTTATTACTTATAAAATTATATCATATTTTGCATATATTTAATTTATCTAACTTGAAACCGTAGAAATTTATCAGTGTACCATGTTTTTCGTTTATCGATTGAAACAATATTTGTTAATTATTATTTTTTTCATTAATTTTCATTGATATTTTGAATATCCACATTATCGGTTGAATTTTTTGTTACCAAACATTATTGGGGAAGTCAAGAACTTGATTGACGGTACCATCGAATTTGTTTAAAAACACCTTTTAAATTGAACCAAAGTTATACTCGACTCTGAATCAAAACCAAATTGGTTTGGGTTAAGCTGGTTCGATTTGGATATTGATCTCAAAGGTATTTGTGTAAATGAGACTTTGTTAAACTAAAGGAAAAATGTATTTATTTCTTTCAAATAAAAACAAAGGGAACAAACTGATTCAACAACTTCAGAATACTTCAGAGAAACTAAATCTGAACATTTATTTCAGCATATGAATGGAGCATCCGTATTACTATCCCTGTGATACAGCCTAGGTTGTTGAGCATAACATTCATTCTCAAGAAACTCTCTCACACATAAAACCAGTTATCTGTTTGTGATATTCTTAACTTTTTGTCTCAGCAAGTATGATATGTATTTCATTGCTGAATGCTCCATAGGCTTGCCCTTGGTTCATACTCTGAAGTTTGATCAGTCTGAAAACCAAATACCCTTTTTTTTCTCTCTCTCACGATTTGTTTCTGAAAATAACTTTCTCACGACTTGATCCTAAGCTCCAAATGTCACCAACACCATTACTCCTATTATAAACAAAACTGCAAAGAGCTAAATAACTCGAGCGATGCAATTAAAACATGTGACCAGTACGAATGATCTAATAAAAGACTCAATTCATGTTGGATCAGATATGTTGAATCAAACGGTACATATATATTCTTAAGCAGAAAAAAAAAGAAAGAAAAATACAATTTATTCATGACATTACAAATCAGTAGAACACCCAGTGATCGCACATCTTCTCCAAACGCATGTAAATGAGACCTTTGGGTATTCCCCGCTTCTATACCATCCTTCCTTGTGTCTTGCTTTAGCATATTGATCATGCTCTGCAGAGACAGAGATATGTTCACCACATGGACAACAACTTTGGGATCCAGACGGAAGCTTTCTAGATTGGTTTTGAGAAAGTAAGTTGAATATAAATCACTGACACATTCACTGAAGCCTTAAACATGGGAAAGTCAAACCATAGACACTCACCCGTCACTGCGTTATAACAAATATAAGAAGAAATATTAATTACCAAGCTAATGCAGGCTTTGCGTATCCTAACATATAATTTCAAAATAGCATAACAAAGCATATCTTTCAATCTATCTAACTAAACCCATCCATAATCCTCACGTAGACATCACCAGTCATTTATTACAGGTGTTTTCCAGTACAAAAAGTTAGCATACCTGATAATCAGAAAGACTCGTTCATCAAGCCGCACATTTTCAGACACATTACCACTGCAGAAAAAGACACGGTTCGGTGGATGTGAACGATTACAGAGACGGCATCAGGCTTCTAGACCGCTGATTCAATTTCTTCACCGTATTTTACTAAGGCCCATACGGATCTCGATGTGAAACCTATAATCTGAACAACGTGGGTTAAATGGAAATTCGAAACAGGATGTTATCGAACAGAGATACTGATCCACTCACAGTGAGTTTGTTGTCCAGCAAGTTGTCGAACGCCGAGTTTTCTCGAGATTCATTGTCAACTAATCGATTCTAGATTGCTTCTATGCAACTTTTCACTCGAGCTTCTTTTTTTGGTGATTTCGCAAGTCCTATTCAAGCTCTTCTGCTCCTTAACATCAGCGAGTATATTCGCCACTTGCAGAGACCGATTCATCTCCTTCCTCAGAAAATTCCGCTTCAGCTCCGTTAACTCCCTAAGCTCCTCCAACTGTACCGTGTCTAATGTTGTAGGATGCCGGCTATCTGAAGATATGCGTACGCAGCTTCCTGGTTGACCTCTCCATTTTGGTAGCCATTTCCTGATGCGCCTATATATTTTCTGTTGAATTTGTGAGGGGAAGATAATTTAGTAGGGAATATATAAGGTGAAAATCATAGGGGAGCGCAACGGTTATATGGTTTACGATTATTATAGTAAATAAGATCTTTGATGACATAGAGTGATGGGAGTCAGAGAAGATGAGAACCGTCTATGAAGCACGAACCAAGAAGCTGAAGCGATGAATCAGATGTGACGCGTATTGAGATGATTAGGGTTGTCCCTGATAGACCATGGATTTTACCCACTTTTAGCCATGGTTTATAAGTGTTTTGATATATATTTACTACGATATAGATTCTATTTAGAGTATTTACAGGTTCAGAGACGATTTGGAAGAATGTGGTGATTTTGGTGTCTTTTGGAACCTTTTGAGTGCAGTGCTGCACAGATGCGTCAGATGTTTAGCTATGGATGGAGACCTTCACACCGTTAGATTGAGCCCATCTTTTGATAAAAGATATATCTTTGAGTTAGCTTTCCAATGCCATTGGTTGGAGGTCAATCAGCATCCTATAGCAGAAGTTATGTCCGTTTTACTGAAAAGTGTTTAGTCTGCCTCGTGAGTGGAAGCTGTCCAGGAGATGAAGGACCGTCGATCGATGACACAGCCTTAGCGTCGATCGACGGTGATTCCAGAATAAGGGTCGAGCATATTTTATGACCGACTGAAGCCCAGAAGCAACCACAAATTACCAGAATACTTTTGGACGACGAGAGACCCAATTTATGTTATTTCTAAGCCATTTTTGACAGCGATGCTTTCTTTTATTCTTGTTCAAGGTTAGGAGAGAAAGGAGGTCCTCCTGGAACTCTTTTGGTTTTTATATTTTATTATATTTCAATTTCATCTATTCATCTATGATTTCTATGACAAACATCATGCATGAGTAGATCCACTGCTAGGTTTAGGAATTTCTAGGGTCTTGAATGAATTTCTGATTCTTAGGATATCTAAATACCTCTACATCAAGATAGGTTGTAATATTAGGATCTAGAGCAGTTGGAAAACCACGAGAGTGTGACTAATTGCTTGAACCTAGAATCATAGGACAACTAAGAGGCACGAGAGTGAAATCAATTAACGGAACCCGAATCCTGCTGATTAGATTCCTAGGCGCATACTAGCGTTGATCTAAGAATCTAGTTGAACACAATCGATCAGATCGATAAGGCTTTCCTAAGACAGCGTCGATCGACGCTCATACCATAACATCGCCAACGTTCATACTGAAGCATCGATCGACGCTCATATCATAGCATCGATCGACGCTCGATCCGTGTTGACATGCGAGTGCTGAAACACTGAACTTAGTCAATAGATTAGATATCAAGTTCTAGAATCAATCCTTAGAATCTATAGATTAGAGTTCTAATAACCTGAATGAAACCCCAAGTCTAGTTACCATCCTTCCATCAAACCTCAATCAATCAGCCGAGCAACTATCTTGCTCAACTACTTGCTATATTTACTGCTTTAATATCTATTAGCCTAGCTTAATCTTATAACTATTAGATCTTTTGTGTGCCCTAGCTCTCTGTGGATTCAATCCCTAAGTATTACAACTGAACCTCTTATTTGAGAGATTAAATCCTTAGGGTAATTTGAGTGATATCAGTCCCTGTCGGGCTGGCCAGCTGGATACCTTGAGGTAAACATAAGGCCCAAACACACAAACAAAGCCCACATGTATTGCATGCTTACGTAAATGAAACGGTGTGGTTTGTGTAGGGGACAAGGGGTCGCGCTCAGAATCCCCTATTTGATGAGGTGGCAGCCTAAGAAGAGAGACAAAGTCTTCTTTATAATAACTAGATTCTTTAATCGCGCTACACGCGGTTTATATTTTGTATTGTTTTTTGCATTTATTTTTAAAAATTCATTAACTTTATGTAATTTTATTTATTGAACTCAATTGTTTTGTCCTACAATTTCACATGTTACTTGTAATTTTAAATTTATAACTTTGCATATTTATCTATTCCTTTAAAATAGTGGTCTGATAATTTTTTTTATTATTTGGATCATTGTGATTTGATAATTTTTTTTATTATTTGAACATATTATTCCATATACTAGGTGGGCATTTACAGGCGAATGATATGGTCTAATTTGGTAAAACTTGTCATTTTTGCATGTATATTTTTGCATTCTAGATTGTATTTAGTGTCAATTTAGAATATATTCTTGTCTGACACATTTAAACCGAATGTTTTTTACTATGTTCTGCATATATTTTGTAGTACAGAGTTTTTTATTTTTATTTTTTATTTTTGAAAAAGGCTTAAATTTTTATTTTTAGTTTCTCAAATGTATCATGGATTATGTGTTGTTAAATAGGTTTCCAACATACGAAACCAAAAAAGAATAACATGATTAACACAATAAAAATGAGAATGTTGAGTATGGTTATTTTGTTTCATTTTGTAAACTAAATATTACATCTAAAATTTAGCAGGATTCCAAATTATAAGAAGTGATACCTTTGGCTAAAATAGGTTTCCATCATACAAAAGAGTTATAAAGAGAGAAACCACGGAAGTTGAAATGTCATCGTCTCTCATCTTACAAGGATCAAAGAAGGGAATTAAGTTTTAAAAAATGGAGGTTCTTAAATGTAGGATAACGACAATTTCAGAGACTTCAATAAAAACAATGAAGATGAAGTATTTTATTGGATTCAATAAATAGTGACATAACAAAAAAATCATGTCAATAAATAGTGACATGGCAAAAAAATCATATTTCATTGGCTGATTTAATTTGCTGAGGTGGATAGGCTCAATGGAGCTTATATTTCTCTTTTAATAGAGTAAGATAGATCCCATTAATTCGAGTTTCCAATTCTATTTACAGGACATAAAACAAAATCAAGAAAACAGATTATTCCTACATATTCAATAAGTTCATCTTGTGTTTGAATTGGAATGTTGACCAGCTACTATAATGAAGATTATTATATTTATTCTCATTGCCTTTTTCATACTCTTGACATCATTTCCGGCTCAGATTAAAGCTGTTAGACCTGTTAAACCAAGGCTTCCAGTGCCAGCAGAATGCAAACACATTGAAGCATGCGTCAATACCTTGATAAAAATGTCGTCGAAGGGAAGGGAGAACACTGTTGTAATGCATTCAAACGTGAAGAATCGAGTCAATGTATGTGTACACTCTTTGCGTCCAAGAATCGCCATATAAAGTATCATGATTGTAAGATGTGCTAGCCTCAGAAATTTTAGCCATCGTTCAAAGATATAGATATTTATAACTATGTTTCTTATGTATGAGTTTTCAAATATCTTGAAAATACTTAAAGTTTCTATTTTTTTAATTACAAATGTTTTGTTTGAATTTTAAATTTAATGAGCATAAAGATAAGTGTGAAACTAAAAGATATATATATATATTAAAATGTAAAATGATTTTTACAATAAATAAAATCTTAAGTCTAATTTTATATTAAAATGTAAAATGACTTAATAGCATCAACCGTCTCACGGTCCTCACTACCAAACAATATGCTCGCCAATTCGTTTAAGATTCACCTAATTTCTTCGGTAAGCCTTGTTGGTTTTAGAATTGATGGTGCCTAAGGTTCTGGAGCTTCTCAACCAAATTTCTTGTCGGTCAACATTCTAACCTATTCTTATGGATGCATCAACGTCGTTTTATTTGATAATCAATTTGTTCTCTCGAACAATTGCTTTAAAGACTAAGGTGATATATTCATACTGCTTAGCATGACTTTCCCCTTAACGGCTTTATCTTTTGATTTCTCATAATTCTCTCTAGTTATGTTCTACCGTCGAAAATGTTTTTGGGATCTTCTGTTTCATTTATAAAATTTATGCTCACTGAAATTTTTATAATATAAGTAGTTGCACAAAAAATGTATACAGACCCCACTGCCTCATGTCAACAAACAAGGATCGGTTGATTTTGAATCCTATCAAAGATATGAGAATCAGACCAGGATTAGTCTCATGCAACTGAACTCGAGGATCAATACGGCCACACGATCAGTATCCGACATGATCGCGTAATAGAAGAGACGCCTCGAACTTTATTTACAAATCGGATAGCTAAAGCTCGTCTCTAAGACTTGTAAAAATTAAATTCACAGAATTCTCAGAGAGATTGATCCTAAAGCTCATGTACAAGCCTTTTGGGCTCTCGATCTCACCTCAACGTCGAATAAAGAAATCAATACATAGATAGGTTCGAGGAGGTTAGATCTCAAATCGTGAATCTGAACGTCAACACAACTTTAACAACACTTAGAACTGGCATTTGGTTCTCATCAAGATTTAAGGAACAACTAAAAGTTCAACAAACAGTATTACTGGAGGATGTGATACATCGTGCTTTGGCGTACTACTTACTAGATGAGAAGACCACTATTTTATCTGCCAAACACAGTCGAGACCCATCGGCCCCTACCTTTAGCAAACGAAATCCCAAACCAAATGGCTCGTTGTCCAGCGAGCAGAACTACATAATCGATGGGTCTCCAAAACAAAGAATATAAACTATAATCTCGGAATTTTTTGCAAGTTTCATAAGAAGAAGGGTCACTCCACCTAAGAATGACGAACCTGGAGCCGGCTCCTAGAAAAGTCGAGGAGCACAAAAAGGGTAATCCTGATAGGTCCCATAATTTACCAATTATTGGCCATGTTATAAGCCATATTTAGAGTGCATTATATATGTTTGGAGTCTGTTTTAGAGTCTTTTCAGGCTTAGTACATTTGGGAAATTTGGAGATTTCAGAGCTTTTTGAGATGCATAACTGCCCTGATGGATCAAAAGTTTAGCAATGGATGAAGAAATTCCCACGGTTTGATTGGACTCATATTTTGTCACAAGATAGATCTAGGGCTGGACAAATAAACCGAACCCGAAAATCCGAACCGAACCCGATCCGATAAAAAAGAATCCGAACCGATCTGAACCCGACATAAATACAGAATGGATCTTGTTTTTTTGGTATTTTGGGTTATGGGTATTATCCGAACCGAACCCGGACCTAAATGGATATCCGATAGAACCCGAAACATTTAAAATCACAAAAAGAACTTCTACAAAATATGATCTTAATTATTAATATGTATCCAAAATACTTTAAGATATTATTAAACTTCTGAAAAAATTGTCTATTACATGAAGGTTGATGGTGGAATGTGGCGGTTGAAGCCTGAAGTTTTTAGATTTTGGTTTTGTTTTCATTGAATAATGTTTCTCATTTCATGAGAACTTAGTTTTTGTTTTATGATTTCATTTATCTCGTTTTCTTTCTATCATTAACTATGTTTATATTTCTCTTGATTTTGAATGATCACGTTTGATGTTTTTTCTTATTTTTGAATCGATTTTACTTATGTTTTGGCTATTGAAATATGTACTAATCATGTATTTTAAATCCAAAGAATTGATTTCATGTACGTTTTAGTTACAAAATATGTACAAACAGGTATTTTTAAACCGAAGAACTGATTGGGACCCGAATCCGAAAGTACAATGAGTTATACCGATTCTTTGAAGATTTACTAACCCCGACCCGAACCCGATAGAACCCGAACCGGTCCCGAACCGAACTTTTATATAACCCGAATGGGGCTGATTTTGATAACCCGAAAAACCAAAACCCAAATGGATAAAACCGAAACCCGATTGGGAATGCCCATGCCTAGATAGATCTTTGAGTTAACTTTCCAATGCCATCGGGTTGAGGTCAATCAAAATTCTAGTTCAAAATTTATCCTTGTTTTACTAAAGAGTGGTCCGACTGACGCACAAGCAGAAGCTATCGAGGATTCAAGGTTGTGGGTAGCAACGAACGACGCCCATTAGGTCAGACGATGTCGTTCTACCATCCAGTAATGCGATGGGTTTTAATGAAGTTTCAAGAATTGCAGTCCGGCCCCAAAGCTTTCCCTTAACTTATGTTATCTATTGTAAAGCCATTATTGACTCCTAAGCTTTCTTTTAGATTTACAGAGAAGATCAATTCTCCTTCAAAGATTAGTTTGAACTCTTTTGGTTTTATTATTGGTTATTTATGCAATATATTCAGAATATGTCTTATCAGGTTGATTATGTCTGAGTAGACTTCATGTTAATTTTGGGTAGGCATGAGCGTTCGGGTTCGGGTTCGGATTGGGTATTTGAGTTTTCAGGGTTTGAATTTACACTCCTAGGTCCCATTATAATATTTTATTAGTGTGGGTTGGGTTTGGATAATAACACTTCGGGTTCGGTTCAAAATTGTATTGCGTCCTAAAACCCATAAACTAACCATATACCGTTCGGATTCGGGTTATATCGGTTATGTTTGAATATATCCGAAGTAAAAAAAATTAAAGAAAAACATGAAAACACCTAAATTGAATAAAAATAATCCAACATATATAAAATTAATAAAATAACAATAAAATGTTAAATCAAGCACGGAAACGAACATGACTTGTAAACAATATGCATTACTTATAGATAGAGTAGACTTGTTATGTCAATGATCAAAGTATAAAGTACTTATTTATAACTAATTGTGTACTTAAATTATTTATTTAAATTTTAGTATTTATTTTTATATATCATATTAACATAAATATTGAATTTAATATTTGAAATACTTATATATATTTCAAATATTTCTATTGACTATTAATTTCAGATATTTTGAATTACACGTTCGGGTTTAGTTAATAACATTTTGAGTCCAAATATTCTTTGTATCACCCTACAAGACTTGTTTGGGTATTTATATATTTCGCGTTGGATAATGGGTCAGATTGTTTTGGTTCGGGTTCGGTTCGGATTTCATGTTTCAAATTTTATGCCCGAACCTAGATTTAGGGATTTCATAGCTTAATGCCAAATTTCTAATCATAGGATTGCTAGGGTTATTCATTGAATTCTGCATGAGGATTATTTGTCATACTAAGATCTAAAGTAGTTCGAATAGCACGAAAGTTTGACTCATAACTCAAACCTAGAGTCATAGAATCATCATGAGACATGAGAGTGTAATCGGTACTTGAATTTTTTTTTTAACTGGATATTTTTTATTCCTCTAACTATTATCGTGATTTTTTTTGTATGATTTATATTATTTTGAGATTAAGCTTTACAATTTAGTGTATAAGGTTTATCCTTCGGATACATGGTTAAGGTTCATCCTTTGGAGTAGGGTTTGCCTTTGGGTTTAGGGTTTAGTGTTATCCTCTGGATTTAGTGTTTATCATATGATTTTGGGTTTATGATTTATTCTTTGGGTTTTGGGTTAAGGGTTTATCCTTTGGGTTTAGGGTCTATTTCTGATACAAGGTTAAGGTTCATCTTTTGAAGTAGATTTTATCGTTCGTGTTAGGGTTTAGTGTTTATCCTTTAGATTTAATATTTATCCTTATGGTTTAGGATTTAAGGGTTAAAGTTTATCTTATGAGTTTGGGTTCACGATTTATTCTGGGTTCAGAGTTTCATGTTTATTTTTTGGGTTTAGACTTGTGGGTATATTATTTGGGATAAGAATTTACCCTTTGGATCTAATGCTTAGGATTTTCATTGGGTTTTAGGTTTAAGTTTTAACGTATGGAGGTAATAATTGAGTTTAACATTTATTCAGATAATTAACCAACTACTGACGTAAATAACCAATAACAATTAGAAATAACAGAATAATTGATATTACTATATCAGAATCCGTAGGCTGGATTTTGACATATTCTATTTTTATCGTTATTTGAGTTAGCAGAATATGAAATATCACTACAAGAAAACAGCGGTATTCTGACGGACATTCCGACAGAAAATAAAATCCTCGTAATATCCCGAGGGAATTCCGAGGTAATTCCGAGGAAACACAAAATTCGGTTTCCTCGGAATTTCCTCGGAATATACCGACGGAATTCCGAGGAAATACTAATCCGTCGGAATATTCTTATGGAATACCGAGGAAAAACGTATTCCTCGGAAAAAACCGATGAGTTCCGAGGATATATTATAGCCGTTAGAGAGCCGTTTGGGGATTTTAAAAATTCCGAGGAAATTCCGACGAACTAGCCGTTTCCGTCGGAATTCAGTCGGAATTTCCTCGGTCTGTCGGCAGGATTTCAACTATAAATACAAGCACCCCTCTTCCTCTTCATTCACTCCATATCTTCATCCTCGCTCTTACTCTCTTTACACACGAATTAGATTCATAAAAAACATGTCTTCTTCAAATTATTTTCGTTCTTGGATCGATCGACCTCATTTGGATCCGAACACGAGATTGCTTACGGAAGAATACCAACGAGGTATAACCGAATTCATGGGGTTAGTTCACCGACAACCGGAAGCAAAAACAGGTATGTTAAGATGTCCTTGCTCGAATTGTAAAAATAGAAAGGTTATTAAAGAGTGGGATGTTTGGACTCATCTATATTTGAGTGGGTTTACACGAAGTTACAAAATTTGGTATCATCATGGGGAAACTGATTATGAACATGGTAGTACTAGCGAACCTCAGCCAGTTGTTAGATTAGAAGAACCAATTAGAACGGATGTAGATTATGGTGTAGGTACTGAGCAGATGGTAAATGATCATTTTAGAGGGGAAGATTTACCCAATGCACAAGCTAGGAGATTTTATGATATGTTGGATGCTGGAAAGCAACCATTGTACGAAGGTTGCAGAGATGGTCATTCAGCTTTATCATCTGCTACAAGATTGATGGGCATTAAAACAGATTATAATTTGGCTGAAGACTGTGTGGATGCGATTGCTGATTTTGTAAAAGGTATTCTACCCGAGGATAATGTAGCTCCTGGTTCATACTACGAGGTTCAGAAACTCGTAGCTGGTCTTGGTTTATCGTATCAGGTAATAGATGTATGCAGCGACAACTGCATGATTTATTGGAGGGCGGATGAACAGCGGGTTACATGCAAATTTTGTGGAAAGCCTCGTTATAAAGATACGAGTGGAAGAGTTCCAGTGCCATATAAAAGGATGTGGTATTTGCCTTTGACGGAAAGGTTGCAGAGGTTGTATCTGTCTGAACGCACAGCGCAACCAATGAGATGGCATGCAGAGCATTCAACAGATGGTGAGATCAGACATCATTCAGATGCAAAAACGTGGAAGCATTTCCAATCAAAGTATCCCGACTTTGCGTATGAGAGAAAAAATGTCTACCTTGGATTATGTACTGATGCTTTCAGCCCGTTTGGCAAGAGTGGAAGACAATATTCTCTATGGCCCGTCATTCTTACACCATACAACCTACCCCCAAACTTGTGCTTGCGACGAGAGTTTTTGTTTCTCTCGATTCTCGTTCCCTGACCAGAGCATCCTAAGAGATCACTTGATGTGTTTCTTCAGCCACAAATATATGAGTTGCAACAACTATGGGCTAAAGGTGCTGGAACATACGATGTTTCGTGTAAAGAAAACTTTCAAATGCGGGCAGTACTAATGTGGACAATAAGTGATTTTCCAGCATATGGTATGTTATCTGGATGGACAACGCATGGAAGGCTATCATTGTCAATATTGTGAGAGACAAGGTTTCACTTCTTAGATTTAGGTTAGGTCAAGAGAGATGAATGAGAATCGTGGGCTGAATCCCGTAAATAAACTTGAAGAATGAATATGATTTTATTGATGAGTTGAAAGATGATGAATACAAAGGAATGTATCTTGAGATGATTACTAAAGAATTCGTAATGCTTTTAATCTAGTACAAAAGTTGATATCTGGAAAAAAAGATGGCTTGTCTTTTATCTTCTCCGTCTTTATATAGTCTAGGTTTCGTTGGCAGCTCTTCAACTGTTCTCCGAGATATTCGGCTTCAATTACGGAACTCGCTTTAGGCTCCTCTTGACCGAGTCTCTCAAGGTGTTAGCTCACTTTCTGTCGTGACCTCTGCTATGATGTCTCCCAGGTCCAGTCGTCAGCTCAGCTTTCAGCTCCCTTTGTTATGATGGGCTTATCGCAACCCACATGCTAGCTCACGCTTATCGGTACCTCACCTGAGGGTCATATTCGGGTCCAACAGTTGCCCCCAGCTTCCGAATAAAATCCTTTGTCTCGGAAGCTAGAATCTAGCTATCGATCTTATCTTTTTGTTGAGATAATGATTAGTTCTTATCCTATTTAGATTCGGCTTACCCGATCTAACGGTCTTTATTACGTTTGGCAGAATCTACGGTTCAGATGGAGAGGGTTTGAAATGACCTTTCCAATTCTCGAGAGGTGATGGGATATAAAGCTGTGAACATTAACTGCTAGCCTCCCACTTTCTCCACGCCTCCGTTCGGTTTTCAAGGTAACTTCTCTCCTCTCTCTTTATTTTACTGCGATTTCTATTTTTTTTTATCTTCCTCGTTACGTTTCTCTGCAAATTTTCTCCCAAACCTTGCAATCGATTTTCTCCTTAACCTTCCCGTACTATGGATCATCCGAAAGAAGGTTCCGGGGAATCCGGGATGCCTCCCTCTGCTTCTGGAGCTAAACTACTGAAAGTTAAGCAAGAAGTCGGAGCCAAGATGAGGAAGGGGAAAAAGACAGCCAGGGAGGCAATCGCGACTAGAGTTTCTAAACGGAAGAAGAAGGACGATTCTAGCGGGAGCAGTCCTCACTTGCCTTCGTTGCTGAAAAATCAAGACGTGGTTAACCTCATGGTTCAAGATTTCGGCCAAAAGGAGCTTGGCCGTGCCTGTAATTCCGACGAAACCCCCGAGACCGCTCCGGAGGGTTGGTTCTGTTGCCATGAGAAATATATCTCCAAGTCTCACTTGAGATTTCCTCTTCCGACCCTACTGCTTGATCTACTAGATCATTATCAGTTAGCCCTTTCCCAACTCTGTCCCTCGGTTATCCGGGTGATAAACGGCTTTATCACTAGGTCCAAAGAGGAGGGGGTTAGCGTCGGTCTTACCGAACTTATGAGCCTCTTTTCCCTGAAGGAAAGCGCCTCTAAGGAGGGTGGTACCGGGACCTACTACCTCCCTAGTCGTCCCAATCATGTTATCTTCAGATTCTCTAGTAGTGATGATGACTGGAGGAAGAAGTATTTTTACGTTAAAGTTGATCCTTCGACGGTTCCTGTGGGTCGGAACCTTAGGGTCACTTGGACTAATCCATCTGGTTAGGAATTCTAGGGATATGCTTTTTCCGTTTTATTCATTTATGGCCGAGTAACCTTTTTGCTCTGATTTACTTGCAGAAATCGAAGATCCTCCGAAGCTCTCTACCAAGCTCACCAGAGCTCTATACCGCAAGTTGCAGCAGAGTCCCTGTACCTGGGTAGCCTACACCACTTCTCGAATAAGTGCAGCCAGATTCCCAGATACCTACAACGCCTCTTTCCAAGATCCCATTCCTGCTGAGGACCTTGAGAGTAAGTTCTTGTTCGAACCTTTTTAATGATTTTATCGCTTTGAAGTTTTTAAACTTAAGGATTTCCATTGTTCCAGTTTCGGCAGGCGATTCAGTTGTATCGATCTCAACTGGTGCTAGTGCTTCGGGAACTGAAAAGTCTCAGCCAGGTGACATGACTCTGTGACCATCATTCCGTTCTAGGGGTAACCCCTCTAAAGCTGCCAGTGCTTCTCGTGGAAGCGACAAGAACCAAGGAGGATCGTTCCTTATCTCAATGAAGGAAGTTTTGGACGACGGAGGATCCAAACCTGTTGTCGAGACTACTCCAACTGAGGTTGTAGCTCAGGATGCTGCTCCTCTCCCTGAGGTCCAGGTGCCGGAGGCTGACTACCAGGCTCCGAAGGATACCTCTGAGGTCGAGCCGTCGAGACACAAGAGGCCCAGGACCGATCAGGGCGGAGCTCCCACCCGTTCTTCTTCCTCGTCCTCTAGAGGAGGGACTGTTGGGTGGAGCTTTACCCATTCGAAGCCTGGGTCGATCTTGGACGACTCTTGGGGCCTAGCTGCGATAATGAGGCACCTGAAGAGGGTGGGATGTCCCCTTCCAGCGCTCAAGGACTTGACTAACCGAGATGAGTATCTCGATATTGCTCACTGTATGGGTCAGGTACGTGATCTCTATCTGTTCTTTGTTTACATTCTTTGGAGACGATGATATTTATATATTTTTTTTTGGTTTTATTGCAGTTGGCTGGGGCTGTTAACAGGGCCCAGCTCAGGTTTGAGAATGCTCTGTATGCTGCCCCCAATGCTGGTGAACTTGCTGAGGTTACCGAGATGGTTAAGGCAGCCAAAGCCGATCTTGACCAAGCCCGGGTTCGAATTTCTGAACTCGAAGCCGAAGTGACGAGGCTAGGCTCGAAGGCCGATGCTCAGCAAGGAGAGATCGAGAGTCAAAAGCTCGATATCCAGGTGAAGAGCAGGAGGATCAACGATTTGGATGCTGCTCGAAAGATAGCTGAGCATCAAGTACGTGAGCTCATTGCCTCATCCCAGGATAGCCAGAAGAACAAGGAAGCTGAAGTCAAGCTGGCTGTCAGGGAAGGGAAGAAAGAAGTCGCCGAAGCTTACGGCAAGATCCTAGTCTGTGTTAAGGAGAAGTTTGCTAGGAAGAAAGATGAGGTCAGCGCCTTGGTGTACGCTCAGGAGCTCCAAGCTAATGCCGACCTCTTGAAGGATATGCTGAACAACAAGATCCAAAGCGTTGAAGAGGAGTACAACCAATTGGTGGCCTTATTACCAGAAGCGACAACTGCGTATGAGAAGGCTCAAGTCTCTGACTTCTCGGTCAGCAAGCTTCCTCTTCCCCAGATCTCGGAGAGTTCAGGTACTTTCGAGATTAACATGTTTAATCCATCCTTTTCTGGGGAGTATGGCTCTAATTTGGGTTTGATGGCTCCTGACTTAGCTCCAGTCGAGGCAGCTATAGGAGGTGATGGCAATGTGGTCGATGAGGGAGTTCCTGCCGGTGCTGGTGATCCGATTCAGGAAGAGAAGGAAGATTGAGAGCTACGGCTCTTTTAGCTTTATGTTTTGTGTTTTTAAGACTTCGGCCTAAGGGCTTTGTTTCGTTATGCATTATGACTTAGTGCCTGAGGAGGCCTTTAAACCTTAACACTTGCTGGATTTCAATAGCCTGGGGAGGCTTTTAAACCCTTTCTTATGTTTAAATCGTGGCTATTATTTCTGTTTTAAGTTTTTGAACTTAACCTCGTTTCATTTAATCATAGTGATTGCGAATCTCAGATGAGTTGTGTGCTGTCATCGTTGAGTCGGATTAGGACCTTTAGTCTTAATTTATGATAAGCATTTAGCTTAATGGATATTCGGTCGTGATAACCTTAAGGAGAAGTTCTTATCTTGATTTTAGCTCGGGGACCTGAGTCCGATTCGAAAGGTTCTGGGACCTGGTTGTTCAGGTTCGTAGGAACCTGGATTTAGATTTATAGGGACCTGAGTTAATTCGAAGGACTTCGAGGCCTTTGAAGTTTAACAGATGGAATTGAGGAATTTCGGGATTTTCCTGATTCTTTAGGATTTTAAGACCTTTCGATTTTGATAAGGGTTTCACGACCTGGTTGATTGTTAAGGATTTTGCGGCCTTAGCAGTTGTCAAGGATTTTAAGACCTTGCTGATTGTTAAGGATTTTAAGACCTTAGTTTATGTTAAGGATTTTAGGACCTTGCTGATTGTTAAAGATTTTAAGACCTTGGTTTATGTTAAGGATTTTAAGACCTTTGGGTGTATTAAGGATTTTAAGACCTTTGGGTGTATTAAAGATTTTAAGACCTTAGGTTCAGGTTTTCAGGGACCTGAATGTATTCGAGATTGTTGAGCTTAGGTCCCGATTTAGGGGGACCTAAATTTTCTTGGAGGGTTTTAAGACCTTTGATGTTTATGAAACTGAATCAATCGTTTTATTAATATCAGATATCAGAGAATACATGATTCAGATTATTTACACAGTAACTATTTTTAGGCTAAGTGTTCTTGGTAACACCTGCCCCTTTGGCTTAGGTGAGGAGGTTGGTGAGAAGAGGTTGGGGCTGCACTCATGACGGAGTTGCCTACGTACCCAGTCAAGGGATCAAGCCAAACGTAGTTCGGGGGTTTTAGGTACCTAATGATAGTATCTTTTGAGGTTCGTGGCATTCCACGATCGGATTTCAGGTACCCCGGTTCGTACCTTCTGGAGTTTGTAAACTCCGGGTCGTACTATGTGGATAATTCGGTAGGGTCCTTCCCAGTTGGTTCCTAACTTTCCAGCTCCCGGTTCCTTTGTTCCTTCGAACACTTTCCTAAGCACTAGGTCCCCTACGGCGAACTGTCGGGGCCTTACTTTGGAATTGTAGTGTCGTGCCATTGCTTGCTGATAATTTTGAATGCGAAGCAAGGCTTGGTCTCGTCTTTCCTCGATCAAGTCGAGGCTATCCATCAGGAGCTGGTTATTAGCTGCGGGATTTGAGGTGCAGAGCTCCCGTCTGAGGCTACCTGCGGTGGTTTCTGCTGGGACGACAGCTTCCATCCCGTAAGCTAAGGAGAAGGGAGTTTCCTCTGTAGCTTTTCGTGGGGTGGTTCGGCAGGCCCATAGTACTTCGGGTAGTTTTTCCGACCAAAGCTCCTTTTGGGCTCCTAGGCGTTTCTTGAGGTTTGCTAAAACTGATTTGTTGGCAGCCTCCGCCTGTCCGTTCCCTTGAGGTCGCCGAGGTGATGAGAAGGTGAGGCGGATGTTCCATTTATCGCAGAAACTTTTGAAGTCGTGGGATATGAACTGTCCTCCATTGTCGGTTACGATTTCGTATGGGACGCCATGCCTGCATACGATGTTTTTCCAAACAAATCCTTCGACCTCGAATCTGTTTATTTGTTGGAAAGCTTCAGCTTCAATCCATTTCGTGAAGTAGTCGGTTAGGACCAGGAGGTTTAGTAACTTCTTTCCTTTCCCTGAAGGTACTAATGGACCTATAATGTCCATAGACCACCTCATGAACGGATAGGGAGCTGATATGTTAGACAGCTTTTCCGCTGGTTGGTGTATGATCGGTGCATGCCTTTGGCATTTGTCGCACGATGAGGAGTAGACCTCACAATCTGCGATAATGGTAGGCCAGAAGTAGCCTTGTCTTTTTATTCGGATGGCTAAGGCTCTGCCTCCGGAATGGTTTCCACAGGAACCGTCGTGCATTTCCTTCATGAGTTTCATAGCTACTAGGCCGTGAACGCATTTTAGGTAAGGTCCGGAGACACTTCGTTTGTGGAGGGCTGACTCGATTATACAGTATCTTGCTGCTAAAGCTTTGAGTTTTCGAGCCTCCCACTTGTTGGGTGGAATTTTTCCCTCTAGGATGTAATCCATGATCGGTATTCTCCAGTCTTCTCTCCCTACAACTTTGTTGTGAAGAGAGGAGGGAGATTCCTGTTCGGGACCTGGTGCCGTGGTGCCCCCGGAGATATTCGTTGGAGTAGGTTCTAGGTTCTGAGGAATATCTCCAATTTCCTCGTTATCCCCTGTGGTTTGTGTAGCGTTCCTAGATGCGTTTTTAAGAGCGGTGCGGCTTCTTGTTTGGACTTTATAGACAAGTGGCTCCGAGGTCTGGATGGTGCCCCCGGAGGTACTCGTAGAGTTAGGCTCTAGGGAGTCTGAACTTCGGTGAGTACCTTCACTTTTGTCGTTGTTTTCCGGGTTCTGGGTTGCTTTCCTGGAGGTGTGCTTTCTAAAGCTGCGTGTTCTAGTTTTCGGGAACCAGAATGTCGTGAAAACTTGGGTAGCTACCGTCGGGAGGCTGTTATCCTCTATTTTTTCCTTTGGTTTGCTATCCATCTCAGCCTTGGTAGCTATGTCGATACTTGGCTTCTCGATTCCTTCCACGGGTATAATTCGTTTTACGAGAGGGTCGGATGTGGAAGCTAATGCGGCGAGCGCGTCTGCTGAGGAGTTCTCCCCTCGTGGGATCCTCGTTAGCTCGAACTTGTCAAACTGCTTTGTGAGGTTTAGGACGACCTCGAGGTATGCCCCCATTCTTTCGTCCCTTGTTTCGTATTCCCCGTGAAACTGGCTAGCTACCAGCTGCGAGTCGCTGTAGGCGTTTAGCTCCCGAATTCCGAGGCTCAGGGCGAGCTTTAATCCAGCGATTAGTGCTTCGTACTCGGCCTCGTTGTTGGAAGCGTTAAATCCAAGTCTATAGGATTGTTCGATGGTTTCTCCGGCTGAGGAGGTTAGTCTTAAACCGACACCGGAGCCTTGCCTTGACGAGGCTCCGTCCACGTATAGGCTCCATTTCGGAACCTCTGTTTCCTGGTCTAGATGTTCGGATGCTAGCTCAATAACGAAATCGGCGAGGACCTGAGCTTTTGCTGCTGCTCGGGGTCTGTACTCGATGTCGTACTCGCTGAGCTCTATAGCCCATTTGGCTAATCGTCCGGATTGGCTAGGGCTATGCAGAATCGTCCGTAATGGTTGTGAGGTCATTACGATGATCGAGTGCGATTGGAAATAAGGTCGCAGCTTCCTGGCAGCTGTCACGACTGCTAGGGCTAGTTTTTCCATGGTGGGATATCTCGTCTCGGCGTCTATTAAGCTTTTGCTAGTATAATAGACAGGTCTCTGTTCGTTTTGTTCCTCTCGTACTAGCACTCCGCTGACTGCAGCTGCCGACACGGCGAGGTACAGGTACAGTGGTTCTCCTACTACAGGTTTGGATAGTATCGGAGGTTCCGAGAGGTAAGCCTTCAGCTGTTTGAAGGCTTCTTCGCACTTTTCATCCCATAAGAACTTCTTATTATTTTTCAGAAGTTTATAGAATGGAAGGCATTTATCGGTGGACCTGGAGATGAATCGATTTAGTGCTGCGATCCGTCCGGTCAATCTTTGTACCTCTCTGGTCGTTTTAGGTGATGGCATTTCCAGGAATGTCGCTATTTGTTTCGGGTTGGCTTCGATGCCTCTTTCGGTTACGAGGTAACCTAGGAATTCGCCGGAAGGTACTCCGAAGGTACACTTAGCTGGGTTTAGCTTCATGTCGTATTTGTTGAGGATTTCGAAACATTCTCTTAGATGGGAGATGTGGTCCTCCCCCTTTGAGGATTTGACTAACATGTCGTCGATGTAGACTTCCATGGTTTTTCCGAGTTGTCCAGCGAACATTTTATTTACTAACCTTTGATAGGTAGCTCCCGCGTTTTTCAAACCAAACGGCATGACCTTGTAACAATAGGTTCCTCGTTCAGTTATGAATGCGGTTTTCTCTTGATCCTCAGGATCCATCATAATCTGGTTATATCCTGAAAAGGCATCCATAAAGGACAAGAGCTGGTGTCCAGCCGTTGCTTCGACCAAACGATCGATATGAGGTAACGGGAAGCTGTCCTTAGGACAGGCTTTGTTTAAATCGGTGAAGTCTACACAGATTCTCCATTTCCCATTCTTCTTTTTTACTACCACTGGGTTAGCTAGCCAATCGGGGTATTGTACCTCTCGGATGGACCCGGCCTTTGTTAGTCGATCGACCTCGTCGTTGACAGCTTGGGCTTTTTCTAGACCTAGCTTACGACGTTTCTGTTTGATCGGTTTAAAAGTAGGGTCTACATTGAGCTTATGAGTGGTGACATTTGCATCTATGCCTTTCATGTCGCTGGTGGTCCATGCAAAGGTTTTGATATTCTGTTTTAGGAATTCGACGAGCTCCTTTTTGGTTTCGAGAGGTAGCTCGGATCCGATGCTCACCTGTTTCTCAGGATTTGAGTCGTCGATGCTAACTTTTTCGGTGAGGTTCTTAGGGGGACCTCGGATATTTCGTTGCATTTCGCGACTCTCCTGGATCTGTAATTGCTATTGGGGGGATTCTTTTATGATCTCGAATCCTCCCAGGTAACAGATCCTTGAAATCTTTTGGCTACCGTGTATGGTAGCTATTCCGTTGGTTGTTGGAAATTTCACGCATTGGTGATAAGTTGAAGCTACTGCTTTCATCTTATGAATCCAAGGCCTTCCGAGGATTGCGTGGAAAGGGGATGGTTTGTCGACAACTATGAAGTTGGTCATTTTCATGACTCCGCCAGCTATAATTGGGAGCTTAATTGTTCCCAATGAGGTGGCTGTTTCACCTGAGAAACCTACGAGGTTGGATTTCTGGTCGACAATTTCGTAGTCGTCTATTTCCATTCCCTTTAGTGCGTTGTAGAAAATAAGATCGACGGAGCTTCCGGTGTCGATCATGAGCTTAGGTACCTCGTACCCTGCTATATTTAATGTTATGACAAGGGCATCGTCATGAGGTCTATCGAGGTCTAATGTCTCACTCTCCCAGAAAGAGATCTTAGTGTTAGACTCAGGCTTGGTCGGTTTGGACTGAGTGTTTGACACAGCTTTCCGTACGTGACTTTTAATAGAGTTAACGGAGTCTTGACACACATCGGACCCTCCAAGGATGTAATCGATCCTTGAGCCAGGGCTCGATTGGGGAGGTGGTTTACTCAAGAGGGCCTCGATTTGTAGGCTTTTTCCTTGTGGAAACTTTCCAAGGATCATATCGACTCTCTTTTTGGGAGCTGGGGGTGGTGAGTCTGTTTCTTTTTCAGGTGACCTCTCGCGTTTTGGAGAGCTATCTCTGGGACCTCTCTTCTGATAAGGTTGTGGCTTTTTGAGGTCCACATCTTTTATTTCTCCGGCTGCGAATTTAGCAGCCAGTTGTCGTTGGAGGTCCCAACATTCTTCGGTTGAATGTCCCTTTCGATCGTGGTAAGAGCAATGTTTGCTCTCGTCATAACCTTTGGACCAGGGGGCTTTAGCTGTCGCGGCGACAGGTTTTTCTTCCTTGTCTTCCTCGACTACGTAAGAATGTTCTCCCTGGGTCTGATTATTTCGGGAGCTACCTCTTTTGTGAGGTCCCTTTCCATCGGAGGCTTCGCCTTTCGGGTGACTCTGGGGTTTTCTGTGGAGCTTATCTAATGCTGCCATTTCCTCCTCCAAGGTAATGTATCTAGAGGCCTTATGGAGGGCGTCGTCGATAGTTGGAGGGGGATTTAGCGTTAGCTCCGAGAAGAAACCTGATTTATACCAGAGACCTCTCCTAAGAGCCTCAATGGCTACCTGATCGTTGGGATTCGAGAGTTTAGTTCTTACTGCTCTGAACTTTTCGATGTAGACTCGCAGTGAGTCTCCCAGTCCTTGTCTGATCTTCCAGAGGTCAGCCTCAGACGCTTGTTTCAGGATGTGAGTTGAATATTGCTTCATAAAGGCGTTAGCCAATTGATCGAAACTGTCTATAGAGTTCGGCTCGAGGCTGGAGAACCATTCGAGAGCTGTTCCGATCAGGTTTTCGGCAAATGTTCTGCAATATCCTGCATCACACTCTTCCTTTGTGAAGTGAGCTTTAACGATAGCTAATCGGAAGGCTCTTAAATAGGCCTTTGGGTCTGCGTTCCCATCGTATTCAGGAATCTTAATTTTTCGAGTATCTCTTATGTAAGAGTTGGCAATTCTATCGGTGAACGGAGTTCCACGAGTCTCCTCAATTAAGCTCTCGATTTCGGGAGCTGAGCTCGTTACCTTGTGAACTTGAGCTCCCAATTTCTGGAGAGCTGCGTGGGTTCGCTCCATGTACCTGCGAATTGCGTCAGGTCCCTCGAAGGGAAGGACATTTGGGTCATTATTAGATACTCGGCGAGCAGGTTCCTGGTGAGACCGAGCTCGGTCGTCTTCCCAGCTAGCTGGCGAAATAGGTCGCTCATTGGTCCTTAGGCTCCGAGCGAGGTTAGTGCGGAGAGCTGCAGGATCAGCATCCGTCCTTTGGTATTCGTCTGTGCTTGGGGTTGAAACCCTAGCTTGAAACACCGAAGCTGATGTTCTGCCCCCGGACGGTATGTTGGTTCCTGCTCCAGACCCGGAAGGAGGTGGCGGTGGAGGCAAACGGGTGCTCCCACCGGTGTTTCGATCAGGCATGGAGCTAGTTGTAGCTACATTGCTCCCCATGGTGCTGGCGATAGGAGGGGTAAATGATGCGCCCTTGAGTAGCGCACCGGGCAAAACAGACATGCATGGCTTGATCATGGAAAGCAGTAATGATATATGTTCATTGTTTGACTCATATCTTCCAACAAACGAGTCCTCTTCGCATGAAATCACTTGGAGAATGTTCTCAACTCAATTACGGAGCTCCTCGAAGAAGAATCAGATTAAACGGAGTTCAGATGTGGGAGTTATGCAATTTGCAAATCAGGAGACCTTCAGTTCTCGCGAATTTGGGCCGTATGGATCGTCCAACCCACATCTTGATCCTTACCGCGAATGAACTACTTGGTTCAGACGAACCTGGACGTCAGCCGAAGAGTCTCTTTGACCAGATCTGAGATCCAAGAGTTTTAATACATTGTCTTTAAATTTCTCATCTAGATTCAATTTACTAAGTTTGTCTTTAATACATTCTTAAGTCTTTTTCTATTCCTCAAGTAGTATAAATATGTAAACACTTCTCATAATAAAATCAGTCTAAGTTTGAGTTTATTTTTGTTTTCTTCTTTTCTCTGAGTGAGAAAGAGAGTTCTTTAGCTAGTTCATTGGTGTGAACCGGCTTGTTGATTTGGTGGTCAGCCAATTCATCTTTGTGTGTTGTTTGGTGGTTAGCCAACACACTACATTTGTTCTTTGGTGGTTAGCCTTAGATCGTGGGTATATCAAGAGTCATTCCGCATCTCTTGACGATCCTTTCAATCCATATCAGTTCCAGAAGTGCCGTTTGCCTTCTCGGATCATATCCAACACCCAGCTAAAGTGATCCTTCCCGATTTAGGGCGTATCAAGTGGTATCAGAGCCACTTTGGCTGGTTTGTTTTCTTTCATCTTTCATCTTCTCATCTCTCCACGTTTTTTCTTTTCTTATTTCTTGGATCCGGGCTGTTCCTTTACTCCCTTGTGATCGCCTATTATAAAAAAAAAAACCGATAAAAAAAAAGTTTTGGCGTGAATCACTTCTGAAGAGAAATCCAGGGGGAGTGGTGGAAGAGAAACCCTGCTGGCTGAAGAGAAATCCAGCCTTAGGACAGTTAAGGCGGATCCATATCAAAAATCTCTTCATCTTACCTTCTCTTTTCTTTTTCTCACAAAAGTTTGTTTTGGGTTTTGATTGCTGAATTTTGACTGCCTATCATCGTTTGAACCAGTGAAAGAACTCTGAGTGACCATCTAAAAATCGTGAGCTAAACACTTTGAGAGTGTGAGGATTTTTATTTGCTAACTTTGTTAAGTGTTTCAGGATGTTTGGACTTCTCAAGAAATCAAAACCACTACAAGATGATGTCTACTTTCCTTTTAAAACTGTTGTTGAAAAGAAGCAATTGATTTTTGACAAGAGACAGTTTGCTTCTAATGAATTTGATTTTGTGCAGAAACAAAGGAAGAGACAAAACAGGTCCAATGATGAGAAGTGGGTCAGAAGTGGTGATCGTCCCTTCACCAAAGCCAAGAGAAGCAACCGTGTAGTGCTTGATCAAAACGAGCTTCAAACTTATGCTAGTTTGGAGAAGATGTTGCATAAGGCAATTCATGCTATCCGACAGCTCAAAAAGAAGGGAAACACCAACACTTCTTCGGCACCAAAACATCAATGTAAGTCTTCTTATCTTTCAAATTCTGATTTGAAAACTAATGAGATTTCTTTTGATAAAAGCAAAGCTGTGAAACCCATAAGCAAAGCTCATTCTACCAGGTGCTTCAAATGCCATAGAATCGGTCATTATGCTAACAAGTGCCAAAACCAGAAACCGTTGGTGACTTTGGAGAATGAGAACGTTGAAACCGAGCCAGAAAAGGAAGAATTTTCAGACCCATTGGCAATTTTCGATGACTACACACATGAGCCAATGGCAGGTTTGAAATCTTGTGAACATAAGAAGTTATTTTCTTCTCAATCTGAATCAGTTCCTGATGAATCTTGCTTGCAATTAACTGTTTTACAACCAGAGAATCCAAGTAGTTTTGAATTAATTTCTCAGTTTGAAAAGGATTCTGAAAACGTTTTGAACAAGGATGAATTTTCTGGTCCTTTGAATGCTCTTGATATTGGTGCATATGACTTTGGTCTTGGAAGCTTTGTGTCAATGCAGGAAGGGCCAGATGAAGAACAAAACTGTGGTCATCAAGCAAACCAAGAAAGCTCTTCTTCCATTCAAAAACCGGACCAAACTCAAGGTGAACAATGTTCTGATTATGATTCATTTGCTTATAACTCTTTTCCTTTTAATGTTCCAGATTTGAGGACAAATCTTTTTGAAGAGGGAGGGAATGATGCGCCCTTGAGTAGCGCACCGGGCAAAACAGACATGCATGGCTTGATCATGGAAAGCAGTAATGATATATGTTCATTGTTTGACTCATATCTTCCAACAAACGAGTCCTCTTCGCATGAAATCACTTGGAGAATGTTCTCAACTCAATTACGGAGCTCCTCGAAGAAGAATCAGATTAAACGGAGTTCAGATGTGGGAGTTATGCAATTTGCAAATCAGGAGACCTTCAGTTCTCGCGAATTTGGGCCGTATGGATCGTCCAACCCACATCTTGATCCTTACCGCGAATGAACTACTTGGTTCAGACGAACCTGGACGTCAGCCGAAGAGTCTCTTTGACCAGATCTGAGATCCAAGAGTTTTAATACATTGTCTTTAAATTTCTCATCTAGATTCAATTTACTAAGTTTGTCTTTAATACATTCTTAAGTCTTTTTCTATTCCTCAAGTAGTATAAATATGTAAACACTTCTCATAATAAAATCAGTCTAAGTTTGAGTTTATTTTTGTTTTCTTCTTTTCTCTGAGTGAGAAAGAGAGTTCTTTAGCTAGTTCATTGGTGTGAACCGGCTTGTTGATTTGGTGGTCAGCCAATTCATCTTTGTGTGTTGTTTGGTGGTTAGCCAACACACTACATTTGTTCTTTGGTGGTTAGCCTTAGATCGTGGGTATATCAAGAGTCATTCCGCATCTCTTGACGATCCTTTCAATCCATATCAGTTCCAGAAGTGCCGTTTGCCTTCTCGGATCATATCCAACACCCAGCTAAAGTGATCCTTCCCGATTTAGGGCGTATCAGTAAACGCAGGAGCTGTCCTAGCGCGAGGCGTTCGGAAAGCAGGTACTTGCCCTTCTGCACCTGGGCTGTCAGGGGAGAAGTTCAGGCGCTCTCTAGGGAAGGAAGGGTCAGCTAAACGTTCATGGAAAGTGACTCCTCTTCCCTGGTGGACGGACGGTTGGGTCGTTGCGGATTGAGATCTGGTTATCTCTTCGAACTGCTGCTGTCGTTCGGCTAACTGTTGCACCGTTCGCTCGGTCTCTTGAGCTTTGTCCACTAACTGGAGCATCATCCGACGGATCTCAGAAAGCTGATCTTCCGTTTGGTTCGGAGCGGATTGATGCGATGGGTTATTGAGGGCTGAGGACCCAGAGTTGGTCCCTCCGGAGGCTCTCAGGTTATTTGCCCCCGGAGCAGTGCGATTCGGTGAGCTATTGCTCTGGTTCGATTGATCGGGGTTAGATGGATTCGTTCCGTCTAATGGATTCATCTTTAAGCTTTAGAGAAAGGGATTCGATTATTTAGTCCCCACAGATGGCGCCAATTGTGAGAGACAAGGTTTCACTTCTTAGATTTAGGTTAGGTCAAGAGAGATGAATGAGAATCGTGGGCTGAATCCCGTAAATAAACTTGAAGAATGAATATGATTTTATTGATGAGTTGAAAGATGATGAATACAAAGGAATGTATCTTGAGATGATTACTAAAGAATTCGTAATGCTTTTAATCTAGTACAAAAGTTGATATCTGGAAAAAAAGATGGCTTGTCTTTTATCTTCTCCGTCTTTATATTGTCTAGGTTTCGTTGGCAGCTCTTCAACTATTCTCCGAGATATTCGGCTTCAATTACGGAACTCGCTTTAGGCTCCTCTTGACCGAGTCTCTCAAGGTGTTAGCTCACTTTCTGTCGTGACCTCTGCTATGATGTCTCCCAGGTCCAGTCGTCAGCTCAGCTTTCAGCTCCCTTTGTTATGATGGGCTTATCGCAACCCACATGCTAGCTCACGCTTATCGGTACCTCACCTGAGGGTCATATTCGGGTCCAACAAAGATAACACTGATGCTTTCCAACTAAAACACAGAAGGAAAACGTGTTGGTTTGACTGTCACAGGAGATTCCTACCACCTGATAATCCATATCGTAGGAGTAGGAATTTGTTTACGAAGAACAAGAGGGTGTTTGACAGTCCACCTCCGGAAATTTGTGGAAAAGATTTGAAGATACAACTAAGAGATTTTGGTGCAGAAAGGACGCCAGACGTCGGTGGACATGAGCGTTTTCCGGTAGATGCTGTTGGAGACCTACATAACTGGCACAAAAAAAGTATTTTCTGGGATCTGCCATACTGGGAGGATCATCTGCTAAGGCATAATTTAGATGTCATGCATATTGAGAAGAACTTTTTTGACAATCTCATGAACACGATCCTTAATGTTCAAGGTAAAACAAAGGATAATTTGAAGTCAAGACTGGATTTAGTCGATATATGTGCTCGTTCAGAACTTCATGTTGATGAGAATGGTAGGGCTCCTTTTCCCATATACCGACTTGATGCAGAGGGAAAATATGCGTTCTTTGATTGGATTTCAAACGATGTGAAATTTCCAGACGGTTACGCATCAAATTTGCGTAACTGTATCGACAGAAAGGAAGGAAAGTTTACTGGCTTGAA
The DNA here is from genome assembly GCF_020379485.1 of Brassica napus. Lineage (NCBI taxonomy): Eukaryota > Viridiplantae > Streptophyta > Magnoliopsida > Brassicales > Brassicaceae > Brassica > Brassica napus. Next base: position 26,964,648 of record NC_063445.1, on the reverse strand, counting down.
AAGCCACGATTGCCATGTAATGATGCAGCGCCTCCTTCCGTTTGCTTTCGAGGAACTATTACCACGAAATGTTCATGAAGCAATTGCAGGGATAAGTGGTTTCTTCCGCGATTTATGCACGAGATCAATGACTCTTGAAGGTATTGAAAATTTGAAGACTAACATAGCCGTGATTCAGTGCAACCTTGAGAAGATATTTCCTCCCTCATTTTTGATGTTATGGAGCATCTTGTTATTCACCTGGCAAGAGAATTGGAACTTGGTGGTCCTGTGCAGTATAGATGGATGTATCTGTATGAGCGGTATATGTTCCATTTGAAGAAGATGGTGAAAAATTTAAGTAGGGTGGAAGGTTCTATAGTCGCACAGATGATCAATGAAGAAACTTCAAACTTTGCCGAGTACTACTTTCCAGCAGAAGTTCAGACCAAAAACAGAAGACCTGCTCGGCATGATGATAGAGGCGAACGGGCAACATATCATGTTACGGTTCCAGACATTTTCACAGACGTTGGACGACTTAGCGGAAAACCAAAGGACCGTCGACTTACTTAGCAGGAGCGCAGTAATTTGCAAACATATCATGTTTTTTGGATTTTACAAAACATTTTTAATATCTATAAAACATTTTTTTGTGATTAAAAACTATTATTTGGGATTTAAAAAAAATATATTTTATAAATTTCTATATTTATTTAACATTTTTAATATTATTAAAACTATTTTTTTGTAATTATTAAACTATTTTTTATTTATTAAAACTATTTTTTGTTTATTAGAACTATTTTTATATATTTATTAAACATTTTTAATATCTATAAAAAAAATTTTGTGATTAAAAACTATTATTTGGGATTTTTTTTTTTAAAAAAAATATATATATATATTTATATTATATAAATTTCTATATTTATTAAACATTTTTAATATTTATAAAACTTTTTTTGTGATTAAAAACTATTATTTGGGATTTTTTTTAAAAAAATTAATTTATATATTTCTATATTTATTAAATATATTTTTTTTAATTTACAGGTCTCATGATGATCAGACCCGGCCTCGACAGCGTCGTGGTCGTGGTGGTACGGGGAGCCAGTCTCGGGATTCCAGCCATTTTCAGGATTCCCCTTTGCCCCACAGCTCCTACCATACATCTCCCTCTGCTGCACCCGCTCCTGCTCCTCTCGCTGCCGCTGCTGCACCCGCTCCTGCTCCTCCGGGTCCTCCGGGAGTGATGAGTGTTGCAGAGTTGGTTCGACAGCCCAGTAGTGACCATCTTCCCTATCTCACTCAGTATCCACATGGACGGGGTCAAACATGGTAATTAAACATATTTTTTTTTCTTTAAAATTTGATTCATTATTAACCGTTTGTTCTTTTTATTAGGTTCAACCGATCCGGGAACGGGATCAGCGCATGGATCAACCGTATCATGTACTCGGCCCTCGACAGGGGACATCCGACTTTCACTCACTTCCCTACCGACAAGCAGCATCTGTGGTTTCGTCAGTTTGCGGTAAGTATTCTAATTTTTTACTTATATTTTTAATCTTTAATATAAATTTTCTACTAATTGTGTTTTTTTTTCAGTAAGAATTCAACTGGAATTCCGATGATACGCTCTCTATCTATCACCACTTCGTCCATAAAGTTATGGACAACTATGGGAAGCAAATGTACGAGTGGAAGAAGAAGTGGGAAATAAACAAGGTAGTTTTTAATTTATTAAACAATTTTTAAATTTATTAAACTATTTTTTATTTATTTAACTATTTTCTTTTTTTTTTTTAATTAAAAGGTCCCAAAGTCGATGAACGACACGGTCTGGAAGGAGTTGTGTGCGCATTGGGATAAGGGAGAGACGAAAGAAACTTCTTCCACCAACTCCAACAACCGCAGGAGCGACCGTAAAGGGAAGGGCATCAACAAGCATAACTTGGGTGCTCAATCTATTGCCACTCTGGGGGATCGCATGGTAAGTTCAACCGCTTTTTCTTCAATTATTTAAGTTTCAGAATTTTATTTTTTGTGCATTTATTCAAATTTCTAATGTTTGTTTAATTTATGTTTTTTTCAAGGCGGAAGAAAATGAGGGAGAGCCGGTTGATGATCTCGCCCTAATGAAAAGGGCGTATACCAACAAGAAGACCGGTCAGATTGATGATGGTCTTGTGAGGGACGTGGTCGACCTGGTCCAAACTCAGGTGTATGACGAAGTGTTTCAGCTTCAAACCGATGATGACGATTCGACGGCTTCGACCAACTTGTCCCGGGTTCGAATCAACGAAATCGTTGAATCGGTAAGTTCTTTTTTTAAAAGTTCAATTCATTTCCTTCTTGATTTTTAATTTATCATCTTTTTATATTATTTAAATTTGGTTATTTAATATTTCAGACGGTTCCAAAGAAGAAGGGACGTTTGGTCGGTTTGGGTCGTCGCTCCCTGTCGGCTGCTCCTTCTTCTGCACCACCGCCCTATGTTGATCCAGAAGTACTTACGGCTCAGCTGAAGGACAAGGATGATCGCATATCTGCGTTGGAGACTCAGATGGCAGCTCAACAGGCGGACTATGAGACACAGAAGAGGCTGAACGAGCAAATGATGGAGATGATGAAGAGGATGTACCCGAACGAGGTGTTCCCGAACATTCAAGACCCGTAATTTTTTTTTTTCAAAAACTCGGAATGTTTTATTTTTATTTGTACAACTTTGAATATTATCTAAAATGTTTTCAATTTTAATTTTAATTTTATATTTTTGAATTAAATTTCAAAAATTTTATATTTTTGAATTAAATTTCAATAATTTTAATTTTTTTAAAAAAATAAATTTTTAAAAAAAATTATTTTTTTCCGAAATTTCGAGGAAAAGCACCCTCGGAAATTTCCGACAAACTTTTCCTCGGAATATACCGAGGGAGAGTTCCTCGGAAAAGTTCCTCGGAATTTTCCGAGGGCCACGTTCCTCGGAAATTACCGATGAACATTCCGAGGAATGTTTTGTCGAAACTTCCGAGGATTGGACCATCGGTATTCCATCGAAATATTCCGAGGAAGGCGTCCCTCGGTATATTCCGAGGAACCTTCCGACGAACTTATTATCCTCGGAGTTTCCTCGGAATTTAGTTTCCTCGGAATTCCGTCGGAAATTTCCGAGGGATTTCCGAGGAAATATGAATTTCCGAAGAGTTATTTCCGAGGACTTTTTTCGTCGGTATGTCCTCGGAATAACGTTATTCCGACGACATACCGACGATTTTTTCCCTTAGTATGCCGCTGTTTTCTTGTAGTGTAGCAATCATATTTTTATTATAGTTAATCAAATACAAATACATAAACAAAGTCAGGAAATATTACAAAATAATATTGACACCTATTTTAATAATATGGCTACACTTTTGAATATTAGATCCTTATTCGATTTAGCCAGCTACTTTTACTTTCTAATAAATTAAGTTCCAAAACAAATTTTTGTAGCCTTGTATATTTACAGCAGATTGGTAAAAGATAATATGTGTAACACTCGAAATAACTGATTATGAAATGTCCTAACCTTGAACAATAAATAGTAATTTAGATTCAATTGTGATTTTGTTGTACAATCGCTCACTTTTCTTCTTTAAAATTTAGAAACATTTGAGACTTAGAGTTAATTAAAGGAAAAATATTAAGAAACTTGTGAAAGAAGTCGAGAGCCGTGAAGACAAAGAGAAAAAATAATTATTTTTAATAGTTTTTGTGTTTGGACCTAAATATCTATACTATAAACACCAATTATATGTTGCTTATAAAATCTTAACTAAATCATAATAGGTTTTCATAATCTAAAATCTAAGTCTACCCGAGACCTATCTTATCTATCTAAAGTGATTTAGCTCACCTAAAAAGATTAATTAGCTAAATCATTTTATATCTACTTTTTTCACTATTCAATTCACCTTCCCATCTTTGCAAATTATGAACTTGTGGGTCTATATTGAGCTAATGCACCGTTTATGTTTATGGATTTTGAAATTAAAATCTAACATCCTAGCTAATTCTATATTTTTTTAGCATCTCAAATATCTAGATATCTGAAATGTTATATATTATCAATTTTTGTATCTATATGCTAAATGCAATAGTGTTCAAATGAACACCATCTGAATATTAGCACCAGATGCAATGCAGGGTCTGAATACAAAAACGAACATGACAGTCTTCCCTTTTCAATACGAATTGTGATGATAGATCATCATAATCCTATTGGACTTTACAAATCCTTGACCGAATTGTATACAGAAAAAAAATCTTCATCAGACAATAAATGTTCCTCTTCTTGGGCTTGTAGTTGCATGTTGCAGTTAGTATTATCCCATACTTTTCTCTAAGTATCTAACCCAAATATTGGTCCATAAAAGTTGAAGATGGAAGACCAATTATTACCAAAATATCTCATTCACATTAATTAGTAAAGTAATTACATGGGAGTATATATACAAGTATACATGAGGCCTAAACCATACAAACCAAAGATATTTACACTGGCTTATAGTATACCAATATACAATGTGTAAACCGACTAAACCAATACGGTTAATAGTCCCCCTCAAGATGAGACGAAAATGTTAACGAGACTCATCTTGCTAATCAAATGACGGAACGTAGCTGAATACAGAGGTTTAGTTAGGATGTCAGCAACCTGGTGATCAGTACGGACATGAAAGAGCTTGAATAAACCTGCAACCAGCTTCTCACGAACACGGTGATAATCCATTTCTACTTGGTACGTTCATGATACACACTGTTGTGAGCAATGTGAATCGCAGCCATGTTATCGCAGAACATAAGAGTAGGTTTCGTCAATGGAATATTGAGCTCTTTGAGGAAATTCGAGAGCCAGAAGAGCTCATCAACATCAGCAGCCATGCTCCTATATTCAGCTTCAGCCGTTGATTTGGAGACTGTATCTTGCTTCTTGGAACGCCAATTAATGAGTGAAGAGCCTAAGAAGATACAGTACCCAGATGTAGAACGCCTCGAGTCAAGACACAAACCCCAATCAAAATCTGCAAAGACATGTAACTGAAGCTCAGCCGATGAAGAATAGAACAATCCCTGGCCAACAGTACCCTTGATATAATGAAGAACTTTGAGAAGAGCTTGATGATGTTCACGACGAGGAGCAGAGCTGAATTGGCTAAGCTTATTTACAACATACGTGATGTCAGGGCGAGTAATCTGAAGATACATGAGCTTACTAATCAAACGACGATAGGCTTTAGGATCAACTAAGTCACCACCAGTTTCAATAGAAAGTTTGAGATGAGGATCAAGAGGAACTGATGAAGGCTTGCATCCAAGTAGACCAGTTTCATCCAAGAGATCGAGAGCATATTTTCGCTGGGAAACAGAGATACCTTCAGAACTTCTAGCAATCTCAAGGCCAAGAAAATATTTGAGAGGACCGAGATCACGAAGCTTGAAGTGAGAATGAAGTTGAAGCTTCAAGGCATCCACTGCAGAGTCATTGTTGCTCGCGATGATTATATCATCAACGTACACTAGAATGCAGAGAAAAGCACCTTCAGTATGCTTAAGGAAACACGTATGATCCGAATGAAGATGAGTGTGAAGCCCATGCTGAGAAGCGTCGATTGAAACTTGAGGAACCACTGGCGAGATGCTTGTTTTAAGCCATAAAGAAACTTCTCAAGTTTACCAACCGCATTAGGAGGAAGGTCCCCTGTTTAGATGGGTACCCTAGAGGAAGCTTCATATAGATCTCTTCATCAAGATCACCATTGAGGAACGCGTTTGATATGTCAAGTTGCGTAAGAGACCAACTGAATATAGCAGCAAGACTGAGCAATAGTTTCACAGAGTTGAGTTTAGCAACATGTGAGAATGTCTCAGTGTAATCTATCCCTTCTTGATGTGTGTATCCCTTGGCAACAAGACGAGCTTTGTAGCATTCAACCGTACCGTCGGCATTATATTTGATCTTGAATACCCATTTACATCCAATAGCTCTCTTGTAAGGAGGTAAAGAACAAACGATCCAAGTACGAGTACCTTCCAAAGCATCAATTTCAGTCGCAGCCGCCTCACGCCACACTCGATGTTTCTGTGCCTCAGTATAGCTTTGGGGTTCAAGTTCTTTATCAATGGAAACAAGAAAAGCAACATATGATGGAGAGAGCTTGTCATAAGAAAGAAATTCAGTAATTTGATGAGTGGTTGAGGAAATTACTGAATGACAGTAATAATCCTGAAGATAAGCAGGCTTTTTGACCTTCCTATGCGATGTATGTATAGAAGATTCAGGGACATCAGTAGAGTTGGCAGAAGGCACAATCTCTACAGAAGATGGTTCTACAGAAGTAGACTCATCAGGAGTTGATGATTGCATAGGAGGTGGCATAACATGATCTGAAAAGAAATCAGTTTCAGAAGAAGAGATATCATGTTTTGCAAATGGAAAGAGCTCTTCGTGGAACACGACATGACGAGAGATAAAAAAAAGTGTTAGACTCAATGTCAAGGAGCTTGTAACCTTTGACACCAGTGGGATAACCAAATAAGGCACAAGCACAAGCTCGAGGGGAAAATTTATGTATGTTCTTGATAGAAGTAGAAGCATAGCAAAGGCACACAAAAATTTTAAGTTGATCAAAATCAGGGGATTTCTTAGTGAAAATAGCAAAAGGGCTTTTATCTTCTAAAACAGGTGAAGGGATGCGATTTATAAGATGAACTGCAGTGAGGATGCAGTCACCCCAATAACCAAGAGAAATGTGGGATTGAAAGAGGAGGGAACGAGCCACATTTAGAATGTGTTTATGTTTTCTTTCAACCATAGAGTTTTGCTGGGGTGTTTCAGGACATGAATGAAATGAAAGAATGCCTTTGGACTGATAGAAGGAAGTGAATTTCAGTTCTTGAGCATTGTCAGATCTAACCCCCTTAACTTTGGTATTAAAATGACGCTCTACCATTTCTATAAAGTTGGGAAAGATAGTGAGGACATCTGACTTAGGTTTAAGAAGATACACCCAGGTGGCCCTAGAACAATCATTTACGATAGTTAAAAAATATCTGAAACCATCATGAGTGGGTGTAGAAAAGGGACCCCAGTTATCATTATGTAAAAGATCAAAGGGATTTTCACTTTTATTCTGATGAGATACAAAAGGAAGATGTTTTTGTTTAGAAAGATGACAAACATGACAGTGAGAATCATTATTTTTGTTTTGATTTGATAAAGACAAAGACGAGTTTATACTCTGAAGTTTTGAAAAAGATAAATGACCGAGTCTCTTATGCCAAATGGAGCTAGAAACACTGGATAGAATGATGGGAGGGTTGATACCTGGTGAAGATGAAAGAGACTCAATATCAAGGAAATAGAGATTAGAAACTTCTCTACCCATCCCAATCGTTAATCCTAGTGTAAGATCCTTGATATATGGAGTTTTTGGCATCTTGTATATATGTTTTCTAATTGGTTTTCAAGTCTTTATCGAGTATTCCTAGTCCTTTTTGAGTCATTACAGGTCTGGAGTTGCATTGGATGAGAGATAGACCAGTTGGAGGAAAATATGAGAAAAACAGTGCAATTTGGTGACTTTCACGCAGAACAGTGTGGCGACTGTTCCTGATCGAGCGGAGCACCCAAGTGCATGTTCCTGCAGCAGAGATTTTTAAGGAAACTACAAGTCAATACGGGATTTGCCCTAATTATCCCATCTTTCTCTCCCAGCCGCATGTGGCTTTGATATATCATATTTTTTCCCTTTCTTTTTACATTTTATGCTGTTTTTGAGACAAGGAACCAGACTTGAGCTTTTAGAGATTTGTGATTTGATACTTTGTAAAGGGAGAAGGCTCCATCTCTCTCACTATAGAGAAGAACCCCTGAACCCTTATTCTATTTTATCTACACATGTTTTATTCAGTCTCTGTCTCTGTGTTTTCTCTGTTCATGGCTGAGTAGTCAACTTGCTTAGTCTAGGGTGTTAGAGTGTTAGATCCGTGCGTTAAACATAGATAAGTGAAACCATTGATTGTCTTCATTCATAACTGTTCTTAATGCTTGCATTAAACTGGCCGCTTAATGTTAGATCCTAGGTTTAACCTGTTCATTAACCGTATAATAGGTTGCTAGATCTGTTATGAATGAGCATTGCATCTCTAATCAGCGAAAATAGATATTAGGATGTTTTGTGAACATATCTGACTTGATCTCTATTGCTTACTGTCGCGTCTTGATCCAAACGAGAGTTTAGGTATCAAGATCGATCAGCATAGGGAGCAATACCATGACAGTGGACTATTCTACTTGAGTGATCCAAGTTCTAGACTTGCTCTTAATTAAACTTGAATAATTGTTTGGCTCACACTTGCTTAACACCCGATCAAACCACCCTAGGCTAGCATTTTTAATAAATCTTATTGCTTGCTTGTTACGAAACCTTAATCTCAAAAACCCATAATTGTTTTAGCTTAGTATTGATCCCATAAAGATAAAGTGTAATCGTTGGTCTCTGTGGATTTGATCCTAAAGTGCTACATCGACATACCATTCGATTGTGGTAGTGTGCACATTAGGTTAATTGGTGTGCGTATACACGTAATATCAATCCTGCAGACCACAAGAATCAGCATCAAACCAAACTCTACAATCCATACTCTTAGTGAGACAACTAACACTAAGGAGATTGAATTCAAATTGAGGAATGTACAGGACGTCATCAAGAACTAAGTGTCTACCCAGTTTAATTGTTCCTATTCCAACAATGCTCACAAGACTCCATTAGGAAGTGTAACTGTGGTATTAGGAAGAAAGCGAAAGTTAGAAAAGGAAGATTTGTCATGAGAGACATGGTTAGTAGCACCTGAGTCAATGACCCAAGCGTTGAGAGGTAAAGACGCATCATTAATGGAACAGACATAACGCCTATCAATTCCGGTAAAAGAACAAAGGATAGAAGGTAAAAAGGTACCGGAAATTGGGCAAACGGCTGTGGATGAAAAAGATTCGGAAGATACTGAGACAGAGTGAACTTCAGGTGTGGGTGTGACGCTGGGAGGCTGAAGTTTGCTGCTGATGAAAGCCACAAGTTGTTGAATCTGATCAGCTGATAGAGAATCCCCAGTGAGTTCTGAAGTGCTTTCAGTAGAATCAGTAGCAGTCACAGCTGCAAGAACTGGAGTAGAGCTCTGATCACCCTTGAACTTCGATTTGAAACTTGCAGGATAACCGTGTTTCTTGTAAAAACGGTCAGCAATATGACCAACGCGACCACAGAACGTACAAACAGGTCTATCACGACGCTGGTAAGCAGAAGAAGAGCCACCAGTAGCAGAGAAAGAGACTGATTTAGAGCCATTGTCCTGAGGATGTGATACCTGAAAGGCAGCAAAGTTGAAGTCGCTAGAAGCAGATTTCTGACTGCCTTCCTGATCTAGGAGATTGAACACCTCAGACATGGTAGATAAAGTCTTCTTCATCAAGATACGGCTACGAATGTGCTCATAGTTAGCAGAGTTGTAAGTTTTGTCATTTCTTCTTCTTCTTCTTCTTCTTCTTCTTCTTCTTCTTCTTCTTCTTCTTCTTCTTCTTCTACATGCGAAATAGGAAACATATCCAAAGCTAATAATTTACCAAACGGAGCTAAGGGTCATTCAGGGGCTGTTTGTTTCACATATGTCATCCCCATCCAGATGATCAATTTATATGATCCATCCAGATGATCCATCCAGATTTAATGAGACTGTTTGTTTGTATATCTGGATGGTTCATCTAGATGAATCATCTAAATGGATTTATGTTTGTTTATTTATTTTTATTTCCATCAAGATGAGTTTAGTAAACAAATTTATAAAATACCCTTATTTTGATTGAATCAAAATACCATTGTTTTGATTCAATCAAAATACTCTTGTTTTGATTCAATCAAAATTCCATTGTTTTATTAAATCAAATTTTTTCACAATTAATTTTTCTTAATTATCTAAAATATAAAAATAGTTTTCGAGGGAAATATAATTTTTCAGTTTTAGCGGATATTTAGTTTTGCGAATTTAACAAAAAAAAACGTGTTTTGCGTGTTTGACGGGAAAACGTATTCTTGCATTTTTTGCGGAAAAGCACGTTTTTGGTTTTTGACGGGAAAATGTGTTTTTCCATTTTTTGTGGGAAAACACATTTTTTTTTCATTTTTGGCGGAAAATGCGTTTTTTGCATATTTTTTTGCGAAAAACGAGTTTTTGAGTTTTGTCATTTCCTGTTTTTTGCATTTTTGCGTTTTTAGCGGAAAAATGTGTTTTCCTGTTTTTGGGCGGAAAACGGGTTTTTGCGGTTTTGGTGAAAAAAAGTTTTTTTGGTGGTAATGTGTTTTTCGGCGGGGAAACGTATTTTCCGTTTTTGGCGGTAAAACATGTTTTTGTGTTTTTGGCGGTAAAACATATTGTTGTGTTTTTTGCGGAAAAACACGTTTTATCGGAAAACATGTTTTATCGGTAAAACAGGTGTTTGCATTTTTTTGCGGGAAAATGCATGTTTGCGTTTTTTGGTGGTAAAACGTGTTTTTGCGTTGTTGCCGGAAACACACATTTTTTTGTGGTAAGCAGATGTTTGCATTTATGGCTGGAAATTACGTTTTTGCGGAAAAATACATTTTTGTAATTTTGGCGGGAAAGTTTGTATTTGCGGTTTTTTTTGGAAAAATTACATTTTTGTGGAAAATGTGTTTTTGTTGTTTTGGCAAAAAATACGTTTTTACGATTTTGATGGGAAAATACGGTTTTGTCATTTTTTGTGAGTAACAAAATGATATTAAGTATAGATTCGTAATTTGTAAATTATATCAGGGCATAATATATATTATATCATTTTGACAGATTCATTTCCATCCAGATGGTCCAAATTGTTTCAGCTGGATGAACTTTAAAATTAAGCCTAAATTTCTGAAACTCATCTAGGTGAGCCTTTCAGATGAGTTACACTACTAAGTTTAAACAAACAAAAATTTCATCTCCATCCTGATGAATCGTGAAACAGACAGCCCCTGGGTATGCTAACACCAACATTGTAGTTTGTGGTAGCTTTAATCACATGGCCTGAATTTCCATTGATTGATTGACATAACCTGCTGCAAAGAATAAAACATGGATCAAATATGCTTAAAGAACATTTAAGTTTGTTGCCTTGGATGGAACTAACAACTGAACAAAAAGCAAATCAACACTTGCGATGATTTTGATCCAAAAATGATATAAGACTAAGAAAAATCCAGGGCAAAAGATGATTAGAAGAACAAAATAAAATTGTTGACGAACTACAAGAGGAGAAGCCAATCTCTCTCGTATACCAACGGCTCCGATCATAACTCTAACATATTCTGCAGTTCATGGATTGAACTTCTAAGACACTTGGAAAAAGATAGGATGCAGTGGAGTTATGTAAAAGAGCATGTCGACACCCATAAGCTCGACGATGATGCTAGAGCGACCTGCTTTCAAATCAACAAAGAACTGAGGGATGCAAACTATATATATATATATATATATACTTGCAGATTCACCGACTTGAAGGTAATGGATGTATTGATTGTGAAAATCGTGGAAGGAGTAGTAGGAGATGGAGTTAATTATAACTTTAACGACATGGTTGTATGCAATGAAATTACGTAGTAAAGGCG